>NW_027517238.1:5526969-5840453 GCF_048772815.1 Callospermophilus lateralis
TTGTTTGTTTAGGTTTTTATTTGATGGCAAATCCAGTGATGAGAGAGGCATACTAATGTCACTCAGTACTAATGTATTGTGTCTGTTTATTTCTTGAAGTTAAAAAGGGTTTGTTTGATGTATGTAGCTACTCCATTATTTGGTGCGTAAATACTTATAATAGTTATTTATTCTTGTTGCAAAATTCCCTTATGCAATATGAAATGACCTTCTTTTTCCATTCTGATCAACTTTGACTCATATTCTATAAGTATAGAAAAATTTGCTTGTATCCAAGATCTGTATGAATGGAATGTATTTTCCCATTCTTTTTCCTTCAGTCTGTGGTTCTTTTTCTATGAGGTGAGTCTCTTGGAGAAAGCATATTGATGGGTCTTGTTTTCTAATTCAATCTGTCAGTCTATGTCTTTTGGTTGCTGATATTAGGCCATTTAGATTCAATGTCATTAATGAGAAATAGTTTTATTCCCTGTCATTTTATTTCTGCTTCTTAAGAGTTAAAGAAAGAGTAAAAAAATTTGGCCATGAGCAAAAGAAAAAAGACAGCAACAATAACAAAAAAAGACAAAACCAAAGTATAACTTTTTCACCCACCACAAAGAGAAGATATTTGTACACGTCCTGGTCTCCCATCACAAAGCAGCGTGGAAAGCAACCTCCTCTTCTCTGCCATCTTGATCCTCTCCTGATATCTTTCAAAACTAAGTCCAGTCCAGAGGTATTCAATAAAGATTCCTAGAAAGTTAAGTCCAGTCCAGAAGTACTCAATAAAGATTCCTACAAAGTAAAAACCACAAATAAAATCTGACATAAGGAGAAAGGAATTTCCTAATAATAGGAACTAACAAATAAAAATTACACATTTTTTTGCTTTTTTAAAACAAAATAATACTTTTAGCAGATAATGTAAAGATTTTATGGAGAATGCATACCCACAGATAAAGTGAAACAATTTCAAAAGGATCAAGAATACAGTTGTTGTGAATGACTAAGCGTATTGATTTGCAACTATTGCATGGTAAAGAAATTTATTAAATAATGTTGAAAATTTTATATCAAATATGACTCTAGGGAATCACACTTTCATTGCTCCCTTCCTCTTGAGTACAGGGGGAATCTTGCCTGTCATCAATAGATTATGGAAAAAATGATGGGATGTTATTCTCTTACCTATATGTGTTATGTAAGACTCTGAGTCACTGAAGAATAGATTCTGTTAATGGACTTGAAGAAATACACATCCATATTGGGAGATTGTTGTGGAAGAACCACATGGAAGGAATCCACAGGTGCCTCAACAACCTTGTGAAAGCCTCTAGCCAGTCTTTGTCACAGATCCAGGACACTAATTACACAGTCACAAGGAATAGAAGTAAAGAGTTAAAGGAAGAGTGAAAAAAAACTGGCTGTGAGCAAAAGAAAAAAAGACTAAATAAACTGAAAGACTAACAACTGAAATTAAATTTTAAGCATTCTTCCCAAGTCAAGTCACTAAACAGAAGTGCAGTCTGGCCCACACCTGGTGGTAACCTTGTAGTATGCAGAGCAGAGTTCAGGTGAGACATGCCAGGACTCCTGGACCACATAAGCTATGAGACAAATATATCTTGGTATTAGTCAATACATTCTCAATGAATTGAAAGCTAATGCAAATAAGGAATAGGTATAAAAATATGAATTGGGGAAATAAAAATATTCAGTTGTATAAGTAAAAATTTACTCAATACTGATGTACACACAGTAAATATTAGAAACAAATGGAAAGAAAATAATTAATAAATTGGAGATTGGAGATAAGTATAAATGAAAACACTAAAATGAAGCATTTGGAAATATTTATAAGAACAGGGGGCTGGGATTGTAGCTCTGTGGTAGAGTGCTTGCATTGCATGTGTGAGTCACTGGGTTTGAGTCTCAGCTATATATATATATATATATATATATATATATATATATATATATATATATAGTCTATCAACAACTAATATATACTAGAATGAGTAGCTTTATCATATATTTAAAAGAAGTTTCTTAGAAATATTAGAAATAATTAGGGGAAAATAACTTTTGAAAGCTATTTGAAGATGACAAAATATTATGGTTGAACAGTTTCTAATATTAAGTAACATATGATGTCCTCAGATGAAAAGCATTGCCAGATAAATAGCAAATGTATAGTATAATTACTATAATTATATGTTTACCTCATCTATTAAAATTGAAATGTCTCATTTGAAACTATAAACTTTTTCAAGTAATGAAACAAAGAATAATTTTACAGAAAAAAGGTAAAAAAAAAAAACTTTAGAAGTCTGTTCACATGCATTGTCCTAAATTATTTATATTTTCTGATGAAATGTTGACTTTGTTTGTAAAGAACATGAAATTCATAAATATATAAAATAAAATTTAAATTTTAGTTGAAAACAAACTACAGAGAATTGAATATAAACACAAATTAAAAAATCAACTGAAGTGAAAAGACATTGCAAAAAACAAACCCACAACAGTGAAATTAATAGAAATATTTTATAAGCAGGGATGAATAAGTAAGCAATGGAGTAACAGTCCTAAAATGAAGTGAAAAATAAAAATACCCTGGAATTCAGTTATCGTCTAGTATCATTGAATTACTGAAAGACTATTTTATTATCATTTGGGGGAAATGAGGCAGAAATTTACTGTACTCTATTCTTCATTAAGAAGAAAAAGTAATCCAAAAATGAAAGAAAAGAAAAAAGTGAGGGGAACTAAGGAGACCAAAGAAATTTATGTAATAAATCAGAACATATGCATAATAATATATTGTAAATAGTAAATGAATAACAAACATTAATACTGAAAATCTGGCATTCCATGCAAACTAGAATTAATAGTTTAGGTAAGGAATAAGACAGAAAAGGAAAAGGGAAGTTCAATGGTGTTTCCACCACTCTAATACTATCCCTTATCCTATAAGAGGACAATGATTCTCATTAACCCTGGAAACTTAGGTATTAAATTCACTACTAGAATAACAAGATATAATATTTTCTAAACCATTAAAAAATAAAAAGTTTATGGGAAAAAAATTTATTAATCCTACAAAATCAAGAGGTTTTTAAAAATAAGAACAATCAAGGTGAATAAAAGTACCATTTGAGAGGCAAATAATAGCTGGAAAATATGATTATAATTACTATAATTACATGTTTACCTCATCTATTAAAATTGAAATGTCTCATTTGAAACTATAAACTTTTTCAAATAATGACACAAAGAATAATTTTACAGAATAAGTGGAAAAAAATTGATGGAGGAAGATACCTAAAAAAGAATAAACTACCTTGCCCAAATATTTTTTGCTTTTAACACTTAGATTAAATATGAACTTAGAAAAAATTACTTAATTGCAAAATTTATATTAAGAAACTGAAGGATATGGATCGGGAGGCTGAGGCAGGATGACTGCTAGTTTAAAGCCAGCCTCAGCAATTTAGTGAGGCCCTAAGCTACTCAGCAAGACTTTGTCTTTAAATAAAATATATTTTTTAAAAGTCTGGGGATGCAGTTTAGTGGTTTAGTGCCCCTGAGTTCAATCCGCAGTGCCATAAAAAAATAAAGAATATACAATAATATTTTTAAAGTAATGCATACAATTGTAATTAAAATATTGTCTAAATATATATAAAGAAAAATATAGGAAAAAAATCCATAGATTTACAAGGCAATCATAATCTAACAATTATGATAGAAATGGTACTATAAAACATGTTTCTCAGAAACATAACTAGGCAAACAAAATAGTTATTTGGTTTTAAAAATAGATATAATTTGAATGTTATCATATACACATAGATTACAATAATGGCTTAAAGGTTTTGGGAACATGGTTCAGTAATACTCTTGAGGACTAGATTTAATTAATGAGGAAAATCTAGAGCATTGCTCTTAATGTATTTCATTGGTTTAGAAGTAAATAGAAATTTAGAGTAACTGCAATGTATTAGCAATGTGTATGCTTTCATATACTATAACAAAAAGAACCAAATTGATTGAGTTTGCCTAGTTAAGATTTATACTTTCGAAATTCATGATTAAGTATTTATTATATATTACTTTTCACCAAATATGTTAAGTGCAATAATTTATGCCCTATCAAATTATTTCAAAAACAAACATAGTGCTAAAATATACTATAATCCTGCTATGGAATAGACTCAGCCTTTTAGGCACAATTTAGTATTTTAACAAACAATGCCAAGTTGTGAATAAAGCCCAATGTGAATTGATTTGGAGAGAAAATTTAAGTTTTCTGTTAGCACCAAAAAGTTAAAGAACTGTATGTCCTATTTGAATAATTAGCCTTGAAAGTTAAAGGGAACTTTGTAGGAGATCTAAACCTCTCTAACCAACTGATTATAAGGGAGGTTCAACAATGTGGAGAATTAAAGAAGAATAACCGACTGGGAAATTTATTACACATTGTGAAATTTATAGATGTCATGTTTAAAAGGAGAAAATACTATAATTCTTATCATTTGAATGATTCAAAAGATATCTGTTTCAACAGAAGGATATAAGTATCTACAAAAGGGATTAAACCGTGTGTAAAAAAATTAAATTTATCAATAAACTAATCAGAACAAAGCATATTAAAAGGAAAGTAAGCAGTTTCATTCCAATGGGTAATAAACAATCATATTTAATTGGGTCACCAAGTCATAAACAGTTGGAGAAATCATTTATAGTAAGGAGGGTTCTTAATTAAATGTTTAAGTAAAGGCAATGGATGACTATTCAGATGAGTGCTTATATTAGAGTGGCCAAAGCAGGTTCTGGTAAGCAGTGACTTTGTTTCTGTTTCCCTTTCCTTTCTCCCTTCCCTTTGGTTGGGAGTAGCATCCTCCACCAAGCCACCCTTGCCCCTTTACACAGGGCTGAGCATCTGCAGCTAAGGCCCGTGGCAGTGGTGGCTGTGGTGGCAATGACTGCACTAGTGGTGATGGCAATGGATTCAACAGTGGTGATGGCAGTGGCAGCAGTGCCAGAGGTGGCAGAGAATTGCAGAGACTACCTTGTTTCCAAGCCTCAGAACAAAATCCAAGTAAAAATGGAAAAGAGGGCAGTTGGGGCATAGGTAGTGACATTTCATTCTCCTGGACTATTTTGACCACATCAGTGGAGGTACTCTCTTCCTTCATTTTTCATTAAGAATTTATTTTCCATTGTGTGTGTGTGTGTGTGTGTGTGTGTGTGTGTGTAAGAGAGAGAGAGAGAGAGAGAGAGAGAAAGAGAAAGTGTTATTGCTGTTCTGATTGATTCATGGACTTAAATACATAAACATATTTGCTTCTTTTACTCACCTTTAGCTTTTTAAAAATGTAATTGCTGTGTTTTTATTTCCTTTGGAGTGTTATGGATTTTTGGTTTATTCATTTTGATATTGTTGTTTACTTTCATTTGCTTGTTTCTTTTCCCACTAACAATCTATTTCTCTTGTTCTCTCTTCTTCTTTTCCTTTACTTTGTTTTCCTTACATTTCCTATTCTTATCTTATAAACATTGCCTGCTACATGTCTTCTGAATACTTTCAGTTCACTTTTTGAAATTGTAAATTTTCTTCTATCTTTCTATAACATTTTCTTTTCTCCTAATAACTCCTGCCCCCAATATGCTGTTGAAAATTTGATATAGATTACATGGTTGACACCAGCAGTTTGCTTTATTGCTAGATCTAGTTCGTGGTAACTATTGTTTTTGCAGTTGGCAATGGCTGACCTCACCTCATTTTTTGTTATAATTACCATTGTAGTTGCCATGTTAGGAATCATACATTTATTTTAATGCTATATGTTGTTTGCATCAATTTTTATTTTTATTGTTTATTTTCCCTTATTCTTTAAGGTGCTACTAAGCTACAGGGACACTACAAGTTCATAAAGTAAAGATTCTGCTGCTGAACAAAACTCAGGCAAAAGATATTCCCCTTGTTTCACACATGAATTAGTGACACTGAGACATTAGCTGTACTTTAATACAAAGACTAGGAGAGACAAAAACCAAAGCTAATTACCATACCCCAAGTAGGAATGATATTTCACTCATGGACAGCCCTTCCAATAACAAAAACAGAATGAACACAAATGCTGTGGATAACACACAGGAAAACAAAAAGTAGGGGGGGAATGGTAACATGACACCTCCTAAACTTCATAATCCACCATCATTAATTCAAAAGAATGGTTATAAAAAAAGATCAATGCATTTCAAAATATCACAGAAAACAACTGAATTAATTTGGAAATCAATAAAGGATGTAAATGAGAAATCCAAAAAGAAGATAGAGAGATTAATGAAGAACCAAACAGAAATCTTAGGAATGAAAAACACAATAAATCAAATAAAATGTTCAGTTGAACATCTCTTTAATAGAAAGATCATGCTGAAGACAGAATCTCAGTGCTGGGAGACAAAGAGGTAAGCTTTGGACATTCAGACCATATTAAAGAAAATAATTTGACCATGATCAGAATATACAAAAACTCAGAGACAACATAATGAGACCAAACTTACAAATCATTAGAACTGAACATGATTGTGAGATGCAAGCTAATGGAATAGATACCTTCTTCAGGGAAATAAAATCAGAAAAATTTTCAAATATTGATAATATGATATATATCCAGATATGAGAGGTATTCAGAACCAAACTAGACAAAATCAAAAAAGAACATCTCCATGACACATTATAATTAAAATACTTGATATGAAGAAAAAGAATTTTAAAACTCTCAAGAGAATTTCAGGTGAAGTTTAGAGGTCTGCCATTAAAAATTACTTCTGATTTCACTCCTGAAAGACAGGAGTGGTGTATTCCAAGTCCTGAAAAAAAAAGACTGTCAACCAAGATTGCAACCAAGATTGGACATCAATGCAATCATTCAAAATCAAAGAAGAAACAGAAACCTCCCAAGATAAGCAAAAGTGGAAAGAATTCGTGAATACTAAGCTGGCACTATAAAATTTACTTCAAGAAATACTCTACAGAGAAAAATTACAAAACAAAACTTAGAGCTTACATATAAGCAAATCTCAGTTGAATAGAATCTAAGAAAATGAGAAATAGAACTAAATTAAAGATTATAAGTAAACCAAAATGTGAGGAATTAAAAGTCTCTCTTATAGCATTGAGAAAAACGAAGGTTGGAAGAATGGATTACAAAACAGATTGACTGAACTCTATGTTGTTTTCAAGACACTCACCTTACAGGCAAAGACAACCATAGGTTTAAAATAAAAAAAATGGAAATTAGTGTATCATGTGAATGGAGCCTAAAAGACAGCAGCAGTAGCTACCCTCGTATCTGAAAATGCAGACTTCCAAACAAAATTAATAGGAAGAAACAAAGTAAGTCACTTTATACTGGTAAAAGGCACAATCCAACAAGAAGATATAACAATAATAAACATTTTTGAATCAAATATTGGTGCAACAAATTACATGAAAGAGACACTACCCAAATTTAAGCCTTAGATAGACCCTAGTACAATAATACTGGGTATGTATACACAATTAAATTTTATTCAAGCAAAAAAAAAAAGAAAAGAAAAAATGAAATAATGTTATTTGTGGGAAAATGGAGGAAACTAGGGACCACTTTGTTAAATTAAATAATTGAAACTCAGAAGGTCCAGAGTCATATGTTTTCTATCATATGTGGAAGATAGAGGAGAAAAGGAAAGGTGGAGGGTGGTAAATATCTCATAAAAATCAAAAGGAAATCAGTAGAGGAAAGGTATCAGAGGGTGGTAAGGAGTGGAAAGAGGCTGAAAGTGCTGGGGATCCATACTTACCAAATTCTATTGTTATATTGTGTGCCCACCCAAATATGTAACAGCAAATACAATCAATTCATGCAACTATAATTCACCAATAAAGACAACAAAAAGATAATGATAATTTGTGCTGTTGGGGGTACTTCAATTAGTCTATTAGCTTATTTTATTAGTAACAATTATCACATGCACTTAAAAGAATGTTCCTTTTTTAATCTGCACTTTGTATAAAGAAATTAAAACTCAGGAACTATTCTAGCCTTTATATAGACATTGAGAGAACTAGGATTCTAATCCAGATTTCAAAGCCTGAACTGTTTTCAGGAATACCTGATGTCTCTCTGAAGGAGTTGATGTTGTACATAATATAACATACAATCTGGTTGCTGTATTAAAAAAAATAGAAATTAGCCTTTACGTTTTATAATTGGTGTTAGCCTGATTTAAAAAATGTTGTTATTTACCAAATTCTTCTAGGAAGTAAATACCTTCTAACTGAAAGACTGAAATGAAAGATAATTAATCAGTATTCAATATTAAAAAAATAATGAAAATGTTTATTTTGATTTTTGTGATTGATTTACTAACATTTTTGTATTAAAGACAACTTAAGCATGAGAAAAAACTTTATAAAAATTATCAATTGGCCAACTAAATAATTGATGGGTTAATGGAATGAGTGCTTTGATTATTTTTAATACAAGTTCCTATACTTACCAATGAAATGGAAACTCGTGCACCAAGAAATTTGTAAATGCTTCTTTCTTAATTATTCATAACTGTATTGTTATGAAATATTTTATAGATAAGAAATATCTTTAACAAAAACAATGTGGCAGTTGGTGTGTGTGTTTCTATGTGTATTTCTTTATTTTTCAACACAAACCAAACCTACTCAGCAAAAATAATGCACATGTGAAATCGATGTCTATTTTCTTTGTGTTTTTCCAACAATGTATTTCCTAATAAGTTAAAATGGAGTGGCCTGACATCTTAGTTGCTCCTCTGAGGAAGGAGACCCTTCTAACTTTAAAGGACAATGTATTCAATTGGAATTCTTCTCATTTATTATTTAAATACTCTCTAGAACAATTCAAATATCTGTTTATTTGTTAAAATATCAGGTTAAGAATAGCTGGGGAGTAATTTTTATTTCAGCTTGAATAATTGTGGCAAAACAGTGTGGCAGTAGAAGTTTGAATGATGCATCTAAATTAATGTCCTTTAGAGAACTGCAGGAGGAATTTAAATTACAAAACAGTTCAAAACTTAAACATTGTCAGCTAAGTAGAAGCCTTACTCAGTTCACTAGATCACCTACTGAGAATTCTCTTGTTAAGTATCTCATGCTAATTTTCCAATGGCAAACTTTAGGTTTTAACTCTGCTATTCATTTTTCTATAATTGTATTATTCTATAGACCCATTAAACTAATTAAAGGACAAATAAAGAATACTATATGAGGCAAAAAGAAGGCGATATAAGAATTAGGTATGCATAAAGGTAGAAAAAAATAAAGTTGTCTGTGATAAATATTGTAAATTACAAAAAAAATAAAATATTTGATTGCATATAGTATTTTAGTGGAATAATATAACCGTATTCAAATAAATCATTGCATCTTCTTCCAGCTGTGCTTCCTCTCAAAATCTCTATAATTCCCTACTTTATTCTATCGCCTATAGTGTTTATTGAGGTTTACCAAAATCACTGCAGTCTTAGATTATACTCCACTGTGACTGTGAAATTATTATTAAACTTCTAGAAAAACATAGCATACCAACAACAACCAGGTTTTTTCATCTATATCTTGTATCTTGTATTTTTGCCTTAAAATTTTTTCTTTTTGGTATGTGTGACATTTGTTTATGTACAATATAGCAGTATGATAATCATCACATAGACAGGATACAAACATGAAGTTGACACTGCATCAACCTACCAAGAGAAAATAGATATTGATGAATGGTATGACCATTGTCTTTCTTGAGCATAATCTATAATTTACATGTAAACAAAGCCATTAAACACACACACACACACACACACACACACACACACACACACGCCCCAGCCACAGCTATCATGAGAAGAGGTATAATTACGTTCTCTTTGTAATCTTTATGACATTTGTCATGTATCAGCTAATTAACCCGACCAAGGACAGACATTTAGTTTTAGACTTGTCTACTTATCTCAGGTAGAACTTCTCTCTATTAGGTTCATGCTAATGAACACATACTCACATGCTCCATCACAGGGTTATACAACATAGCTATAAGGGAAAGAGACACTAGTCCAAAGGATGATCCATGAAAACCAAGAGAATAGTTTGGAGGGTACAAAAGAAGGATACATAGCAGCTTTCAGATATCCTATAATTTTGGAAGATACAACATCTGGAGCATCAGTCCTAGTAATCATAAAGCTAGAAAGAACAGATAATGTATATAAGGGATTTAATAATTTTCCTTTTTATAATACATGATGATGCATTAGTCAGGATTAGAAGTATTCAGCTTATTTGCTTTCTACTTTAAGCAATCATGATTATTTGAAATTATAAGCCAAAGCTTAGAGCATTCTTGCTAGGTAATTTAAACTTCTTAGATTATATTTAATGGAAAACAATAAAAGCTTTTTCTTGCACTTTTTCTTCATAATCTTATTTTCTTGCATTCTTCTTTAAAGACAACCACTGTCATCAATTTGGATATCTAAGGCCATTTGCAATCTTTACATACGTATGTACATATGTACAATGACATATATATATATATATATATATATATATATATATATATATAATTTATGTTATCAATAATATAAAATATTATATAATGAATGTATTATATGTAATATGTATATAATTTCAACTTTTAGGTAAATTTTTCACAAATCATTTTTTTCTCAAAACATTCTACATGCATTTATTTTGAAAACTCTCCAGAATGAATTTAGATTAAGAACATACATTTTAATTATGAAAAGATATTTCTCTAAATGAATATCCAAAATTTATTGTACCACATATACTAACAATAGCATAAATTCTTCTCAAATTATCAATTAAAAATAACTGGAATAAATATCTCTCTATATTCACCTAATTAAATCTATCAGTATTTCCAGCCTATATTTATAATTGGAAACTATGTATATGGGTTTATGTAAGTAAAAAATAAGAAAACAAGGATGGTATTAAACATATTTACTCTCTCATAGCGATTTTCAAGAGATTATATTTTGAGGGCCTTCTGCCCATATAAATTTTCTACTTTATTTCTCCATAATTTTTGTATTTTTTTCTTTGATATGTATTTTTAGAATTTTGTTATCATAAAGGGTAATCCTTTGCCTGGCATGCAAGAATATTACTCTTAACATTTTTTTTAATCTTCTCCACTTATTTTAATAATGTTTGCCCTATGGGTATCTATTTTATTTGTTGTCTGCTAAAATTATTTTTTTTAATTTTTTAATCCCTGTCTTTTTTCATCCCAGTACTTTCATTACTGCCTTTAACAAACCTAAGTTTACTTCTGCTACTTTCTAGCCTATTAGTTAACCAATAAACTCATTTTAAGTATTATTTTCAATAAATCAATATAAAATTATAATAACAAAGTTTATTTTATATTCCACTTATTTCATAATTTGAAGGTTTGTGTATATAGTGTCTCCCTTACTCTTCGTTACTGAATATTTCTAAGTGTTTAGTGCAACTTTCCATAAATATGTGAGTTATTAAAAGTTTGCATAATGCTTACGTTTTGCATATTGCACATTTATTCCAAGAGTTTATCTTTTAGACATATAGTCCTATTTTTTTATCTGTTTCATGACAATCTTATCAATGTTCAATTCACAATTCTTTGTGTATGGAAGCTTCTAAAATAAATTTTAGATTCATTTCATTCATTGAATTATTATGTTTTTTTAAAGAGAGAGTGGGGGAGAGAGAGAAAGAGAATTTCTTAATATTTACTTTTTAGTTCTCGGTGGACACAACATCTTTGTTTGTACGTGGTGCTGAGGATCGAACCCAGGCCGCACGCATGCCAGGCGAGCGTGCTACCGCTTGAGCCACATCCCCAGCCCCATTGAATTATTTAAGTCCTTTTATCTTTGGAAAACTTTTTATGACTTCATCTTATTAGTTTTCCATTGATACTTTTTATACTCTATCACCATATTTTTGTAGTTCCTCCAATTTGTGGGATGTGGTTTATATATCCCAAGTCTTTGTTCTAAGTTAATACAAGTTTATAAAAGCTATATCTTTTTTACTGGCTGTCTTATCCTGTGGTACTCCTTTGGTACTCCTATTAATTCTTTGCCATTTAAGTGTTAAGAGATTATCTTTATAGGATTTTGAGGACAGGTTTTATTGATCCAAGTTTATTCTTACCAGTGAGTTGTAAATGGTCAATTTGTACTAATTTGTTCAATGGTCCATTAGTTGAATAACCATTTCTCTCAGGTTATTTCACCTAACAATTGAGTTATAATTGAGTAGTTTTCATTTATTTCTTATGATAAAGTATAAAATAATGTTCAACTTAGCTTGCCATTAATGTTCCTACTGAATAACCCAACCATAGAAAGCAGATGATTAAGTTATATGACAAATTTGGTGAAAAGTGATATAAATAAATATTATTTTCATTATTTTGAAAATATTATATAATAAAAACATAATCATGAAGTTTCTCAAATATTTCAGAAGATATTTTCATTAATGTATTTATAAAATAATACTTTTATGGAAAAATATGTTGTTCCCCTCAATTTCTCCCATTTCTTATTAGTCCTATCAAATTAAAAGACTATAATTTCAGAATTTAGTTTCCAGTGTTGACAAAAAACTTTTAGTTATTAAACTTTCCCTGAAGCTCAAAGGAAATGAATTAATTAAACATGTTATATTAAAAGTATAAGAGTACTTACAATAGTACTTATAATCAATCATTCAAGGATAATATTATGTAAAAATCATTTATTTGTTGGTTTGTCTCATTCTAAGTTTCTTTAACTTTCCATGTATATTTTTCCATAAGCTATTGTTAGTCATCCTGTTTTTCTTTTTTTTTTGTTGTTGTTGTTTGTTTTTTGGTTTTTTAGGTACTGGAGATTGAACTCGTGGGCACTTGACCACTGAGCCACGTCCCCAGCCCTATTTTGTATTTTATTTAGAGACAGGGTCTCATTGAGTTGCTTAGTGCCTGGTTTTTACTGAATCTGGCTTTGAACTCATGATCCTCATGTCTCAGCCTCCAGAGCCTCTGGGATTATAGGCATGCGCCACCACCCCTGGAGTCATTCTGTTTTAAGAACACAGAAATAATTTATCATATATGTGTAAATTTGCTTTTTAACAAAATGGTGTATAATTCAATGAGTAATAACAAATTGTGTGGAAGATAATTTTCAAATACCTAAAAATTATATTTTGGTTACTCTAGTATTTCATTTACACAAAGAAAACACAATTTAACATTTATATATAATTTTTTTTCCTTTTTAGAATTGTTCTAATTAGTTGTACCTCACAGTAGAATGCATTTTTTTTCACTTTTGTAGTTATAGGTGGAAACAATAACTTTTCTGTCTTTCTTTTTATTTATTTATTCATTTATTTTTATGTAGTTCTGAGAATCAAACCCAGTGCCTGACATGTGCTTGGCAAGCACTCTCCCACTGAGCCACAACTCCAGCCCAGTAGAATGCATTTTGACACTTCATAAATAGAATATAATGTCTCATTCTTCTGGTACATGATGTAGAATTACAGATGTTGTGTAATCATAAATGAAAATAGGGTAATAATGTCCAATTCATTCTACTATCTTTCCTACCCCCACACCCACTCCACTCTCTTCACTCCCCACTGTCTAATCCAAAGTATCTCTAATCTTCCCCAGCCCTTCCACTTTATTGAGAATTAGCATCTGTATATCAGAGAAAATATTTGGCTTTTTATTTTATTGAGATTGGCTTATTTTACTTAGCAAGATATTTTCTAGCTCCATTCATTTAAGAAAAATACCGTAATTTCATTCTTCTTTAAGCCTGGGTAATATTCCAATTATAAAAAACACATTTTCTCTATCTATTCATCTGTTGAAGGGCACCTGGGCTGTTTCCATGGTTTAGCTATTGTGAATTAAGCTGCTATAAACATTGGTGTGGCTATATCACTGTAGTTTGCCAATTTTAAGTCTTTTGGGTATATGCTGAAGATTGGGATAATTGGGTCAAATGGTGGTCCCATTCCAAGTTTTCTGAGGAATCTCCATACTGCTTTCCAAAGTGGTTGCACCAATTTGCACTCCCAACAGCAATGTATATATGTACTTTTTTCTCCACATCCTTGCCAACATTTATTGTTGCTTCAATTCTTGATAATTGCCATTCTGACTGGAGGGAGATGAAATCTTAGCGTACTTTTAATTTCCATTTCTCTAATTGCTAGAGATGTTAAACATTTTTTCTCAAGCAAAGAAGACAAAATATATAGTCTTGCAAATAAAGTTGACCATGCTTCCTCATTATTGCCATGCCCTGAGCTGCTTTGCTTCAGCCATGATATTCTGCTTTGCCTTGGGCCCAGAGGCATAAAGTCAGCCATCTACAAACTGAGACCTCTGAAACCATGAGGCAAATAAACTTTTCTTTCTCTGATTGTTCTTGTCAGGTCTTTTGGTCGCAGTGACAAAAATGCTGACTAAAGAACCCCTCAAGGATGGTTTGGTCCTGTTTTTCCCTCCTCAGACTGATTATTGGAGAAAATGTATATGTTGTAGATGAGGTCAATGGTTAGGCAGGAAAGACTGATGCAGGTAGTAAATAAAAGTTAGTACAAGTTGCCACATGGACATATAGAGATTCCCCAAGGTAATCATAATAAAAAAATCTATAGAATATGCACAAAAAATAAGGAATTTTTCTAACATTTCACTATGAAAAAAAATCAGATAAACTGGAAAGAAAATAGTAACATAGAAAACAAGAATCAAGAAAAAGGTATATAGAAAACAAATAGCAAAAAGTTGGAAGTTAATCCCTCTTTATCAGTAATTACTTTAAATGTAAATGGACTAATGTTTTATTCAGCTCTATCATTGTTTTAACCAAAATACCTGATAAGGAAAATCTTAGAGGAGGAAAAGTTGATTTAGGGGCTTAGATTTTCAGAGGTCTCAGTCCATTGATGGCTAGCTCAATTCCCCTAGGGCTCAAGGTGAGGCATAACATCTGGGTGGAAGAATGTGGTGGAGGGAAGCAGCTCACATGATGATCAGATAGCAGAAAGACTCCACTTGTCAGATACAAAATATATCCCCCAAAGGAATATTGCCAATGACCCCCTTCCTCCTGACACACTCTACTCACCCTCAGTTACCATTCAGTTAATCCCACCAATGGATTAATTCACTGATGGAGTTAAGGTTCTCATAACCAAATCGTTTCTCCTCTAAACCTTTTTGCATTGTCTCACATATGAGCTTTTGGAGGACACCTCACATCCAAACCAGAACAACTAGGGTTTGCAACCAAAAGACCAAAATTGGCAAAATGTATAAAACCACATAGTATGACTATATTGTGCCTATAAAATAATCACAGAAGGGGAAAAGTTATTCCTTGCAAATAGGAACCAAAATGAAGCAGAGGTGGCAATGTTAACCTTGGACAAAATATAGTTTAAAAATGTAAGAGAGGCAAAGAATGACAAAGAAAAATATTATATTTCAAAAAAAGTTTAATACAGTAGAAGTAAACCATTACAAACATTTATGCCCCAAATGATACAATATCAAAATACATGAAATGAAAACTAATAGAATTGAAAAGAGGGAGTTTTATAAGTAGGCTGAAACTCCCATATTCTTTTTCAATAATGCATAGTACCATCATAGAGAAGCTAAGTACATAAATAAAGGACTTAACACAATAGACCAAATATTTCTAATAGATGTTCAAAGCACTTTTGGATATCTGCTGTAAGTATATACAGTCTTTCTGAATGTGTGTGGGGCATTTTCCATGCTAGACCATAAATTACGTCACATCAGGGTTTGTTTGTTTTTTTAAAAAGATATAATGAAAAGTATCTTTTCTGACAATAATGGGGTGAGTTTAGAAATCAACAACAGAAATAAATCCGGAAAATTCACAATATCTGCAGAAATAAAACAATATACTCTTTCCTTGTTGCTCTAATTTATTCCTTCACAAAAGACCAACTGCCACAAAATAAATGAATATAACCTCAAGATTTTATTTTCTTCATAATAAAATGATGACAAAAAGAGTGAAGCTTAGAACTGAATCACTTGACCCCTTTCTCTTCTTATCCCTGCCAAGTTCAAAATGCTTGTGTCTCTAAATAGCCAGGATTCTCTTAATTCTTCATTTGGGCTCAACACACTCAAGTCTCAGCAAATCTCCTTTAAATCATTTTAGGCTGCCCACTCTGACTACTCTGTTTCCTGTCAAAATGCTGCTTTTCTTGTGCATACAGAGAACACTTGCCCTTCTTGTCCTGTGTCACTTGCTGGGGTTGGTGCTTGCCACCCTTCTCACAGAACATATGACAGGTTTTAGGAACATTCACCATGTTTGCAAGAGCGTTATGGGCACAGAAACAATACACTCTAAAAGAACAAATAGATCAAAGAAGAAATCTTCAGGGAAATCAGAAGGTACTTAGAGATGAATGAGAGAGAAAATACTATGTACCAAAACTAAGGGGACAAAGTGAAAGCAGTGCTAAAAGAAAATTTCATAGCTATAAAAACTTAGCATAATAAACAAGAAAGATATCAAATCAGTGGCCTGACTTTATGACTTAAGGACTAGAAAAATAAGAACAAACTAAAGCTAATTGTAGCTCAAAGAAGGAAATAATGAAGATTAGATCAGAGAAAAATGAAATACAAAATAAAACCAGAGAAAAGCAGTGAAATCAAAAGTTAATTCTTTGAAAATATCAACAAAACTGATTAATATTTAGCTAGATGCACTAAGTAAAAAAGAGAAGACTCGATTACCAAAATCATAACTGAAAGTGGGGACAATACTACAGATTTCACAAAAATCAAACAGGAAAATAGAATGATACACTTAATCAACACAATAATTACACTTGTATACATTACTGTTTAACAAACTGAAAAAATAAAATAATTTCATTTATAATAGCATTGAAAAGAATAAAATACTTCAGAAAGGAAGTGAAAGACTTGGACAATATAAAAAGTCAAATATTAATTAAAGAAAACACACATGAAAGGAAACATATCCCACATTCATGAATTGGAAAACACCATTGTTAAAGTGTCCATATCACCCAAAGTTATCTACAAATTCAATGCTACCACTATCAAAATACCAATGATAATTTGTTTTGTATAAATAGTAAGACCAATCTTAAAATTCATATGGAATTTTGAGGGACCATAAATAGCTAAAAAAAAAAAATCTTGAAAAAGAATAAAGATGGAGGACTCAGTACTTCCTCATTTTAAAACTTACTGCAAAACTATAATAATAACAACATGGTGCCAGTATAATGATAGATATATATACCAATAGAATAGAATAAAGAGTGCCGGTATGGTTTGAATATCTATCCCCTACAAAATTCATACTGTGCTGGGTGCAGTGGCAAACTCCTGTAATTATAGTGGCTACGGAGGCTAAGGAAGGAACATTGCAAGGTCAAAGCCAGCCTCAGCAAAAGCAAGATGTTAAGCAACTCAGTGAGACCCTGTCTCTAAACAAAATAGGGCTGGAGATATGGCTCAGTGATTGAGTGCCCGTGAGTTCAATTCCTGGTACCCCACAAAAAAATCATATTGAAACAATCTACATTATTGTGACATTAAGAAGTAAGGCCTTTTGAAAATGATCAAGCCACAAAGTCTCTTGTCTACATGATTGCATTAGTGTCCTAAAAAAAGACACTTCATACAAAGTTTTCTCTCTTGCCCTTCCACCTCCCACCATGTGAGAATGTGGAAACAAGGTGCTATATTGGAAGGAGGAAGACTGTACCCTTAAAAGACACCAGATTTACCAGTGACTCAATATTGGGCTTCTAGACTCCAAACTGTGAGAGATAAAATTTTCCCGTTTACAAATTATCCAATTTCAGGTATTTTGTTATGGTAACACAAACAGACTAAGACAAACCATAAGTAAGTTCTCATACATATTTTATAAAGTGATTTTTGACAAAGATATTAAGACTATTCAATTAGGAAAAGACTGCACTTTCAACAAATGGTGCTGAGAAAATGAAATATCTCCATGAAAAATAATGAAGTTAGATACTGAACTAAAACCATATATAAAAATTTAGTCAAATGGATCAAAAATGTAAATGGAAGACCTAAAATAATAGCAGTCTTAGAAGAAAACACAGAGCAAATGCTTTATGGCATTTGATATCAGAAAAAAATTTTAAACTGTGCATAAAAGACACTATCAACCAAGTAAAAAAACAATCCATAAAATGGGAAAAAATGTAAACTATATATTTGCTAAATATTTCAGGTAAACTGTATTAAGAACTCCTAAAATTCATCAACAAAAATAACCACACAATTAAAAATTGAGCAAAGGACTTGAATAAATATATTTCCCAAGAAGATATGACAAATAAGCACATGAAAAAAATGTTTAATGCCTATAAATATTAAGGAAAAGCAAATGGGATTGCAATGAGATAACAACCTCACATCAATTAGCATAACTAGTATCAGAAAACAGAAAAGAACCTGTGCTGGTATGGAGAAAAAGAACCCTTGTGCACTGTGGTGGAAATGTAAAATGGCACAGCCAGTTTGGAAAACAATATGGTAGTTCCTCAAAAAATTCACGATATAACGAAGATGTGATCCAGGATTCCCACTTTCAGGTGTGTACAGATGTTCCTTGACTTACAATAGAGTCCTGTCCTGGTAAATCCATCTGAAGTTGAAGATATTATAAATCAAAAGTGCATTTAATACACCTAATTTATCAAACATCAGAGCTTAGAAACAGTACATTATAGAATATCCATTGTTTATCATTGTGTTTATATGACTGACTGGGAGAGGATAATCATTGCTGCTGTCCTGCATTGTGAAAGAATTTTGCAGTAAATATTATTATCCCAGGGAAGGTTTGAAATTCAAAAATTGATGTATGGTTTCTACTGAATATATATTACTTTGGCACCAATAAGTTAAAAACTCATGAGTTCACCAACACTAAGTCAGGATTGTCTGTACTCAAAAGACTTGAAGTCAGGTTTTCAAAGAGATATTTATATTCATGTCATCATTAATCACAAAAATTGAAAATTGGGAACCCCTTAAATTTTCATGAACAGATGAAGGGGCAAGCAAAGTATGATATATCTAATGGAATCTTAAAAAGGAAGGTAATTCCTACAGCGTGTATTGAATAGGTTGTGCTAAGTGAAATAAGCCAGTAAAACAATGGCAAATATTGTATAATTTCATTTATATGATAAGATATAAATTAATTTAAATATAAATATAATTAAATTTTAGAAAAGTAAAATTTTTAGAGACAAGGAAGGAGAATGGTGATTGTTAGGGTCTGGGAGAAATAGGGGAGTAGGAACTTAATTGTTTCAGAGTTTCAGTACAGATTCAGTTTTATAAGATGAGAGAATTTAAAAATAGATAATTGCAAAGGTTGCACATAGTATAAATGAATTTAATACAAGTGAACTATACACTTTAAAATAGTTAAGATGGTAAATTTTGGTATATGTATTTCACTGGAAAAAAATGTGAAAAAAAGTTACATGAAAGCATCATTGGGGTCAATGTAGACAAATTCATGGATTATGCATAGCTCCAAACATGTCAAATTATATATACTAAACATCATTTTTTACACCTTTTTTTTGGCTATAATTGATATAATTTGGGAGGTAAAAATCTGCAAGTATCTACAATCTGATGAATGTGTATGTATTACATACACCCATGATATCATCACCATAATTAAGCTAGTAAACATAACTACCATCTCCAATGTTTTCTTGTGTCTTTTTGTGAGTACAGTGTGTGCTCGTGTGTATGACTTTTTGTGTGTGCATGTCTGTGATTATAGTATTTAACATGAGAGGAAGTCATTATTCAATGAGGAAAAGTTTCACTTGTGCA
Source organism: Callospermophilus lateralis (assembly GCF_048772815.1). Lineage (NCBI taxonomy): Eukaryota > Metazoa > Chordata > Mammalia > Rodentia > Sciuridae > Callospermophilus > Callospermophilus lateralis. The sequence goes on from NW_027517238.1 coordinate 5,546,982, forward strand.
AGATAAATAAGTCGAAATATCTTGTACCACATAGAGCCCAGAAGTAACAATGTGCAATTAAACATTTTTATGAAAATTGAAGCAGTGTTGCTTTATATAGCTCCTAGTGATTTTAAATGGGCATTAACAGTTGACATTCTGCTATAGAATAAAACAAAGTGCACTGGGAATATCACACTAATGAATCTCCAAAAAAAGAAAACATTAGACTGATTTTTTCCTTGTTAATCTGTCATTCCCCAAGGAGTATGCTTAATCTTTGTTTTGCCCTTGTGAGCTATTATAATTACTTATTTATACATTCTTTTATTCATTTTTTTCTTTTATTTACTTCATATTCAAAAAAACTTATCGTGCTTATTGCAGTATTCTTTGTAATAAACTTAAAAATAATTGTTCAGTACTCAGTCCATAAAAGAACAGTAGCCCTTGTGAGAAATGCAATAATTAACATTCCTTTATAGAACTTACTACATGGACTATATAAGACACATATATGAAGACAATGCAAGAATTTTTAAGAATATGACTATATTGAAAATGCTTTGAAAATTGAGAACTGAGAAATATAAATCTTATTAGAGATATAAGATTTTTAGAGGCAATAGCTTTAGAGCAAAGCCAACAAGAATGGAAAAACCTGCTGAAGCTTTGTGTATTAAAATAACACTGTTCTAAATAGATGCTTACTTATAATAACAAAGTACCGGCCATTTTGAATTGTGCAGACAACAAGAAATCTCCATTTCTAAACCTTTTTTGGTGGAAGAATCTTTAAGTAACTTGGAAAAATCGATACCTTTCGAAACTATAGTCAGACCAGCAATTCTAAGGTATCATTTGGGATTAATTGATTTTTCCTCCTAACTTGGAATATTATCTGGGATTCATCACAGTAAAATCATTTCATTAAACTACTAAAGGAAAGATTGAGTTAAAAATTGAGTAAAAAGTCTGAACTTTTGAAAAAGTGCTTTAATTCCTTTTCAGTTGTTTTATATATATAACCTATCAAGTACAGTACTAAAGAGGACTATTTTAACAAGAGATAATTGTGCAATTATTTTATTATTATTCCACAAATTAACAGCATGGAAGAAAATAATATTTAGAAATCGGTTGCTATCTTAGATGATCATCCACCCTGATCTTATTTGCACTTTCAATTTGTTTAGTAAATATTTCTAGTTCTTTATACTGCTATATAAAACTATATTTTTTAGGGACCTCATGGCTTAATTCCTCCATACTCATTATTAAAATAAATAATGCAACTACAAAGGATGATGTTATAGAAGTTATCTAGTTAGTATAAATTAACATCTCAAAAGTAAGACTTAAGGAAAGGTTTTCTCAAAAATAGTAGAGGCCTATCTTCCTCATTGGGCAATTTATATTATAAAAAATGTTTTAAGGACTTTATATAATTGTAGAAATAAATTTAGAAATAGTGTCTTAATAAGTTTTAATTATACTTTTTATCCATTCATTCATTTGAAAAATACCTATGAATTAGAGGCCAGAGGCCATTTTAGATCATGTATATTATTTGGAAATAGCCAATTTGAGAATACTAAATTTTCAAAAGGAAAATTGGCTCATCTGTTCATTCATGATTGAATGATGCTAATGCATATGAATTTATGCTGGTAGGAAATAAAATATTTTTAACATAAGTTGATTATCAATCATAATGTTTTGAATTAAATTGAAACACTATTTTCAATAGTTTCTTTGAAAATCAGTAACAACATTATGTTTTTATTCAATAAATTTATATTAAAGTTTCAGAATCACAACTTTGAGCATTAACAAATTGAGTTTGGCACACCAAATATAACCAAGAGAAATACAGCAAAAATAGTTAGAGACTTAACTGTTTCTGGAATGGCTACAGTTTTCTCAAGAAGGTCTAATAACCTTTTCAATCAAATTCCTATTGTCAGTTTCTTTTTCCTTTTTTCAAAGAAAAGAGTCCATCCCCAAATAAACAACTCTTACAGAAACCAGAATGCCATCTACTGGTAGCCTCCAAAATTTTGTAAACTTTTAAACCAAAAATAATTTATGTTAAAACAATTTAAAATCTAAAGACTGTATTTGTAATAAAGATTTATGGATTTTGAGGTTAATACCTACGTTAGCATGTGTGCAATCTTAAAAGTTCAGTTATTTTCTACATTTACACTACATTTTATTACTATCATAGGAAACCATTTTCAATTGGTAATATTAATAATATAAATATCAAATGGCCAATATTATCCCAATGTCCATCCTAATTTGAAGAGGTAAAACTCCCTTAAAAATATATTTCAGGGTTGAAAAATATTTGTGAATGGTTCTATATCTCATTTGGTTTCCAATTTACTCCTTAACTTACATTTACATCCAAAAATATTGTTGGAAATAATACAAGCATAGATATGAAAAAAATTAATAAAAACTCATTTTTTGCTGAGAAGAAGCAGAAAAATCACAATAAAATTCTCCATATCCAATTATAGAATTGATTGATTTAGTCAGACTTTGTGAGAAATAATTTTAAAAAGTATTGTTAACAATTAATTATTAATTTTAAACAATTGGACTTAGATATCTAATATAAACATTTATGCTTCATAAGGATCATTGACCTGATTGAATACTAAAAGAAAATAATGAAGGGAAAATACTCAACTTTAGATTTTAAAGTACTCGAGAAGTTTTTTTTCAAAAATAATTCATGCATCATTTAAAGTTTTACCACAAGCATATCTTTATCCATTTATTATTCTTTTCATGCATAATTTCATACATTTGTAAGATTTAATTCTCTAGTCTTACCAATAGTAGAATTCACAGAAAGATTATGAAAGCCTTGAAATGATTTTCTATCATTTGTCTCATAAAATACCTGATCCCCTAAATTTTTCAGAGAACTCAACTCCTTAGTCACCAATGGAACACTTTTTATAGAGGAAGGCTAAAGGTAGCCATGCTATCTTACAAATGTGCATAATTCATGCATACAAATACATTCCAGGAGATCTTGAAATCTTGTCATGCCTTTTTCAGTTAAAGCAGGTGAAGAGTACTTAAAAAGTAAGTCTTATCAGTCCAGAAAGGCAATTTTAAAAGGCCATTATAAACGAAGTTCTCAGAACTCTGGCTCCAGCAATGATATAAACGTTAAAAATTGCCTAGGCAGCCCAACCACATGATCATCTTATTTTAAATGCAGATTGTCAGCAACTTTGAACCAAGTATGTTCATGATAAAGTTGAGAGACATGAAAAGATATAGGAAGAACAAAGAATTTACTTTCACTGAAATTTAAGAGAGCAAAAAATAAACTTGTTTTAAAACTGTGGTCATTCTTGTACAAGACAAAGAAATCAGTATTCACTTATTTTCATTTCTTAATATATATTAATATTTTGTGCAATGCTCATCATTTAAATGTAATTCACAGAAACAACATTGTGAAGTGACATACTCAAATTTTGAATTATCAATACACACTATTCCTTATAAAGTTGTATAAGTTGCTTTCAAAAAAGGAAAAATAATGCTGAACACCATGTCATAAAGAAGATAGAAATTAGCTTATACAATACACAGATATATGTATGATCTCTTATTGCTTAAATGAAAAAAATATAAAGCAATTGAACTGTCTTGCTAATGTTACAGAAAGTGCATTAGTTTAAACCATAGAATGATTTTTTAAAGTGAATTAAAATATTTTATATCATCTGCTCCTCTTTCCATCCAGAAAAAAATTTTCAGGTAGCCAACTGTTTTGAAATAAATTTCCCTGCAGTTGCTATAGTGATGATAATAAAGTTCTTGCTTCTATTTGTGTGATAGAGGTTCTGAGCAGAACACTTGAAAAGGTAAGCTAATCAAAATGAAGACACTGTTAGTTCTCATCTTCAAGGCAGCCTTCTTGAATTTAGTTCACAATTACAGGACTCGACCATTGTTGATGATTTAATTGTATGTATATTATCATAATCTCTTTCAATGTAGCCCTAAAAATTATACAGCAGACATGAGCTCTCTTTTTTTCCTTACTATTATTATAGGCTAAAGTCATTGAACAAAAGATATTTAAGTTAATTCTGGACTTTTTGTGAGAAAATCAATGATTGAATGAAAGGATCCTGCTCCATTAGCTATTTTTGTCCATTACAAAGATTTATTTTTTGACAATACAATGATTGTATGATATTTTGCTTCAACAGTACATGTTGTTCAAGTCTCATTTCATCTCCATGTTGTTGCAAACTAAAGAGCTCAAAAGCAGACAGTTACTTGTCAAACTGGAGGAATCATCAAAGATATGTCATAGATAAAGAAATGCTACTTAGATGCACGTTCTGCTGCATTCACATAAAATCAGAGTACTTACCTTAAAACATTTAACATTTTTTAAATAGCTTTAAAAATTGTTGATTTAGAGGGAAAATATTTAAAATTATTTCCACAGGTATAGATAGTATTCTATGTCATTTTGAAAAACAAACAGACATGTTTGTATTGACTTTCAAGATCAAAATGGTTACTTAAAAATAATCAAAGTTCAGGGACATGTTTTACCAAAATATGTATCATGCTTCCAATTTATATTATATTTTATTCCATAATTATATTATACAGATGTGTAGCACTTGTGTGCTAACAGACCTGTGGGCATTTTATATTATGAGCCCACATAATCATTTTTTAAAAAATTTTCTTCTAAGAGTAACTTTTTTGCTTATAAATGAGTTATATTCTAAATAGTATCTATTAGCTTTCTCTTGCTATGTAACAGATAAGCACAAATTGAGTAATCTAAAACAACAGTCATTTACTAAGGTTTAGACTCAGTATGACAATCTCAGGATTTCTAGTCCTGGTCAGAATTTACTGATTCTCAGGCTGAAAACAAAGTGTCAGCCAAGCAGGGTTGTCATCTACAGGATCTGGAGAATATGCAACTTCAAGTTCATTCAGGTTATTTGCAGAATCCTATTCCTTGAGGTTGCAATATTGAAGTACTGGTTTCTTCACTGGCTGTTAAGTGAGGAGCTGCTTAACTCTGAATGGCTTCCTGACTTCCTTGTCTCATGGTCACCTCAACTTTCAAAGTCCAAAGCTGGCTATAGAGAAATTCTCCTGTGAAATTCCTTGCATACTCTCAGTGTCTAAAATCAGCAGCTCTGCTGATTAAGTCAGACTCGTGCCACATAACAGGCTTTCCTTATAGTCAACTGGAGGCATATAATTAAACAAATCATAGGAGAGACATTCATCACATTCACAGATCTAAGGATCATACAGGGTGTGTAGATCAGAGGGTGCAACTTAGAATTCTTCCAATATTGCTATGTGATACAAATGTATTTTCCCAGTAGGTAGAATTTTTTTTTCTCATGTAGACTCAAGACAGATCACACATCATTAAGTGCTATGAAACTGGTTTTAAAAATCAGTTCATATTTTTTCTAAGCTAAAAGATGAGTGCTATGATGTAGGGGAATTACTAGTATTTATAGAATATTTATATGAAGAATAATAGATAACCAGAATCCTCTTTTCCTCTTCAAAGTTGCCACTCAAGAAGATCATAATGATAACCCAGAATCACATATCACTACATGGTAGTTTCATTAGTTTGTAGAAGTTCTGTCATTAAGAATTCTGACTTGCCTTAGTTTTCCTATTATTTTTGCTTTACTGGTGGACATTTGAATTGACTTTTAAAAGTGGGCATATGAAAATAAGAGAGCTGAGTATGATAGTTATTTTTTCCATTGCTAAGTTCAGAAATAGTGTTATATGTGTTTTTGCATCAGCTTTGGAGTTATATAGTATGAATATGATTTTGTGCTCTACTACTTATTCAACTTGTGATTGAACAAGATTTATTATTTATTGACTCTTAGTATCTTCAGTTCTGTTATCTGTAAAATGGGAATAATAATACTAATAAAATTTTAGTAATCAATTCTAACAATAATACAATTGACAAACAATTGTCATAAAGATCATTAGGATGATGTCTTCAGTACAATTCCTTTATGTGTTCACTGTAATTAGAGTTGTATTATTGCTATTGTTATTGTCATTGCTATTCTTACTGCCACATATTTTTGTGAGATTTATAAGGATAAAGATAATCATTGATATTAATTGAATTCCTGCTATGAACTGCACTTGGTACAATACATAGAGTGTTTTAATTAAACTTCACAACACTTTATGACATAGATATTATTTACATTGTGTCATTAAGGAAACTAGGTAAGGCTATTATAAGGCATGTTCAGTCTCCAAAATCAGAATATTGAAGATCCCAAAATGTCTATGTCTTGAGTCAGTCCTCTCCTATACACTTCTCTATACACTTATACTTATTATACACTTCTCTTGAAGCCACAAGATTCCATTCATTTCAATTGCCTATACTTAATTCATAAATATATGGCTGCACACCCATCCTTTTCCTACTATACAATTCTGGTAAGGGCCAGCTGTGCATATTCTTTTACATTCTCTCTCAATAGACTAGAACTAAGTATTATCTATCTGTCTATCTATCTACCTATCTATCATCTATGAAAGTTCACATGAGGGCCTTATATTAATCAGAGCACATTGCAAACCAGAAGTTTAAAAACAGGTATTTTCCAAAATAGTATACATTCATAGGCCAGAGATGTGAAACCAAAACCTGATCAATGATATTCAGGTCACGGGTAAACATATGGTCTGCCACACTAACTCAATTAACCATCCATCAATGTAATTGCATAATTCATCAGAAGAGGGAGTCTCCTATCATAGGGGGTGAGCATCCCCTATTAAACGTAAGAGCAAAAGCATCCATTTGCCATATTTTATTTGGCTAGATCTTTTTAAATAATTAAAAAATACATTTGACATCATATTTTATATATTTTGTTCTCTGGAAGAAATTTTCACAAACTGATTTTTGGATTGCTGATTAAGAAATGACTCTTCTTATAAAAAATTGGTGTCAATGAAAATCACAATTTACAAGACAAGTATAGCATTTTAATCAATTCTAATCATGTTAATGTTGAGATCAAAAAGAAGAAGGTATATCATTTACACATTATGTAAATTATGTACAAAATTAACAATGGTCCAAACTTCTAAAAATGGACAATGCTAACCTGATTTATGTTATGTTTGCAGAAACTGAACTCTTTTGGAATATTACACATAACAAAATAGTGAAACAATCTATTAAGTAACTTTTTAAAATTGTGTGTGAAAATTAACCTAGATTTGAGCATAACACTGAAAGACCTTAAAATTAACCTAGATTTGAGCATAAAGACCTTAAAATCATTAGCAAATAAACACATTACTAGGTTTATACTTTATAACCAAGATATACTTACCGGATCAGGAAACACAGATTCCTGACAGGCTTTTCCTTCTTCTCAACTTCACATCCTCAGGAATTGTTTTATGTCAGTATGTTTTTTTGTTATTACCTTATTGTTTTATATCAAATACATGTGTGTGTGTGTGTGTGTGTGTGTGTGTGTGTGTGTGTGTGTAGGGGTGTGGACTGGCATTTTTCAAAATAACTGGCTCATAATATTTAAACATGCCGAGGTTATAATAGTGAAGGCTGACTACCTATTCTAAAGAGATCAAGATGAAAAGACATGATTACTAAAAACAACATGTGAATTGGGTTCCTCTTCTATAGAAATTTAGCTAATTGGCAAAAATTAATCTTGTCTCTATATTGATATAATAAATCAATGCTTATTTCTCATCGTCAGTTATTATATTGTGATAATAAGGGAAAAATTCTTTTTAGGAATTCCCCCACTTAAATATTTGAAGTTAACAAAATGCCATGTCAATAACTTGCTCTTAATTGGTTCAGAAGAAAAAATTAATTTTACTCATCTTACAAAAATATATGTACTCTCAAGGCAGCCACTTGTATTGATGATGGCATGAATTTATGGAATCAGTAAACTGTGTAAAATGGATTTAGGATTATGTTTTGATGAGAATACGAAAAATGTTTATTTGCTACTACCATTCTCTATTGTTGCAAGGGCTGAATAATGTGTGTTAACTCTTTCATAGTTCCAAGTTGCATATGCAAACTATTGAGTGGATTCTTTCTCATTCCACACCATAGAATCAAACAAAGAACTATGAAGAAAGATGTTTGAAGGTGTGTCACATAAACTTGAGGAAAATTGGCATTGACTATCTGTTACATAAAGCTGTGCTGAACTAGTTCCATAGAGTGGCTGGAGGGAGATAGGTAAAACCTGTTCTATCAGAAATGGCATAAGAGGGGATCAATGCAGTTCAACAATGCCATCATTTGAATTTCTCCTGTCATTCATTGTATCTATTATTCAGAGCCTCAGTTTTTGTAAGTAAGAAGAGGTAGAGTCTATTCCATCACAGGGTAAGTTCAGATGATGGCTGTGTCAGATAGCTTTTTGTCACTGTAAGCAAATACCTGAAAAGAACAACTTAGAGTGGGGGAAAGTTTATTTTGGGCTCCTGGTTCTAAAGGTCTCAGTCCATAGCCACTCTTGGCCCAAGGTGCGGTGGACCATCATGGTAAAAGGGCAGGGCAAAGGAAGCTGTTCAACTTATCATATTGGGTAGCATAGAGAGATAGAGCAAGGTACCAGGGTCAAAATATGAACTTCCAAGACATGCCTCCATTGACTTAACTCCCTTCAGCTATGCCCCACCTACCTACAGTTACCACTCAGCAATCCATTTAAATTATCAATCAGTCAAATGGATTAATCCACGGCTTAGGTCATGGCTCTCTTAATCTCATCATTTCAACTCCAGCATGAATACAGGAACTTTGGAGAGATACCACATATACCTCATACCCAAGCCATAACAATGGACAAATACAATTCTATAAGCAGACAATGTGGATGGATTAGTGGAAAAGCTTCAGTTGTCAGAGACATTGTAGAAATTTTGAAAATAGTCATTATTGGAGAAGGTATTGTTCTTGTTCTGAAGCTGAGCCCACATTTCAGTTCTGCTATAGGGCTTGTCACTTACTGTCCTTAACCAACAGAGATACCACTAGAATCATTAGGTTGGTTTGATCATACAGCCCAGGTGGCAGGGAAGACTTCTGCACTTCAACCTGAGCCCTGCTTAAAAATTGCAGTCTTCTAATAAATGAACTAGATCAGGAGTTCCAAGTGAAGTATAAATTTCCTTCAAAATAAAAATAGCTCCCACCAGACCCTGCTTCTCCATGGCAGTTGTGAATCACAGAAGAGAGAAAAGGGGAAGTCTCGGGATGCCACATACCTTTAAACTCCTAAATGGTTCACTTGCTTTTTTCTTGAGATTTAATTTTTTCTTTCTTCTTGTACAAATACCATATCTTAGGACACAGAGCATATTTCCCAGTCCTTGTGCACCTGACCCAATTGAAATAATTTTATCATTATCGTGAACCAGAATGACAGCATGACATCTGCAGAATGTCAAGATAATTCTGTTTATCAGGGCCTTTTCAGAACTGGTCACTACATTAGTGGATGAAATAAAAGACAGATAAGGCCAACAGGTTCTGAGGTGATGCATACATGGTATGCAAGATAAGCCAGGCACAAATAAGAGAACCTGGAGAATACAGCATGTGGGTTTTCTATTGCTGCCATAAAAAATTACAAGAAAATATAGTGACTTAAAACAACTTCCATTTATTACTTTATTATTGCTATAGGTTAGAAGACTAGAGACACTGTGATTTAGCTAGTTCCTCTGTTCTTGCTCTTATAAGTCAAAATTCAAAGTTTTCTTTCTGGAGCTTCTGAAGAAGAATCTGCTTCTCAGTATATGCAAGTTGTTGTCAAATTTAATTCTCTGCAGTTAGAGGACAGTGGTCAATGTTTTCTTGATGGCTGTCAGCTAAGGGATGTCTTTATCCCCTGAAATATCTACCTTGAACCTGTGCACATACTCTGTATATCTCAAATCAACAAAACTGCACCCCAAACTTCTCATATTTGGAATCTCTTACCCCCTTTCCTTCTGAATATGTTTTCCTTTATCTTCCTGCATATCTCTCTGTCTCCATATGGAAAAAAGTTCTTAGCTTAAGTATTCATATAATTAGATTGGTCCCAAACACATAATCCAGGATAATCTCCCTGCTTTAAGGTTAGTAACCTTAACTACATATGCCAAGTAATTTTTCCATGAAACCTAACATACACACGGTTTCCATGTATAAACACATGGTTGTATTAATGGGAGGAATTATTCTGCCTACTGTGCAGAGCCTTGGAAAGAAACCACTGAATGAAAGCAGAAGTAGAACAAAACGAGAAGTATGTATATAAATGAGCATTCTTTTATTACTGGCTTTCCTGTGCTTGTGGGAGCATGGATGTGAAAGTAGTAAAGTTTAAAAGTTTCCAGAATAGACAAAATGACATTTAAAATTTGTTTTTAAAACTAAAGTCATTCTTTCCATCCCAACTTTATAAATTCATTTCTTTTTCCTTTGGTTTTCTGTCCTCTTTAGATACAAAAATCTACCAATTTCAAGTTAAACACTTTATAGTCAATCATTACAACATCATACATCCATACACATAATAATCCAACAAATCGCCAGGCATGGTGGCACATACCTGTAATCCCAGCAGCTCAGGAGGCTGAGGCAGGAGGATCACAAGTTCAAAAGTCAGCCTCAGCTTGTGGTCATTTATTTGTTGACTTTTTCTTCTTTTAAGGAATGAACTTCATGCAATGAATTTTCCCTTTGGTATTGCTTTCATAGTGTCCCAGAGATTTCTATATGTTGTGTTTGTGTTCTCATTTACCTTTAAGAATGTTTTAATCTCATCCTTGATGTCTTCTGTAACCCATCATTCATTCAGTAGCATATTGTTCCCTCTAAAATCTGGAAAAAGACAGGGATGCCCTCCTTCACTACTTCTATTCAACATAGTTCTTGAAACACTGGCCAGAGTGATTAGAGAGATGAAAGAAATTAAAGGTATAAGTATCGGACAAAAAGAATTAAAACTATCACTATTTGCTGACACTGTGATTCTACACCTAGAAGACCCTGAGAAGGAAATGAGGAAAACTACCCCATTCACAAACAAACAAACAAACAAAAACAAGATACTTGGGAATTAACTTAACAAATGAGGTGAAAGATCTATATAATGTAAACTACAGAACCCTAAAGAGAAAAGTTAAAGAAGACCTTAGAAGAAGAAAAGATCTACCTTGCTCATGGATAGGCAGAATTAATATTATTAAAATGACCATACTATCAAAAGCACTATACATGTTTAATGCAATTCCGATCAAAATCCCAATGGCATTCCTCATAGAAATAGAAAAAGCAATCATGAAATTTATCTGAAAAAATAAGAGACCCAGACTAGCTAAAGCAATTCTAAGCACGAAGAGTAAAGCAGGTGGTATTGCTATACAGACCTTAAACTATAGTACAGAGTGATAGTAACAAAAACAGCATGGTATTGGCACCAAAACAGGCCAGTAGACCAATGGTACAGAATACAGGACACAGCACTAGCCCACAAAATTACAATTATTTTATCTTAGACAAAGGTGCCAAAAACATGCACTGGAGAAAAGATAGCCTCTTCAACAAATGGTGCTGGAAAAACTGGAAATCCATATGCAACAAAATGAAATTAAACCCCTGTCTCTCACCTGCACAAACTCAACTCAAAATGGATCAAGAACCTAGGAATTAAACCAGAGACCCTGTGTCTAATAGTAGAAAAAGTAGGCCCTAATCTTCATCATGTGGGATTAAACCCTAACTTCTTATGTTGAATAGCACAAGAATTAAAACCAATAATCAATAAATAGGATGGAATCAAATTAAAAAGTTTCTTCTGAGCAAAAGAAACAATCTGTGAGGTGAACAGACAGCCTACTTCCTGGGAGCAAATTTTTACCCCTCACACATCAGAGAGAGCACTAATATCTAGGGTATATAAAGAACTCAAAAAGCTAAACACAAAAAAACAAATAACCCAATCAACAAATGGGTCAAGGACCTGAACAGACACCTCTCAGAAGAGGATATAAAATCAATCAACAAATATATGAAAAAATGCTCATCATCTCTAGCAATCAGAGAAATGCAAATCAAAACTACTCTAAGATTTCGTCTCACTCCAGTCAGAATGGCAACTCTTATGAAGACAAACAACAACAAGTGTTGGCAAGGATGTGGGAAAAAAGGTACACTCATACACTGCTGGTGGGACTGCAAATTGATGCAGCCAATTTGGAAAGCAGTATGGAGATTCCTTGGAAATATTGGGATGAAACCACCATTTGATCAAGCTATCCCTCTCCTCGGACAATACCCAAAGGACTTAACAACAGCATACTACAGGGACACAGCCACATTAATGTTTATAGCAGCACAATTCACAATAGCTAAATTGTGGAGCCAAACTAGATATCCTTCAGTGGATGAATGGATAAAAAAAAGTAGCATATATACACAATGAAATTTTACTCAGCAGTAAAAAAGAACAAAATCATGACACTTGCAGTTAAGTGGATGGCATTGGAGAAGATAATGCTAACTGAAGTTAGCCAATCCCCCCCAAAACAAATGCCGAATGTTTTCTCTGATATAAGGAGGTTGCCTCATAGTGGGGCAGGGAGGGATAACAAGGGAGGATTAGATTAATTCTAGATAGGGAAGAGGGGTGGGAGGGAAATGGAGAGAGCAGGGGATTAGCAAGGATGGTGGAATGTGATGGACATCATTATACAAGGTACATGTATGAAGACTTGAATTGGGTATCAAAATACTTTATATACAGAGATATGAAAAATTGTGGTATATATGTATATTAATAATTGTAATGCAAAAAAAGTACATGTATAAAGGCATTTAAAAAAGCCATTCTCAGCAAAATCAAGGCACTAAGCAACTGAGTGACATCCTGTCTCTAAGTAAAATACAAAAATAGGGCTGGGGATGTGATTCAGGGGTTGTGTGCTGCTGAATTCATTCCCCAGTACCCAAAATAAATAAATGAGTGAATAAATAAATAAATAATCCAACAAATCCTATGACTTATTTTTGCAATATGCCTCTTTAATCATTTCTAAAATAATAAGTAAACAAATAAATGGATTTGTTTCAGTTATCTGTTTGCTCTATAAAATATTAACCCCAAACTCAATATTGTAAAACAGTAAGCATGTATTTGCCACATCATATAATTAAGGGTGTGCTTGGTTGAAATGGCATATTTCTGTTCCCCTGGCATCTCTTAGGGTGAAATGCACTGGTGGCCTCTTTAGTTGCTCAGCACTTTAGCTTGGGTGAGTGAAACAGTTAAAACTTGAGAGGACATCTTTTTACCTCCTTGTTATCTTGGTCTTTCTACCTGGACTTTCTTGCAGCTTCAGGGTACAGAGAAGGAGCATTCTACAAAGACCAACTTCAAAGGGATGGGCTTATCAAAATACCATTTATATTATACTTGTTTTTGCCCCTTTAGCTAAAGGTCAAGCCCATAGTCACATGTCAAGCTCAGAGTCAATGGAAGAGAGGAATATATAAATGCATGACCAGGAGACATACTTCATTGTAGAAGAGGGTGCACCAAAGTAAAATTATCCCTATAGCCCCAAATGGCTTATTTCCCTTCCACATACAAACTACACACTTCTGCTATCTTCCAAAAATGCAAAATTTCATCTAATTTTGACACCAGACATTATCTCAAAGAAAAGGATCTTGTCATCCAAATCAGGTCTAGGTATGAATAAGGATGCTTGGCTATTGGTTCTCTTAATTTCAAAAATTGTAAACTATAGATAAATTATATATCCTTTTGCATCTACAATACACTGGGGAATAAGAAACATAAAAGTCACAAGAATATTTCCACCCCAAAAGGAAGCAGACAAATCTTAATGTGAAAATGCTTACCATATTCAACTTTATCACATGTTCAATTGGGAAACCTAAAGAACTCACAAAGGTGTGACTTCTAGGAGGCTTAGTTATTGGAGAGCTACCAAAGTATTTGCAATATACTTCTCAAATAATATTCCTTTGTTTAGTCTTGTCTTCTTCCATTCTCAAGAATGCCATCAGGTATATTTTTTTCATTATACTATAGAAATTTCATTGAAGCCTTATTATTTATTCATCATTCTTAATGATATTATTTATCAGTTTATCATTTAACACTTTTTCATAGTTAAATGCATAAAATTTGAGATAAGTTCTTAATTATGCCCTCAAAATTAGTGTATTTTTAAAATAATAACAACTAATAAGCATTGAGTGCTTGCCATATGCTAAGCATACTGTGATTTCTATGCATCATATAGGAAAACCAAATTTATGGAGATGAAACAATTTCACAAAGTTGTCAATGTGGGGCAGGGAAGCAAATCTGGGTCTCTGTTTTTGGGATAGAAAGCACTACCTGCTTAATACGATAGGTTTTACTTCTATTTCACTATTAAAAAAAAACTTGAAAAAATGAATCTGCCATTCTTGTGAACAAAATCTACATCTAAGGTCCTCCATATTTGGCCACAGATGATCTTTCCAAGCTCTTCCTCCCTTTACTGAACACTGAAGACACTTCCTTGACTATGTCTTATTGCCCACATTCATTTATCCATGAAATGTATTTTGTTCACATGGAATGAGGAAATTCTACTTACTTTCAACATTTCAACTCACCAGTTCTCTCATACTATTTCTCAACTATTTTTTACCTTATTCTCTTATAGCTAAGGTGAGCATATATTCTGGTTTTCTTGAAACAGTCATTGTTTACTCCTCCTATTCCAATGTGACTATTAACAGTCCACTTTCTACTGTCAAAAGGGCCATGGCTTGGAGATGATAAATCAGATGGACACTCTTCCGACCTCCTTCTTCTGAACCCTGAGAGCAGATAACTAATGTTTTTATTATTAGAACATTTGTCAGATATATGTTGTTTATGTTGTAAAGTCTTTGCATGTTTCATTACTTTCTGTGTCTCCTAGGTCTATGATATCAGTGCTAATTTTTTTTTTCAGAATGAAAGAAAAGAATGTTCAGAATGATAAAACCATTTTCATATTACAAGGACTCTTAAACAATTGATATTTGAATCAATTAGCCAAAAACAACTCATTGAATACCATAAATTAATGTGAATTGAATTTTCAATAAATTGGACATTTATCAATTTGCTTTTAGGCAAATAGGCACCCTGTGAATTGATTCTTGGTAAATTTACTAATCCTCTCTAATTAATGGTTGTAGAAAAGTCAACTCATTTGAAGCATTTGATTCTGGGTGGTTTACTTTACAGGGAAAGTAGATAAAGCATCATATAATTGAGTTTTTTACAATTATTTTTGTCAAAGCAAATAATAATTACTTTTACTTTTTTCACTACTTGAGATTTCAATATTCTGGTCACCCTAATCAATTTTACCTTTAGGAAAGGAAAGAAAAAAAATATGTTATCTTAATGGTGAGATCACTTTAAAATGATTTAAGATCCGTAAAGCCTGAAAAGTAGGGAGCTTTATATTTTGCTCCTGGTTCCCTCTTCCATTCAAAGCATTTCTTTTCATGTGTTAATTCAATAGAAAAGGGCTGGGCATCCAGTCTGACTCTCTAGTATGTACTGCACACTGAAAATGTCATAAATGTATTTATACATTTTAACCAAATTCTACCACAACAAAACAATTTAGAGGCCCCATGGAGTCTATCATAATGGGATTTTACCTGTACTTTGATTGAATTAAAGCATCCTATACAGAAATCAGCTATTTAAACATCATCTACAAAGACCTGAATCATAATGTTTTTCTCTGAAGTAGCACATTATTTATTGTAGTTTTGGACAGAGACTAATTAATCCACTAATTAATCCACTGCTGGCTTCTGACAATGTGCTTTGCATCCCACCACTCATAATTCTCTCCATAGAAAACCTGTATGAAATTTTCAAAGCAGGAATCCCCATGAATTTCTTGGAAATAGCTCAGACTTTTCATTATGCCTCTGATGTTTATAGGGGGATTATTTTTTCATATTACTGACTATCATTTATTTAGAATCAGAAATTTATTTACACAATCTTATTTTATCCATTTACCTTACTTCCCAAAATGTGTTTTAATAAAAATTGTAAATATAGCATGATTACTTTATAAAGTCATAACATCAACTGAAAGAAGATATAATGATAAGCAATAATCACCAGAAAGCCATCTCATTATGATTGTTTTAGCATTTGATAGAGGCTTTGCCTCAGACAAAGCCAGGAGCCTCATTTATTTCAAAGAGATAAAAACAAGGAAATGTGCACATTTTCCATTAAATATTATTATGCAATTGGGGTCTATGAGAGGTGGAAAGGAAATTTATATTCACTTGGACATTCTTTCTAACCTTTTGAGACTTCCAAGTGACCACAGGGACACTGTTATCCCAGCTCTTCTGTAAGTCTAACAGCAGCTCAGTATGAAGAGCCAATGATTGCACAAATCTTTGTAATAACATCAGATTTCCATGTGACAAGACATTTGCTATTATATGTTATTTTTTTAATTGCAAAGCTGATGAGTTTAAGTCAACATATTTCTTTCCTGCTCCTTCTGCTTGTCAGCTGTAGCTGGATTGATAAAATGCAAATGAACAAATCATTAACGAGTACTGGTTATGAATCTCTCAGGCAGTTCAGGACCCTATCAAATCCTGCACCTATTACTTTGTGTGATTGATGTACTATTGTAAGTGATTGTTCCTGATCTTATTAAATCTTATTGATTTCTTCCCAGTTTCTATTTTATGCAGGGCCAGGCTTGGACTATTATGAATGTTGCTGAACACTGTTAATCAAGCTTACACGGCTATTTTGATGGCAAACAATTAGAACTCTGCAGCTCTACCTTGCAATTAGCTTCAGGGATATGGACCTCAGCACCATAATAATGAAAGAGACTTCCTTCAAGCAAGGTAATGAAATTTACAATTATAACCCCAAATAACTTCTGAAAAATAACCAATCTGCAAATTTAGATCTGTTTGTCAATTATTTTCTACTATTTATGAAAATGAATTTAAGAATTTTTCTCAACAATAATATTACCTAGTAAAAACATTCTTCCTATCTTTATATTACAGAACTTAAGCCATTTTGATTATATAGATTTTTTGTTATAAATGCGTAACATTAATAGCTAAAATACAAATGCATAAGGAGATTTTTAAAACTATTAAATAATTGCTCAAATATTTCCAAATAGGACTTTGAAGTTAAAACACAATATAATTATGTTCTAAATGAAAGATAGAACACAATATTATTTATTTCCTCATTTATTTATGAACAAAATTTATTAAGCAACTACTACATGAATGGTACTGTAGTAGTATCTGATTCATATGAAGGATAACTAGATATTATTTCCTGCTTTAGAACATACATGTAAATACTATGAACATTAAATTATTATTTTTGGTGTATTGATGTCAATATAATCCCATATAAATTTGCATGAGTGAATCTTATGGATAAATTATTTTCCAGACCTTTTCTCTATTTCTCAAGTACAAATTCTTGCTTCACTCCTTTCACCTAGAAAAACACATCATTTACTTCTTTATTTAGAATGTGGTGTTCAGTTAGATTTCTCTTGTTTGACCATATCTTCTCCTTCTTGTCACTTACAAAAAGATACATGTCTTTACCTATTTTCTCAGCAATTATTTTATTTCCACCTCCTCCTTTCTTCTCAGTTGCCTCACTGAATTAATTTTCTCTCTCCTGTTTATACTTTCTGTCTTTCCACTGACTATTTCTTTTCTTTGTCACATAAGCGGAACTACCCACTACCTAGAGCTAAACAGCTAAAAAAATAATTAACTATTCTAAAAGTATATCTGATGTGGAAGTTACATAACTGTTTGGGTTTGGCTGTGAGGTGTCTTTTCAAAGCCTCTGTGTTAGTGCAGGAACATTCAGAGTTGGGATGATTAGATTATGAGATCCATAACCTCACTGGTCCATCTTAGTTTGAATCAACTGACTGGGTAATAACTAAATAGGAGTGTGGCTGGAAGGTGGTTTGCTGGGGACATGTCCTGGAAGGGTTCATCTTCCCTGAGGGTCCTTCACCTTGATTTATTCTTTTTCCAGTCACCAGGAGAGCAGTGGTCCTCTTCCATGTCCTTGTACCATCATGTTCCACCTCACCTTGTGCCTAGAGAAATGGAGTTGGCCAACTATGGACTGACTGTCTGAAACCATGAGCCAAAAAATAAACTTTTCCTTCTCTAAGTTGCTCTTGTCAGGTATTTTCGTCACATTGAGGACAAGCGGACTAGCATAGTAACTCTACAATTTCTTGAAATTTTCTGCTAGAATTCTGCCAATATATTTCAATAACTACAGTTATCATAGTAAGATTATATAACATCTTAAAGAACAACTCTGTTCATAAAGGCTAGAAATATAAGGTTTAAGTCCTACAATGTTTAATTATAAGAAAAGCATGAAGAAAGATTTTATCCATCCTGGAGTCATTCTGATTTGGATGTAAGGTGAGGCTGATGTAGGGTCAGGGAAATTGGCTGACTGCACTAACTAGCACCTGGCCCATTATAGCTTGGCCTAGATGATTCCCAATCAGAAAAACAGACATTCTGATTTTAACTTCCTTAATTTTCTTAATAGTATCTTGCAGTGAGAAATAGAAAAGACAGGGTATACATTTTAGAGTGAGAAAGCAGTAGATTTGGAGTCTTGTTTAAATCCACTTACGATATGTGCTACATTAAGTCAATTACCGAAATCCTTTAAGTTTCCTTGCCTAATATTTCAGTCCCATCAAGGGCAATCTATTGTCAATGATTAGAAATAATGTATATGGCACTGCACTTGACCACATCAATGACTACTTCATTGATGCCATCTTCCCAGGTAGTGTGTCTGTTACCAATCTGTCCACTGTCGGTGTCAATTATGCCAAGGGAGATATCCTGATCCAGATAGAAATGTTTGATTTCCATCTCTTTTTCATTTGAACTCATATGAGAAGAGTTTATGAGCACTTGGTAGTGAATCTTCTAGGCCATATGTATAAATTGGAGTTCTCACCAATGCAAAACAAAGCTAAGGCAAACTGAAAATCTGGGAAGCCTGTCATGACACAGCAGAGAAGGGTGCTCATGTGCTTATAACAATAGTGTGAGATAGTTAAGGCTGGGAATGATGAGGAGATACAGAGAGAGAAGAGACAGAAAACGATTTACTACACAAACAAACTCAAGTGAATAGTATGCTGGTTTCTGGTGTTCTCCAGTTCTCATAAAATCTGGTTGTTTTGACTGCATGAAACCTTATAAGCTTAATCTGTCTTTACATTTTTTACCTTTTTTGACCTATATGGAGTCTTTATCCAATATCTGAAAGTCATTTATTAATTCAACAAGAACTATAATGGCCTGTCCCAAACTTCAGGGAGCAAAACTGAAGAAATCTGATAAAAAAAAAAAAAAACTTGCCTGTAGAGATTATCATTGAATTTTCTCTATCACAATGCCTCTTTATCAAAAGTTTGGAGTTAATTTTGATACTAGGTAAATCAAACATTCCCAGGAATTCTTATTTATAGATATTTCTTGTTCTTCCCATGCTCTCTCCTCTTGGCCAGATCCTCACTGCAGCCTATCTACCTATTGTAACAGGTCTCCCTATCTTTTGTATCATACCACTTCAGACTATCTACAAACTTCCAGAGAAGTCTTCATAAAGTCAGACTTTAATCATTTTGTTTCCCATTTAAAAAAATGGATAACTTCTTATTTATCCAAATTCAAACTCCCTAACCTTCAACTTCTAAATCAATGCTTCTGTACTCTTAATGTTACATATTACTTCAAACTTACACAGCTGTTTTTTGCTTCTACTCTATTTTCTTTGCTGGAATGTGCTGCTTCTGTGTCTGAATTTTAAATTCTAGGAATTTCTCTAGTCCCTATAAATACTTTCTGAACTTGAATCCTGGCCTGCCTGCATTTTCATCTATACAACATGGGGAAAGTTATAACCAACCTGTACCACTATTTTCTTATCTACATAAAATAGTACCTACAGTATAAAATGAATTTTATGGTTATGATAGGCAGTCTCTAAGATGAACTCCAATAATCCTCAGTTTCCTAGTATTCATGTTCTTCTGTTATATCATCTGTTATTAGTCAGTGTTCCATTAATAAAATTTAATACATGAGATTGCATACTTTATTATGTAGTCTGTATCTAGCTTAAAGTTGTGAAGATTCAGGGGAATGGTGCTGGCATTGGCTCAGCTGTGCTGAGGACTTCATGGAGGATAGCATCATAATGGTAGGAATGTGTGCAGGAGGGAGAGATCACATAACAAGACAAAAAGTCAGAGCAAGGAGAAGAGCCAGTCTTACTATTTTATAGCAACTCCTCTATCAGGAACTAATTTGAGTCCTACAAAACCTACCAAATTACTCACTTTTAAGAGCAGCATCCCTCCAGTAACCTAAGTACCTCCTGCAAGGCCCTAGTTCTTAAAGGTCCCACCACTTTCTAACATCACACTTTTGAGACCAAGTTTCCAACACAAGAACCCTTTGGAAAAAAAAAAAAAAAACCTATATCCAAATCATAACATCATCTTCTAGATAATAGGATGATCCTTTAAACTTGCTCTTACATGTAGTATGGCAGAAGTGATGGGTGTCATTGTGAGAAGAAGTTAAACACAACAGCTTCTTCCACTATGAGCATACTTTCTAGTTTTCCCATAGATTATTCACCCTGCAAGGAGCCAGCCTGCCATGTTATGAGGCAATTCAGAGGAGATGCCCTTATGAAATTAACTTGAACATTTTTGCAACAATCAAATGGGCTTGGAAATGTGTTCTTCAGCTCCACTTTAGCAACTTCAGTTGGAATAACTAGTGGTTTGACAGCAACCTTTCGAGACATCTGGAATGAGTGGTCCCTGGGTGGACCGCTTCTAGAATGTTGATCATTGAACTTTGAGATAATGAATGCTTATTGTTTTATACTACTAATTTAGCCATAATTTTATATAACAATAAATATTAATAGACAGTTTACATAATTCATATAAAAAAGCTTAGCAAGTACCAAATAATTTTAACTGCTAACTATATTGCTGGCATTTATGGTCACCACACATCTTTCCTTTATCTGAATTTTTATAGGGTAAATATATAGAAGTCCTATGGTTATAGTTTGATATTCTATATTATTATTAAAGAAATTATATAAATAAATATTTACCCACATATATTCATATGCATACTTGTTATAAATATGTGCATGTCCATACCTATATCTATATAGTATATGAGGGAGAGAGGTATACACACATATGTCTTTGAGGTGAAGACCTTACATCTTTCCCAAGCACTGAATTAAATTTGTGCAAAATGTGAATTTATTGTATCATGAATAAACTGATGGGAGATAGAATGACACACTTTCATCCATTAGACTTGCTTTAAAAAAACTCCATAAGCGACAGACTGGTATTTCTGGAATCCATTTAGTGGTGACTGTGAATTGGGTCAAAGAGAATTAAACAGATGGAATTATCTGGTTTCATTTGAATCAGCTGAGAAAACAGAAAGGGCTGATGCGGGTTTGGTTTCTATAGTCAGCAGCACAAAATCTTTGATTTAATATTGAATAAATACAGATAATTAAAAACAATTTATATTTTCAAAAACTATTTCAAGCACTAGTAAAAGGTACATCATGTAATAAGAATTCTGAAAGCTTATGTTGTTTTAGGAAGGATTTTGAATTGCTTTATATATACTTTAAATGATGTCAAATGGCTAGATTATTTGTTTATGTGCCAATTTTCATCACTTCCATTAGTTTAAATATTACATGGTTGCACAAATTAAAGTGATGCAGACATTCAGTTAGAAACCTGGAGGCAATTTTCTGACCTAAAAAGCACATAGATTTGGTAGACTGACAGATCTGGGCTCAAACCCAGGTTTGGGCACTTACTAAATATGTACCTTTGAGCAAATGATATACATTTACTTAACTTTGATTTCTTATTGTCTAGAATGGAGACGATGACATTTACTTCATAAAATTGTTTAGGTGATTAAATCAGGTTTTAAAGTATCTGGTATACAGAAATCACTAGCCCTTTCCCTCTACTACTTTCATGTGTGTGCATCTAAATGGATAACATTAAAAAGCAGAAATCAGTTAATTAGGAAATGCCTCAAAAGTATCTCAGTTCAAAAACAATGCCTGATGTCCAAATAATTTATTTGATCCAGTGTGGCAGTACTTAGTGAGAAAACGCTACAAGGCTAACAATAAGAACAGCAGCCAAGCTGCCAAAAGGGCTGTAAATATGTTCTTGGCTTATCATGTTTGTAAAACTCAGAACTGTCAAATTATTCAAGAAAATCTTATAAGAGAAGTTATTTTAACCATAGCTGGGAAAGGGGAAGTTTCTTCTTTAGTATTAAGTTTTCTTGGTTCCCAAGTAAAGACATATTATTTATTTTGACTTCTTGTTTTTTAATTACTCCTCATTATCATTTGGAGACTAACTGAGCAATGTAAGTTCAATGATATTTAAACAGTTAAATTGGTAAAAAGAAAAAAAGAAGGAAACTACATAAACTTTTTTTTTAATTTGGTTAAATTTATACCAGCATTTTGAAATGGAGTGTTATGAAATAATGCAAATTGTTGATTCCAGACTAAAACATTTTCCCTGCCTTACTCTTTTGCTTTTTGTGATTTCCTGAAAAAACTACAACACTAGTAAAACTCAAATATTCACCTATTCTGTTCCTATAATAAAGCTATTCACGATGTGCAGGGAAAACCTTCAAATACTGAGCAGCATTATTCATGTCCTTAAATCTCAAATGAACACAAAAAAGAAACTGACAATCTTATGATCCTTACTGATGACTATTTCATACTAACTGGTCTACACAAAACCCTTCGAAAGGCTTCAGGACCTCTCAGTGGCTCCCATACAACCTGTAACTACCACCACCATACATACATGAGCGTATGTACCCAGAGTCAGAGAGGAAAACTAACTCAGCTGATATTCTTGCTATGAGAACACTTCATATTCTTTTCATACCAAATCCCCTACCTACTTGCTAACACCTTCAGTGACAGCAGAGGAAATACAATCAATCATCTCCAAGGTCAAATTCTTTCTCATGACCGAATCCTGGTTTCCTCTTACATTCTCAAGAATATTGCTTTTGTCATCCTAATTTAGCTCTCACATATTTTAAGATTTAATCTCATATTTAATTTAACACTTGTTTCCAATATGCTCCTAAAATTTTTAAGAAGGAAGACATAGCCCCTGACAGCTCTAAGTAAACATGAAATATGTGTAGTACACATATTTCCACTTTGGAGCTGTTTTATTCAGCTTTTGGTCACTCACTCTGACCAAAATCCTTGTCAAGAACAACTTAAGAGGAAGAAAATCTTACTTTGGGCTCCTTATTTTGGACACTCAGTCCATGATTGACCAATACCAATTAATCTGGACCTGAGGTGCAGCCAAACATCATGGTTGAAAAGGTATCATAAAGAAAATCAGCTCAGCTCATGGCAACCAGAATGCAGAGTGTGGGAGAGAAAGAGAAAGAGAAAAAACACAGGACAAAATATAAGCCCCAAAGGAATGTCCCCAGTGACCTACTTTCTTCAGCTATATTCTACCTGCCTACAGTTGCAATCATTAATCCTTTGAAAGTATTGGTCCATCAGATGAATTAATCCACTGATGAGGTTACACCTCTCATCATTTAACCCCTAAATTTCCCTGCATTAAATTGCCTAACATTAACACTTTGGGGAATACCTCATAATCAATCCATAACAGTAGCTTTAGTCACCTATGTGGGCAAGAGGAGGTAACATAGCACGTCCTATTGCACTTATTTAATCAATCTGACATTTCTTCTTGGATATGTGAGGAATGAGTCTTCAAAACTTGATTTCCTATGCTCACCAGAAACCTATATCCTCTCTCAGTCTTTCAAATCTTATCACAGGTCATCATCATCCACTGAATATACCAAGACCCAACATAGTAGATATATTTCAACCTTCTTCATCCTTTATCTAGCCCCCATTTCCATGAGCAATCCATCTGCATTTTTATTTTTATTATTTATTTGGTGTGTGTGTGCGTGTGTGTGTGTGTGTGTGTGTGTGTGTGTGTGTGTGTGTGTTGGAGGGTACTATAGACGGAATTCAGGGACACTTTGCCACTAAGCTATAACCCCAGCCCATTTCATTTTGAGACAGGGTCTTACTAAGTTGCCATGGCTGGCATTAAACTTGTGATCGTTCTGCCTCACCCTCCTGGTATTTCAGATATGTATCACCATAGTTAAATATGTATTTCAAACTCATCCATCTTTTTTAGATCTCCTTAAATTACAGCTTAATACATAACTTTGTTTCTTACCAGACTGTTGAAATAGTTCCAAATTTGTCACCCACATCCTTTCTTGTCTTCTAGAATCCAGTTACTACACATCCAACAGAGTAATATTCTCTATTTTTTGAATCAAATATTTGTGTAATTAGTAATTTCTCTCTCTTCCCAATGGAAAAAAAGCTCCATTAGACAAGGGCTCTTCTCTGTTCGGCACAGATAGATAGATGCCTAAGAGGAAATGAGCTCCGCTCTCATTTCCTCTTAGGCATAAAGACTGCATTTCTACTTCTCAGGCAGCTAAGTATGGCTTAGTTATAGCCAATGAGATGTGAAAAGAAGTAAGTTATCTGGAATTCTTTCAGGCTTGGTCCTTAACTCCTTCTAAGATCCTCCAGGATCTCTTTCTTTTCCCTCATAGCCAGCCTGTTTTGCCAATCCAGTGACAGAATTTGAAAAGCTGCCAGCTGGCAGTAGCCATGATCCTCAGTCACCATATGGAGTACTAAATCCAAATGCCCAATTGGACTGCAATGTAAGTGAAAAAATAGCCTTTATGGCATTTTGTCTAAGATTTTAGAGTTGTTGATTATGGCAATTAGCCTACTATATAATATTTGTTCTTTTCGTTGCTATATCCACAGTACCTTTAACAATTGAGTATAAAGAAAATCAAGTGTATGAATAAATAAATGATCCATGTTTAGTGATATAATTTATATTTGCAAATCTGAGGCACTTTAAATGATTATCCATGCAAAATATATTCAACTGAGAAATCTTTCTAAAGCTGGAATTGTACAGTGTAAATTTGTGCACAAATTAACAAATTGTGCATATTTAATATGAGTTTGAGCATTTATGATACTCAGGATCATGGAGTAATCACTTAAGTCAGTGTTAGTTATGAAACACCAACTTAAACTTGGAAATTTGGACATAAGTATGGAACTCCTGAATACTTGGAAGGTTTTCCAACAGTACTTTGAGAATTATTAGGGGAATATAAATAAAGATAAGATTTTAATATAATAATTAAATTATTTGAAAATTAATCATATATTCTTATACTGAAAAACACTATGGGGCTATCTTCTGTGAAATCAAGGGGGAGTTACCCGAATTTCCTTTTTCTAGCTGAGATAAAGGTATTTGCTTATTAAAAAAAAACTATAGAAATTTTTATAATTGTAAAATCTCACTGACACACCATGCCTTTCTTTAAATCTTATTCCAAAGGATAGTCAGTTCCTTTATTTGAAAATCAATACCTAAAAAGCCAAGTTTTGTTAAGGTCTGTAAACAAGTCAGATTGGCACCTGTTATTTTGCCAGAGAAATGTTAGAGTCTGTAAACAAGTCTGGATGGCACCTGGCAAAATGCCAGAGGGAGTGGTTTGTGAAGTAACAAAAGTGAGCCATTAAGTGTGGAGATTACTTATTGGTTGACTGCTAATCTATTTTATGCTAATTAGATAAGCTGTGTAAAATGTATAAATATCGCTCAGATCCTACAATAAATGGCTCCTATTCCTGGTGCATCAACATACACAAGTCATTTGTCACCCCCCGGATATTTTGCTGCAGCCAGCCGGGCTGCAGCAAAGTTTAGATACAGTATTTTAGAGTCATAGAGAATCACAGAAGCTTATATCCTACTAACCTAATCACTGTAACTGGAGAATTTGCCAATTTCCAGAAGTCATAAGGTGAAGGTAATGCTCGATCTGAAATTACAACCCTGTTCTCTTTGTACTTACTCATCTTCTTACCTCTTACAACTGTGGTTTTGAATATTTGGCTTTCGTATAAAAATTACTTTCAGCTTTTCCTCTTAGATTCATTGATCACACTAAACAAAACAAAACAAAACAAAACAAAACAAAAACTTATCATGATGTTGGTAAATGCCTTATTGTCTTCAGCTAACTTATAAATTACAGAAAATAACAAACTTGATGCTTTCTTCACTAGGTACAAAAGAATACACAGATGAAAATACACAAAATGAAATATACACACACAAACACACATGCTTATGAGTGTCATATAATGTTTCAAACTCATATTAAATTAAAGAATACACAGATGAAAATAAATACAAAGTCTAATATATAATATATTATATATTAGACTTTGTATTTATATATATATATATATATATATATATATATATATATATATATATATAATTTAAAACTATCTTAAAGTTAGGTTATCTCTGATCAGATGTCACATGCATATCAAATCCTTCTCAACAATTTCATTTATATTTCTCTCCTCATTTCTACTATCATAGTTACAAATATAATTAGAAACTTTATCCTCTTTTGCTTGGGCTATTGCCAGAATGCCTAATATTAACGTAATTGTTGGAGGCGAGGTTTCTTCATTGCTTAAGACTGACTCTGCCATTTACATCCCCCAAAGAATCCTCATTGTTCTGGAAAATTAGTGTATTAATTTGTTTAGTCAGATAGCAAAACGTTATTGAGCTCCTATACCTGGGCTTTAACTGTAGATGTAGAAAACTTACTACCTAACCAGAAATACATACTAATATAGCTTTATAAATGCTGGAAACAACTCACAGAAATATAAATTCACTGCTCCAAAAATGAGAAACAAAGCAAATTCTTCCTGAAACTATTGAAATTTCAAGTGGATCTCAGAGAACAAGGTGAGCTCTGTTGCCCTATAAAGTGCTGAAGGTCCCATCTGAACTAAAACTTGAAAGATAAAAAGTTCATAAACTTGTAGTCACAAAAATCCTGAGAACTTTAGGACATTGGGCATGTAGGCTAATGGGAGCAAGAAGGTGATGTGGATGTGGCTACAGATCTGACATCATGTTCATGAACAAAAGGGTTATTACTTTCTGGATAGCTAAAATGGCATTTTTATTATTCTACGTGGCTCAGTGCATTTTTCTTCCCCAATCTAACTTTTAGTCCCCAAGAGTTGTAGGACACCTGAGGAGAACTGATGAGGAACATGTCTGATAAAAGGAAGAGTCAGATGAGGAAGGCCTGCTTCTGCCTTTCTGAGATAATTTGCATTTTTTTTCTTTAGGCAATTGGAAATCAAAACAAATTTTAAATAATCCACTTCCTGGAAATGGAGCAGGTGAAATAGTGTAAAAGTAGAGAACAAAATGAGGGGAGAGTTTTATGGAGCTTGATGCATCATATAAGGCTAGAATAAGGCAATAGAAAAAGCAGGATGAGAAGAAAAGTTTCAGAATGATTCCGAGATCAGAGAACACAAGTGATCTACAGGTTTGTCAACTGAATGAGTAAGAAAAATCTAAGAGCATATCAAATTATCTAGGATGATGTGCTCCTGGGTTAATACAGACAACATAATTAGACAAGAGCAGCACAAGAAGTAAAAGCAAGTGATCGACTTGGACATCCAGTGAAAAAGGAAAATATTGAGTTATATTTTTTGACAAGCATCTGTTAGTTTAATTTGAGAGACATTAGTTCACTTATTTTTTAATTAGGTAGCATACAAAACCCATAGGAAACATATTTTCATTTAAAAATTATTTTTAAACATTATTTTGACTACTAATGAGTACAAAAAAATTAGAATCTTACTAACTATAAAATCCTAAATTTAAGTCAATGTTTAAATAAAACTGTAACTCAAATTAGCTTTATTATTGCTCTAACTTTTAAAAAATCATTTTTATTTTTGAATAATGATGTTGAATTTATTCTTCAAATTATTGGGTATATTTTCAAATCATGTTCCTCCTCTTCTATTAAGATGATGAATTTATAGCTATTTGAAATATGAGGACTCAAGGTTTAAAAAAAAAACTTTGGGACTTGAAAACATTTCTAAGTCAAATTTTAAATACTGTTAAGCTAAATGACCTTAGCAGCTGTATTTAGCTCATTCTAACTCAAGTTTACTCTTCACAAATAAACAAGAATAGAAGTTTCTGTCTTTTCTAAAGTCAAGCTAGAAAAAAAGATGTTAGACCATCTGGTTATCATACTTAGTTTAAAATGTTCTCATGATAATTCCTTACACAAAAATTACTGAATGAAGCATCTGTTACTCTAAAAATGACTGAAAAGTCTATAGTCCATGAAACTTATAAAACATCAGAGCCCATTTTGAACTTTCAAAACCTTTTTGATACCACTTTACAGGTTTTATCATTTTATGTTTGGGGTGAATATAGAGTAAGACCCACTTAAATCTCCAAATAAGAAATAAATAATCCACTATTGTCATGTATGTATGGAATAAATAAATAAATAACCAATGGTGAAAGTAACAAGTAATCCCAAGAATAAACAAAATCACCTTTTAGTTGTGTGTATTTATGAATTCCCTGTACTTATTACTTTGTATCCAATATACACCATAGAAAGAATGGATCCTGTAACTATGTGTGAAAACTTTAGCTTCAAGCACAATGTGGCCTCTGAGACAGGATCTGTCCATTATTTTTTAGCTGATGGTTAATTTTGCTCTATTCTAGCCTGAATTTTCTTTAGTTGCTCAAAGTACAGCCAATTAATATGAATAGAATTCCATGTTAGCAACTCTAAGCAGAAGATATATATTCACATTCATTTAAATGCATTGTATTTGTTAGCTTTGTGTCACTATAATGAGTCATATGGTACGCACTACTTATGTATTAAAGAGAGGTGCATTTTGACTCATGGTTCTGGATTTTCAGGTCCAAGATTGAGAGGCCCCATCAATTAGGACCTCTGTTGAGGGCAGCATATCAGGACAGGAGGGCATGACAGCCAGTACTCACAAACTGAGTGAGGAAGCAGAAACAGGGAGGATGGATCAGGATTCCATATTACTGAAGCCGGTGGAGGGGTGAGGGGACAAAAGTATAGTGTAGGTTAATAAATGATTCCAGTCAGTTTGGGAAGACTGGGGGTCTGGTTCAAAGGGAAACAAAATGTTAATACCTTCAGGACACGCCCCCATCACCTGTTGCCAAGGGTACCTGCTTCCAGGAGATTGTTCCTCCCAACAGACAGTGCCCCCTGGCCCATTCCCTTCCTGCCTGTACCACCCAGTGGCTTACTTTTGGCCCTTGGATCAGTCCACCTTTTGGTTACTCCAACTTTTGGTCAGGTAGGCAAGATAAGAGGCATAGGGTGCTTGAAAACAAAAGAAATCTGAAATCTATAAAAGGGGCAGGACACCCTTTACTCCTTCAAGGCACCAACTTCCAAATTGGATCCCCTCCCCTGCCTTTGTGGGACTTTCTCTTTTTCTCTCTCTCTATCTCTCTCTTTGTTCTATCCTTTAAATAAAAATTTTTGCACTTATCTCAGGTGCTCAATCTTCAACACTGGGGGAACTCCCTGATGCACTGATTCTCAACCCAGGTATCAGTACTCTTCAGGGACATCCCTCTAGAGACCTAAGGACATTGCATTAAGCTTCACTTCCTAAAGGTCCATAGCACCTTCTTGCTACCCAAGATGAAGCCCTTAATGATGGGCCTTTGAAGGACTTAGACATCTGAACCACACATGCTAGATTTACATATTTAAAAACATGCACTTATATATGAATATTATGTAAGTATACATTTACATTTACACATACAAATACATATTTTAGAATCACAGTGAAAAAGAATCCAATTAAGGATATGGAGAAATGGCATCTACAAGAAGTGTATGTAGTTGGAGAAGAAAAAAAGATATAAAATAGCTTAGAAGTTGTAGAAATAAATTAAATTTGAATAAAATTTGACAAACAGTTTCTTAAGGAGCATAGAGTAGTCAACTTATTAATTAATAAAAATTATGAGCCAGAAGTGATGCTTGTAATCTCAGTGACTAGGGAGGCTGAGACAGAAGGATCTCAAGTTTATGGCCAGCCTTACCAATTTAGCAAGACCTGTCTCAAAATGAAAAATGAAATAGGCTAGGGATACTGCTTAGTGGTAAATCACCCTTGAATTCAATCCCCAGTAACACATACACACACCGAAACCAATCAACCAACCAATCACCAAAACAACTTATGGAAATTAAGGAAATATGCCAAAGCTGAGTATTTCCAAATAATATGTATTACTTTTATCTGAGTAAAATTATACTCATTTTTTTTTCTTGCAGCCAACATTGATAATATTAGAAAATAAAATAATAATATAAACTTGTCACTTATAATAATACTAACTGGTAGTACTAATCATGTCCCTTTCTTTCCAGCTCTTGCTTCTATAATTACAGAATTTTTTATCATTATTCTTGTAGTCTCTGAGTGGAGGCTGTAGTATGCTCCCCAGACATGACCTTTAGCCTTGAGGTATTCATTCCCTAGCTGTAAGGTGTGTGGGATCTGCTGGCCTTCAGCTGAGTGGTTCTTTTGTGAATCACAGTCAGGTGAAGACATTCCCATGGGATTGACCATTTTCCTGTTCCAACTGCATTATAGTTCAACATCGCCCTGTGCCCAACCTCCTTCTTTTGTTACTAAAAACATATGCATTTCAAGTGTAGTCCTCCAAAATACCCCTTCCAAGCAAATTTCAGTCTCAATCTGTTTCCCAGAAAACCCTATTTTATACCATCTTCAAATGACATTTTAACATGTTCTTCAAAATGAAAATACTTACTCTCCGCATAACATTAAGAATTTTAAGCTATGTGTAAAGTATTTTCAGGGACTTCATGGTCTTTTATTCTGTGCATAGACCATGTTTTACTTAACCATTCCCTATGGTGGAGCATTCAGTCTAAGAAAGTCAGAGTTTGACATACAGGACAGCTGTAGAAAACAAATCCTGGCATGCATTAAGGCTTAGGGTAAAATGAACAAGAGTAGCAAAGGAATGTATATTTATTTAGTGTGTCAATCACAGAGATTCTAAAGAACAAAATGTAAGCTAAGAAATGAAATTGACAAACTCTGAAAGCGAAGAGAAAATAAATAGATTTAGAATAGTAAGAGTAAGCAAATTATTAAACTAAAATTTGGGGGAAAATCACTCTAGATGATACATTGGAGGAATTCAGTACAATGGAGATACCTTGGGGGCAAAGATGTAACTAGATCTCTAGTACACTCATGCAGATATAAGACGTACAATCCTTGGTTAAAGTGTTGTCTATTAAGTAGGAAAAGGAGGCTGTAGAAAAATAGTAAGCAAACAAACAAAAACAGGGTTTACTGATGGATTAGAATCAGAGAGGAACATAGAGGAGGAGAGTGAAAATAAGTATAACATATTTACCCTGGGGGAGTGGGATGAAGACTTGTAATGCTAGTGTTGAAACTGGAAAAGGTAGGAGGTGATTAAGTTACTATCTGACTGAATAATTTTCTGATAACTTTGAGCTATTCAAATGACATAATGCACAAAAAGGAGGCTAAACATATTTTTCTGTGTAAGATGAAGAAAATATGAAGGATTTAATAGTATCAGAGTATAAAACAAAGCAGTATTACACTAACTAATACATATAGGTATATGAGTCACTGGATCAGTCTCAAAAAAAGCAATTAACATTAATTAATATTGCTAACAAGTATTATCCATCCTTATCCATCAGAAAACTCAATGTGTATTTACATCTATCACTCCCATGTAGCATTTAATGTTATTATCATTGTATATTTCTCCTATAATTGAAAAAATAAGTATAGAATATCCAATTTATAGGGACAATAAGTAGATCTCATATTTATAGAGAAGCAAGTATGGTATTTTGTTAACATCAAGTTTCATTTCTCATCATAACAAAAGAACATACAATCATCCCCTGGTATCCATGGGGGATTGGTTCCAGAGTTTTCATAGATACCAAAATCTAAAGATGTTCAAGTCCCTTACATCCTATGGCACAGTATGTTCACATAACCTGTGAAGATCCTCTTGTATGCTTTCAATCATTTCTGGAGTACTTATAGTACCTCATACAAGATGAATGCTAATAGTTGTTATATTGCTTATGGAATGATGATAAGATAGATCATTCTGTATATGTTCAGAACAACCACAATTGTTTTCCTCAATACTTTTGATCCACAGTTGGTTGAATCCACTGATATAAAGCCCACATCTGAGAACCCCAAAATACAGAGGACTGACTGCATTAATTTTTTTATAATGGAACCAAGTTTACCACTTCTAGGTGTATTCCTAATGTAGACTTAATGCCAAATATAGGAAGATTAGAGTGACTTGATGATAAAAATAATCAAAAAATTGTGGAGAATTATTCTGTGTGGGGACAGGTGTATGGAGTACTGCATACATGGCATATATTAAGGGCATCTGAGTGGCAGGCCACTCCTCTTGTGCTAGGCATGTGAGCGGCTAGGCATGTGAGCGGCAAGCCACTTACACATAAGGCTCAGCCCTGAGTGTGAGGCCATGTGTTGCAGTCTCTATGCTTGCTCCACTGCCTGCTCCTCGATTGGTCACTGCAAGGTCAGTTAGCAGAATTGCATTGGTGGCTGCCTGTAATCTGCTTAGCTACTGCCTGAGTATAGAAACATGGTAACTGCGCAATAACATCAGACCTGCTTCCTGCTTGGTCTTTGGAGGTCTTGAATAGCGACTCCGCAGCCACACTCTCCTCTATCCTGTTCCATCGATCTTCACGGATGAAAGAGAGCACACCCAATGCTGGACTCATAAATTTGCATTAATATAAAATAGAAAGATAATCCAATTTTGAACCATTCTCAAAACAGAGTACCAGTGGTAATTAAAAATGTATCGGGATAATCAACTTTTCACTGGTTCTTTCTTTGACTTATAAAATCCATCTGGGAACTCTTAGGAAATGCATTCTTCTACATAATATTAAACTCTAGGCTGATGGTGACTGCCCAAGAATCCAGTTAGGGTCCATTGGTTCTTTTTTCCCCCCTTTATGTTGTTTATTTATTTTTATGTGGTGCTGAGGATCCAACCCAGTGCCTCACATGTCGAAGGCAAGCGCTCTACCACAGAGCCACAACCCCAGCCCCTCCATTGGTCCTTTCCTTGCTTCCAAATTCCCCTGGAATAAGGGTTGACACTTGTGCCAAGGGTGTAGTTTCACAATGTTTCAAAAACTGAAAACAAGATTGCAAAGTAGAACCAGTTACTCTGAATCCTCAATAAGTCTAAGAATCATTATACTGCACATAGTGACACAAGAAACACTTTCAAGGGCTACCTCATAATTTGTTAGAGTCTTGCAGCATTTGCTCTGCCCCTAAAATAAAAGCCCATCAAAATGCTAAGTTTTCTGCAATTAGACCTTCTCTTTATAAGGTTCTACCACCAGTTCATGGTGACTGAAACAGTTACCATGTTGTCATGACTTTTGCCTTTCTTCTCTGCAGTGCCTATCTTTGCTCTATTTCACTCAGCATCCTTAATAAAATTACTCATGCAAAATTGGTCCTAGTGGTCTGTTACTAAACATTGCTGATCAGAGGTTCCTACATTGGCAACATCTCAGCTAGAATCCCAGTTACCTTTGATTGGGTGACCATATTCAAACATAGAAAGTAAAAAAATACAAACATTTGTATCAGTTGCATAGTAATAGTAATGAATTCATCTTTGGCAGTTAATATACACAAAATGTAAAGCATAGTGCTATTTTATTACAGAAATTAGAATTTGTTTCAACACAAACATGCTATAGCAACATTTGGTTTAGGTATATCTGTTGTTTTTTCCTCCCTCCACCCCTTCCTTCCTTCCTTCCTTTCTTCCTTCCTTCCTTCCTTTTTTTTCGTTCACATTTCATGTTTCTAATCTGTTCCACAAAATATTATGACCCATAAAACTCCAGATAAGTCAATATTTTTACCTAAGATTATTTTTGAAGCTGTGTAGAATCAATCTAGCCAATGCAGCTACTTTCTATTGGGACATTTCTGTGACAGGACACCTTTTTTTCTACTCTTTGATGTACTTATTTGTTAGTACCTGAGCATATGCTGTTTGCCAAAAATTCCTTCATAGTGTGATAATCAGGAAATTGTGTAATTTCAAGAACAGAAGACAAGATATAAAGTGACTTAAACTTATCTTCCCTGATAATATAAGACATGGAAATCACATTCCTAAGAGATTGGATTTTCTAGGTCAGAGGACTTACTGCCTTTTGGGAAAATAAATCTGTAGGCAAAAAAGACACTCTGCATGAGCAAGAAACTCACTGCTTCCTGGCAGAAGTAAAATAAGTAGGTAATGATAATTCGTGGAAAGAACCATCAAAGAAGATTAAGTACATGCATAAAAATCACCTGCTTTTTGAAGAGTCTAAGTAAACCCCAAATTAAGGCAACCCAAATCAACCAAGGGCCCTATATCTTCATTTGCATAAGAATATGTTGTAGGCTAATTTTAAATAAGAAATCCCCCTGATTTATCTAAAAACGAATGTTTGTAGAAATAGTCAAGAAAATTTTTATTTCAAGAGAAAGGTTATACCCTACAGAGCAAGAAAAAGGAGTCATTTCAAAGCTTACTTGTATATCATGTGTTAACTACTATAATTGACTTAATTCTGATGATGATCAGATAATTAAAGGTGAAAAATTAAAAAGACTTCATGATTTAAAATAATATCAATAGTTCATTACTTTTCCTCCTTTACCAACAAACTCAGTGAACTATGGTCACATATATCTTCTATTTTGCAAAACTATAAAAAGTACAATAAATGCATTGTTCTTTTATGTGTATTTTCCAACAAATTTTGATAATGCACACATATGTATTGGTGTAACAAGTGTATAGCTTCAATAAAATAATTAACAGGAAAATATCACATCCAAATTTTATAAGAAAGAAGATAATTCTATGTAATTTTTAATGCAGAAAAATTAAAACATCAATATTTGTTAATGATTAATGATTTACTTCACCTATGTGAACACATGTTCAACCTTAATAAATCATGTATTCATTTCATATCAAGGATATAATTTATCTCAAAAAGTTATTGTTTTCCTAATAATATCTTGAATTCAAATCACCTGTCTGGTATGAATCAGAGATGATTTCTGTTGTTTTTTTTTCATCATCAACCTATCATTCTGTTAAACAAATAAGTTAAACAACCTGTAAGTTATAAAGAAAACCTATTTTTCAATATAGTCAACAATCATGCAAAACTATTAGTTACTACTCTTAAGCCTTTACCTGTATTATGTGCTTTATTTCATACAATTCTCACAACAGCCACATAAGGAACATATTTTAATGACTAAGGTTACAAATAATGTAATTAAATTGTGTGAAGAATGGGGAGCGAGGATTCAAAACTGCTGTAACCTGATTGCTGTTCTTTTTACATATTTCTTCAGCCCCCTCACACTGCTACAGACACCCAGAACTACATGATCAAGACACACCATCTAACTAATGTATTCATCATAGGTTATAAAATAAAGCTTCTTTAGTGACATAGGAAATTATTTCTCCTAATTCATCTTTACTTGTCTGATGCATGACACGGGTCTCTGCTTTATTATGTGAGACAATGTTTGTGTTGTGTGCAAGGATACTTTTAAATTTTCTTCTTTATAAAAAAAAGTTGCTACAAAATCAAAAAAATTAGTGCTAGAAGATCAGAAGAAATGGCCTAGTCTATAAGTGAAAGACAGCATATGATTATAGGCAGGCCCCCTTTCACATTTGAGAGGAGTTAAAATATATGATGAGAGTGTGGGGAAACCAGTAGTAAGAAAGATTAGAAAATATTTATTCTGACTCTTGCTTTTCTCCTTTTGAAATTGCATTTATTAATTTTCAATAATTATTAGAAATTCACTGGTGCCAGCATTAGCAACCTATCTCATTGAAATATTTGGGCTTCATGACAGGAAACTTCAATTCATCATTTGAAGGCAGGTTAACTCTCTAATGATGGTGTATCATCACTAAGTACACACATTAAAGACACAGGCATCAAAGTGTAATACTCCATGCCAAGTAAGAAATGTCATTAATGCTTGAGGCTTATTTGTTTTTCCGAAATGTATCTTTCAGTTTTATTTTCAAAGGAAGGTGTGTGTGTATTTCCTTCATTTATCTTTGTAATGCAATTTCTTGTCAACTGGGAGAGTAATCGTTTAATACATTTGACACCATATAAATTAAATCCAGGTGGTTTATTTTTATCTTAGTTCACTCAGAAATCAAAAATCAAAGTTTAAGTGTGTATGTGTGTTTGTGTATATATATATATATATATATATATATATATATATATATATATATATATATATGTTTGTGTGTAATGTGTGTGTTTATGTATATATACACAAACACACACATATACACATACACATACATATATACATTCTTAATATAATATATATACACATATATGTGTGTATATACACATATAGATATATGTGTGTGTGTGTGTGTGTGTGTGTGTGTGTGTGTGTGTGTGTGAATAGAATGGGAAAAGTCTCAAAACCTAGAGTGATTTGGTTATCATATTAGACATTTTTTGGCTCAGAATGATACTTAAGTCAGTTTACCAGAAAAAGTCAATTGAAGGATATTAGTGAGATGCTTTTTTTTTAAGTCTTCTAATTCTGGCTTTCAGGAGGGGATATGACATTTTGGTAAATTAGAAGTAGAGGGTGCTGGTTCCTTTCAGAAGATGTAAAACGCTTCACTTGGTACTAATGTACATAAAGCAATTAGTTACTTGTCATGATGGGTGTTCCCTAAGGCAGTGCACTTTCTCCATTAGTATTTATATCTACATGCCATTATACATTGGGCAGCACTAAATAGACAAGAGACGTTCAGAGAATTACTCAAGTCATGTGCCATCGAGAAAAGAGATATTGGCAAACATTATTAGCATACAGGTGGAGTCGAATCTCTTAGTTTCCAGTAAGTTTATTTTTAAATGCTTTTGGAAAAAGCAACATAGAGAATTGATTAACCCTTAAAGAGGAAGATGAGTTTAAAACTTTATTGGAAAATATTTTTGCTAGTGGACTTGATTATGACAATTTTGTTAAATATCATCTTCTCTCCCTTCTTTTCTGAATATTCTGACCTGTTCATCTAGGAAATCCAAAGTTTTCTTCTATTTTCAAAATATTAAGAAGACATTAAAGAAACTCAATCGGAGAATCTTAAGTATAAACCAAACAGATCCAGTTACATTTTAGGCTTTGGGTATGGATCTAAAATAAAAGCATGATTAAATTATCTTATGTTATTTGCCCCTAATTTAGTCTTATTCATATATCTCTGTCTTCATGCTAAGCTTTTGAATATGCATGTTTTTAAAGATAATATAACTTGACTCATTTCAAATATATGTTCAGTTTAAAATACTATTAAGTTTTGCTCCACTAGTTAATCTCCCTCATTCACTCGACTTGCAGAAAATATTTATAAATATTTTAAATATTAAAAGCATTGAAACTAATCAGAGAGCTTGTCCTCTGGGCTGGTGCACCATGAGGTTCATTTGTTATTCAGAACTTGTCACACTGTGTACTGTCCCTCTGGTTCATCTCTGTCTCATACTTATTCAAAATGCTTTATCAGGACTGATAGAATAACCTGCATATGTTACACTGAAACACCATAATGTAAAAGACTTTTGTTGGCTATTTTTTCTATTTGTTTCAAGAATTTTAACTATTCTTATCATTCTTCTAAAAATAATGATCCTTCTCCATCTAAATTTCCTATGCTTCATCATGAGAATTTAAAAGAAGTGGTTACTAATCTTAGAAATTATACACTTACCTATACAAATAATTTATTAAAATACAAAAATAAAACATTTTTCACTGAAATTGGTTGGAAATATTACTATTTAATGGAATTCATTGTTTCATTGCATATTTCAAAGTTCCAAATACAAAGCATATAAGGCAATTTAAATATATGATAATTAATATGAAACTTTCCGACTCACAGAAATTTTGACCTGAATGATTTAACATTCACCATTCATCTTCATGGTTTTTGAGTCTATAACTATCTAACTTATACTTAGTAAAGCAAAAATTATTCATAGTTTGAAACAATATTTCTCTAAATCACATGTTAAAAATCTTAGAATTTAATGATCATGTCAGTTAAATACAAGTCTTCTGTACTTATTATATTTTTATAGCCATTGGATGGTAAGACATAGAATAAAGAAAATTGGATAATAAAATATAAACTCTTAAAACATAAATTTAATAATACTTCTACATGCACATTTGTGTTTAAATTTCTCTTCTGTGCATGGACCACTAACATTATTATAAGAGTTGAGGCCTGTGGTAAACAGAAAATATGCATCATGTCCTTGAAGAATTGTTTCTATCATGAATCTTGAACAGGGAGAATTTAGCCTTGAATGTGTACTTAAGAGAAAAATCTAGAGAGAATAAAATAGAATGAATAGTTTGCAAATACTATTGGATCAACATCCCTCAGAATGAGTCAAATAGGAAAATTCTTGCCAGACAGATTTAAAATATTACACAAAATAAGCAACTAGGATGGGATCTAAGGATTGTTGAACTTCCTGCTAATTATAAAATCCTACACAATGCTATTTCCTTGCTGTTTTTTAAACAACAAGCTTTCAAGTATACTTCCCTCATTTGCAGCCTGAAGAGGTTCCACAGTTTAGGTAATGTTAGCTGAACTGGTACTAAAGTGGATCAGTGCTGGGAGCCATTAGCCAAGTAGGTATGACAATTTCCTTGCCAGCATACCCCCATGTTTTTTAGTGGAAGGACTCCTGGAAGGTGACCTTGCTCAAGGACCAGGGCGGATCCGTGTTTAGGGTGTTCCCGGTTTAGGATAATCTGAGTTTAGGGCGTTGCCAGTTTAGGAAGATTATTCCTGCTGAGAATAGGGTGTATCCTGCTGCCTGAGTTCCTCTTGAGTTCTTAGGGACAGTATTTTTGGGAGACAGAAGCCCAGTGGAGGTGTGGATTTGGGCAGAAAACGTGGATTTCCCCAGAACATATTTGTAGAGTGCCGGTGACAGTTCGGGAATAAAGAATTGCTGTTTGACAAAGCTGTGAGTGGCTCCTGATTTGTGCCCAGCCAGATCAGAGTATGCAAATGCTAATTTTTTAAATTTAATCATTGCAATTATTTTTATGAGATTAGAAGAAATATATTAGCTATTTGTTTCAAGGTTAAATATGAAAAATATCAAGTCTTTGTTTCTAAATATTAGAGTAAGAAATTATTTTGTAGTCATGCATAAAGACCTGTTCTTATCTATATAAAATGTTTTCCTTAATGGTAACACAATGGGATAGGGTACATACCAATTTTTCCCAAATACTTAATCTGAATATTGTTTTATGAGGCCTCATGGCACAGTTATAAATATCATGGCACTAACTGAGTTATGCTTCAGAGTTTCATCTGCTTTTGTTTCAAAGGAGGAGGAAAGTGAGTTCAGAATTTGATCAACATGCCATTTAACAGGTATTTATTCAGTGATTACTTTGTACTAAGTATGTCACTGGACACAGACCCAGCTTCATAAATGTGGGGTCTGGTACAAAAGAAATTATAAGGAGTCTTCTTCAAAATGTAATAATTGCAAAATGTAAGAACTGAGCATTAAACCAAGCCCTTCCAAGAGAGTATCCCTGTGTGACCACCCAAGTCTCATCCATTAACTTACACCATCTGCTGAGCAATATGGAGCACCTAAGGAAGAGTATGACATTTCAACTTCAGGTTAAAACAAAGAAGGGCATAAGGACATGCATTATGCTGCTCCTCATTGGAAACTAGCTAGAATGACTGATTTGCGGAAGTCAGTAAAGATTTATGAGGGCTGGAGATGTGGCTCAAGTGGTAGTGTGCTCTCCTGGCATGCGTGGGGTGCTGGGTTTGATCCTCAACACAACATAAAAATAAAAAATAAAAATAAAGTTGTTGTGTCCACCGAAAACTAAAAAATAAATATTAAAAAAATTCTCTGTCTCTCTCTTTTTTTAAAAAAAAGGATTTATGAAAAAATTAGAACCTAAAAGACAAGCTGGATTTAAAATAGTGAAAATGGTAAAATGAAATTATTTTAGACAAGAACATGTAACTAAACATCAGCATAGGTGACAGAAAAGAGCAATGTGTGCGAATGCAGTGTGTACATTTAGTTCATGTAGAATAGACAGGAGAGATAAAGTTAAAATTGTGGGTTGAGATCAAAATAGAGAATGACATGAATGCTAGTATAGCGAGTTTGAATTTCACCTTATAAGCAAATGGAAATCTTTGAGTAATATGATCACAAGCAGGCTGAAGGATGAAATGGGAGTAGAAGATGAGGAGAGAGACTTAGGTCCAACGACTAGTTATTAACCAGTTAAGCTAGTTATTGGGGCTTGGATTAGAAAGACAGCAATATAAATCAAAAACAAGGATTGAGTATGAAAGGCATTGCAAATGAAGTATTGATAGACATGAAAGACAGTGGAAAAGGGATTATTTAGATGATCAGGACACCAAAGCAAATCAGCTAAAAGACAGAAAAGAAAGTCATTCCATAATTCAGAAATCATTTGTGATAAATGAAATGATGGGTCTATTCATAAACTTGGAAGTAGGAAGTATGTAATTTGATAAGAAGAGATTATTTGGCCATAAACAAAGGAGATTTATTTTTACAAATGAGAATATTCATTATATTTGAGAATGTGAGGGTTAAATCTAAGGGTCTATAAGAGTTTGGAAAATATATTAATATATTTATCTTATTACTGCTTTCTCTAGTAGAACATTCAAGGGTTACATTTATTCTCAGAAAATTGAGAAATATCTTTTTCTATGCTAAGTGTTATAGGAAAACAATTGTAACTCAGCCATCTTATTTCTCAGTACCTGAACCTGTCATGTTGAAACCAACTAACACATAGAGATCATCTCTGAAGCACCAGACACAGGAGAAAGTGTTGGAAAATAAACAAGAACAAGTAAAGATTTCTTCAACTTGTCCATAGACCTACAGAGAAAAAAAGATGGTCCCCATACTGATAGAAAAAATAAGCACCAAGAAGTCATTTATAAGGGCGATCGTCACACTGAATTTTTAAGATTTGAAGTCTAGATATATCTAATAGCCTATAAGTATTAAAAAGTAAATAAAATTTGTAGTAATGTATATTTTTACGGCTTTCCCAAAGATTAATATAACAAAATCAAATTCTTGAGTAATAATTAAACATTTACTGTTTAAATGTTTTAAAACTTTTGTCTAATAAATGTAGACTAAAACAATGTTTCAAAATGAAGAATATAGTGGGCTAAGAGTATAAGGGCATATTTCATGTGGCTTTTTATTGATACTTTTTCTTTCTGTAAACTTAAGTACCTATTTTATTTTTGAACTCAAAACATTTGTTATAGAAGTCATATCATGCTTAGACATTGCATAATTGAGCCATATGTACTTTAGGACAAATATTGGGAAATGCTATGTTCAATACCAATGTCTATACTAGTTAAACAATGGAAGCATCAGGTAAGTAACAACATTTGGACAGCAAGTCAATATGACTATGAAAGGTCTCCAATAATGAGCAAATTCAGACAAATACACAGTTTGAGTATTTGGCCTTCTTATTGACAAAGGTTGCTTTCAATCACACTGTATCTATTACCATATCAATCATCACTCTAAATGAATACAATGCTATAATTGACAAAAGACATCATTTAAGCTGAGAAAGTAAAGATTCTAAATAAGAAAATAATGAAAGGTATGTTGTTGACTGTAGAAAAAATGAAAAATA
The DNA here is from genome assembly GCF_048772815.1 of Callospermophilus lateralis. Classification (NCBI taxonomy): domain Eukaryota; kingdom Metazoa; phylum Chordata; class Mammalia; order Rodentia; family Sciuridae; genus Callospermophilus; species Callospermophilus lateralis. The sequence goes on from NW_027517238.1 coordinate 5,589,278, forward strand.
TACCTTAAGAATCTATTCATAGACTGATAAAGACATTGGGGCCCAATATGAGAAAAAATGCTTACTGGCTCACAAGGATCTTGAAAAGAGATGATAATTAATATCACATTGTTATTTATTCAAGTTAAAGCAACTGAGTATTTTCCATGGTATACAAATTAAGATATAAAATTGAACTGATAAAAATGATTTACATGCAGGATTCAAATATTGGCAGCTTTATAGAGTGAAATGTCACTATTTTGCTGTACCTTCAAGCTTTACATTTCCTCCTTTGAATCCCTGTCAGCCTTCATGAACAGCAGAGAGTTTAATCAATGCTTGAGGTAGCAATAGCATAACATTAAATATCTCTTGCTAAAAATCAAAATGGTGTTTAGTAAGCATTATGAAGAAAAAATGGCACACACATGTGTATCCTAGTTATCAGAGTACAAATTACCCTTTGTTCCATATTTTCAAACGTTACAGATTTAATAGAAGCTAGTATTTTAAATTCAAAAAACTGTTTTATGACCACAGTTTTATCCTAAGGCATTTGGCTTTTGGTAAGAAATTAAAACAACAGGAAGCTCAAAATCTTTAGTTATTACACTTAACAGCAATTAAAAAAAATCTGTGATGCAAAGCACTTGTGCAAAGAGATACTGTGTTTGCCTGCGTGTATGTATGTGTGTGTGTATGTGTGTGTGGTGTGTTTTAATGTTCTGAATTTAGCTTGTAATTTTCTTCCATTGTAAGGAAACATTTTATTAACATGTACATTGACTCAGAAAAAGGGAAGAAAAGGTGTTGTCTTGGCATAAAGAATGTAAAATATCAATTTAGTTTAATTCGTTCAGTACCAAAAAAATTCCCAGAACCCAGGAAACAAAAGGAGAAAGATGGTATAAAATGACAACGGAAATCAAGAGTGAGATTTCAAGCAGATTCAGCTGAATGGAGGGACTCTGTGGAATAGCATGACATATTTGGCCATTAAGGAAAATCATACAAATGAGTGTGAGAAATGGCTGGACAATTTTATGGTAGGGGGTAGGAAGAGCGTGCAAAGTGTGGATGCATAAAGGTCACAAAGAAGGGAAATGGGAGGAAAGAGGCTTACAGCAATCCACCTTTATTAGGCCAATGATTACTGCTCACCTAGAAATTGCTTCTCAGATCTCTAAAATATCTGGGCTTTTAAGTAAAAAGGAAATACTGTTGCTACTTATGAATGTTTTAAATGATCAGGATAGATGTCTTCTTCAAAGGTTCTGAGAAAACATTTTGAACAGAAAACTAAACTCCTTTTGCTTTCGAAATAATTTCTACAGCTTAACTTTATTTTGCTGCTATAAATACAGAATTTAAAAATTTGTGTACTAAGGAAAAATAAAAAAAAAACACAAGTTGTTTTTTAAAATAAATAAAATTTTATTAAATATGTATTCCTGTATTTACAAGGTAAGTAAACATACCTTCAACAAGTAAAAAATTTAAGGCCATGGTCAAATAAATCTCATATTTGAGAACTTAGTGTATGTTAAAATGAACTTAGTGGTATGATTCTTTTCTCTCATCACTCATGTTATTACAAAGATAACTCGTAATTATATCAGAAATTTCATTTTGTTTCTTATTGGCATATATTTCTCTCCATACTTCCCAGACACCTAGAATTGACTTGAATTAAACAAGGTGTATATATAAAAAAATCCTAAAAATGAATTAGAAGAAAAAATTAGCAAGAAATAAGACTTTCCTTCCAAAGGGATTCAGAAGGAAAATTTTAGCAAAGTCACACTGTAAAACCCTGGTCAGCCTTTCACATTAACTCCTAAAACATCACTATTGTTAACACCTTCGTTTTTCTCCAAATCCCGATATATTTAATTTTAAGTATATTTGCAAATTTATGTTTCATGTTTCCTAGAGTAAATATTATATATAGAGAAGGGACATACAATATATTCCTCTATCCAGTGGAAATAACATGAAATACTGAACTGAGTCCTTTGTTAAATCAAAACCCAAGCCTTGATATGGTAATCTACAAACCTCAATGGAAATTAAAACACTACTTTTTATTTCATGAAGTATATTGCCATAACATTTGAGAAAGCTTTGTGAACACCAAAATAATATATATATTAGAATGGTCAAGGACAGTCTTTGAAACTTAGCAAGACCCTTCTCAAAATTTTAAGCAATGAAAAGGTCTGAGGATGTAGTTCAGTGATAGAGCTACAATCCCTCATCAGCAAATAACACCGACAATGATAATAAAAGCAGCAAAAAGGGCTACTTAATATATTACTAATAATGATAATAATTATAATGTCATTAAAACAATAATTTGTGTTAGTCAGTTTTGCATGGCTGTGATCAAAATACCCAACATGAATAATTTAAAAGGAAAAGTTTAATTTGGCACATGGTTTTAGAGGTTTGGTTCATAGTGAGCTGTCTCCATCGCTCTGGGGCCAAGTGAGGCAGAAGATCAGGGCAGAAGGTCATGGTGGAGAAGCACTGCTCCAGTCATGGACGCATGTGGTGTGTTGGGGGGGCGGGACACAGACCAAGGTAAGATTAACCCTTCCATGGCACACCCCCAGTGATTTACCTTCCCCAGTCTTCCCAACCTTCCCACGGTTATCTTCCAGTGAGCTCATTCAAAGTAGGATAGATGGATTAGGTTACAGCTCTCATAGTCCAATCATTTCAGTTCTGAACATTACTGCATCAACACTGGAGCTTTTGGGGGACATCTCATATCCAAACCACAACACCATACAACTATGTAAATACCTATTTCTTATTCAAAGCAATTTAGCATGCGTCTTCAAAGAAGACGCATGCTAAATTGCTTTACATAGTTTCTGCCCATGCAATTTCTTTTAATTATAAAATTTTTGTCAAAATGCTTTAAATCTCTTCTCTTTGGGAATTTAATAAGATAAGTTTGTGGGGATAACATATTAGGGGTAGTTAGCCAGGGAATGTTTTTATTTAAATAATTTGTCCTAGTTTATTAGAGTTTGGATCATTCCATCTTGTCTGAATTAACACAATGCATCACACTCAAATGATGAGGAAATAGGAATCTTTCTGGAACTCTGAAGATAGCAGACAAGAGCCTTCCATTGGTTTACATTGAAAGTGGTCAAGAGATTAATTTGTTCACTTAAGCAGTATTTATTGAGGCACCATGCAAGGCTGTTTGCATGTGTTATTTCTAAACCTCACAAGAAGCTTGTAAATCAGCCATTATGCCCATTTCAAAGATGAGGAAACATGGGCTTAGTGTCAAGTAGTTTGCTGATAATGAGAAGCTGGGTCAGTGGGCACCAGGTCTGTATGACTTGAGAGCCCACACAATATGCAGGCCCACACAACCTCCCTTCACCACTGTTAATCATCTGCAAATCTTTCATCTCTTAGATAATAAAATTTTGTCTAATGTCCATTCACTATAAGATTAATGAGAAGTCTATGAGTTACTAGAAACCACCGTAGATTCTTTAAAAATAAAGAGAAAAAAACTTTGGTAAGACTAAAGTATAATTTTTGAAAGAGTAAGACAGTTACTAAAATCACACATTATTACATTTTAAATTCCTATGCATTTATGGTATGTACTTACAAAGATACCAATATACACAATACATATTTGTTTATGATGTATGTGTATATGTGCATTCCACATCTTAAAATCATATACTTTCTTTCTTTACAAGATATGACTTTTGTTTTATGTTATCATTGAAAAATAAATGAATATGATGTTGACAAGCTTCATGCATAAAATAAGAAATTAGGCAATAAAGACCATACTTTCCAAACTTTACACAAGATCTACATTCTTAAAAGATGAAAAATATTCAGAGAATCTGTTAATATCTAGTAGTCTTTCTTTCCATTTCTATAAATCCAAGATAAGATCTTTATCTAGAAATAATTGTCAAGATTGTGTGTAGCCCATATTAGGCACTCAAAAATTGGCATTCTCCTCCCCTATTTCATCTATGACTACATTGTTAAGTCAGAATTATTTTTCTCTGCATATGTTATGTGGGTCAAAACAGGTGATTTTGTTAAATTACCCACATTAAATACTATCACATTGTGTCATTGGATAAAATGACAAAAAAAATATTTTCTGAACTTTTGCAATGAAAGCATTCAAAATATCAATTCTGAAACAAAGCAGAGAGATAGAAAACATTATGGGGTCCAGCAGGCAGAAAAGCAGAGGACTATTCTTTGCTTATATGACTGTAAATGACTTGTGGTAAAGGAATAGAAATCACTTCCTTTCCCACTTCAGAATCAGGCACAAATACATGGACTATTTCACCCTTGAGTGTGGATCCCACATTAAAAATTAGTCAAAAATTAGTCCAACTTTTTGTTTCTTGATTATTTGTTTTTATATTTTCATATATGCCTTGAATTTTTAACTGAAGATAAATAGAGGAAAAACCACAATTATTTATTTACTAATTAGTTCAAAATTATATTATATTGAGAATCTCCTATGTACCAGACATCGTTTTAGGTATTAAAAATACTAGAAATACCATCTGGTGATTTCAGGGAAAACCTGGGAATGATTAGGAAGTACAGAATCCCAACTAGAGAGACTATTTATGTAAAAATGAATTGATGCTTCAATTTTAAATATAGCTATTTTTTGTTTATTTTCTAAGACTTTCACCAAAGTGGTGTGTTCAGAATATGCAATCTGTCTTTACCTCAATATCACTATTTAAATATAATTTTAAAAATCTAATTCTTACATCCTCAATTCATGAGAATTTAAAATCATGATTTCTAATAGTGGAAATAGCATGACTTCAAATTCTTAACCAGTATTTTGAAAAATTACCCTTATTAAATATTATAATTCTTTCCAGCTGTTGATATTAATATTAATATTTATTAATTTGGAAATGACCACAGATGAAAAAATTTTATCAGTATTTTCTTTTATCCTTTATGCATAAAGTGGCACATTCCAAAACTAAATAATTTTTAAATCAGTTAAAAATTAAAATTTTTTAAATTCAATAAAATTAATATATATATTAAATATTACTGTTTTAGAAATCGAATGGCAAAATATCAAATTATGTAAAAAATCGGTGTTGTAAAATTTGATATATTGAAACACATTTTCTGAAATTCTGCAAAAATTCTACATATGGGAAAAATCACAAAAGTCATAATTATTATCCTGGTGTAGATATGAGAATCTATTTTGATTACAAAATCAGTGCAATCAATGCCTTACCTGCATAAATGGAGTTTCTTCAAAAGAGGAAAATTGAGATCATAAATTAACATCAGATTAGTACAAGCAATGAGTATGATTATGGGGAATGACAATTTTATTTTTTTATTAAAAGTAAACACTGGATAACTAGTCTTTTGTATCTTTGCTCATTCCAATAACCTCCTCTGGGCCAACAATGCAGCATTTCCCAGGCAAACAATGGTCTGGTTATATATCATTAGTAATATAATAATAATGATGATAATAACAACAAGAACAACATTATTTTTGTATTTGTATATTATGTTACTATTTACAAAGGCTTTTCTTTTACTCTCAGTTTTTCAGTCAGTTTTTTCAAGAACAGCTCAGGAAACTGAACATGACAGCTCTAATAGACTCAGATACTCTCTAATAGACTCTGATACAAACAATGATGTCCAGAATTAAACAACCCGGAAGCTTCATCTTAAAGTCCAGCCCCCATCTCCCTGCCTTAACAACATTCCATTTTGCTCCTGTGATTTCTGCTATGTCCACTGAAGCAGTCCTTATTAATACAGGATAATGAATGCTTGGTTAAGTAACTGTCTTCTCAACCACACTGTACATTGTTTGAGGTAAGGTCCCAGATTTTTCTCCTAGGTATTTGATATATCATAAGTGCTTAAGAAAGATTTTAGAAGAATGAATTAATAAATCTTTATTTTCAAGTAGAGACAGAAAAACTGAAAGGAGGTAAAAAGAACCTACTTCCAATGCCTCTTGTTAATCTGTTGGCCCTTTGAGATGGGGAAGTGCTTAGGTCTTCAATGTGGAATTAATTTCATGTGGAGATTGGCTTATTAAGAATTTGATGAACTCCACTAATTTGATGAAAGAGAACATAAATAAATTCTGCCAAATATTTATGATCTTTGGTGATATCCAACAATTTTTTAATCATAAACTTTAGACTTCACTCTAAATCATCACCCTGGTTTGATACAGCACAGTAATTAAATTTAGGTTCTGGAGACAAATTGTTTGGGACCACAATTTGGCTCTGAAATTAACTGTTTGGTCTTGGACAGGTTATATAACTTCTATTTGCCCTAGTTTTCTTCTCTGTAAAATATGAGAACTAATGTTATTTTCTTCCTAGGATTATTGTAAGGCTTCCTTGAGTTAAGTCATGAAAAAAAAATACAAAATAGTATTTGGAAAACAGAAAACTTTCAATTAATGTTAACTATTTTTATTACTATTCTATATTCATTTCTCATTCATTCTGAAGAATTCAGATGGCCCTGTCCTTGAACTACATCTGACTCATCCAATTAGCCATAAATCTTCTCTGAATAGTAGCCTGCTATAATGTTGACCCTTGAGAAATTCAATACTGTTGTTCTCTCTGGCAGAATTTTCTATTCAGTGATCCCACCCACTTCCATTAATTTCAGTATATTTATTACAAAGTTTCAGGAAAGTTGTGTTCCTGTTGATAAGGAAGACATAAAGGTGATGAACTTTTCCATCAATGCCACTTGAATTGTTTATACCATGTATAAAGTTACATTGGTATAAATCCATTTAACTTTAATTTGAATTATGTAGCTTTTAAATTAAAGTATTTTAAAGTGCAGTATCATCCCTCAAAATACTATACAATTTGAAAAGCATGCAATAGGTTCACCTTGAACCAATATGTAAGCTGTAATTTGAAATGGAAATAAAAGTCAACATTTCCAAGGTTGTTAGAAATAGGTCACTGTGTAGACTCGTTTCTATTTTCTTATACATTTTACTCACAATTTTCTTCCTTATAAAAATTATGGATATAAATTCTTTAACTGTATTTTAAATTTTGGTTAGTTTGGAATAACAGGCAATATTATTTTATTTACTTTTATTCTTAAATTGAGTGAGTGGTAATTCAAAGTAACCAAAAGTTTACTAGAACAAAATGTATCTTTGCTTATGTCTATATAGTATTTTAGATGGAGAGATCCTGCACATCTTATATACCCTAAATAAAAATTTAAAAACAGAATTGTTCACCCAGATGTATGATATGTATCATATGAACAAAGTGGGCTATCATCTTAAATGTGTGGCTGACTATGTGGCTTTCTCTCTTTGCCTATTTGACTTTATGTAAGCCTAATCTTAAATAGAATTGATCACTGGAGGTTGTAAAAAGAAATAATTTTAGAGAAAGTAAATCAAAGTGCAAGTCACATATTCCATGCTGAGCATTCTGGATGCTCATTGGAACCAGAGGACAATGAGTTAAGTATACAGGATCCTGTAATGATGAAGGGAGTGGAGTGAGTCATTGCCTTTTTTAGTATGATGAATATTTATTTACAACTGTCAGGGATACTTACTACATACTATGTCATGTTCATTAATCATGTTATACAGCAGTCTGTCAGAGAGAGAATCAAAAGATCTGCCTGAGAAAAATGTGCTTCACAAGCAGGAGAGGTCATCATTAATTCAAGAACAGAATACTCCATTCAAAACAATGTTTTTTTTTCTGCTCCTCACCAAACCCCCAACCTTCAAAATTCAGTGAGATGACATCATGTATAAAGTGGAGCATGAATAAAATGCAAGATTTTCCTTTTACATTTATTAGCAAATCGAAATGGGATATTCTGATTTGCTAATAAATATTTATTAGCAAATATTTGAAAAATATTTGAAAAATCTTTTATATGCACAAATTTATCAATATATATATATATATATATATATATATATATATATATATATATATTATAGCATTTGTGTCTGGAAAATAATGAGTAACTAGCCTGCATAGCTATAATATACTACTCCACGGATTATAGTATCATCATCAAATGTTGATAGAAAAAGGAGGAGCACAAGAAAAAGAAGTGGGATGATGGGGAAAAGAAAGAAGAGAAGAAGGCAGAGAAAAAGGAGGAGGAGGGTAGTAAGGAGAAGAGAAATGCATCCTTGAGATCTGTACAGCAGAACATAGATGAGCTCTCTTCACCTGTCTATAATCTGTGAAGATTAAATATTATAAGGTTGCATATTTAGAAATTTAAAAGCATAAAGAAATAGCTAAAGAAATTTACATTTTTTCTCTAAAGAAAGAGTGAGAGAGAGTGAGAAAGAGGGAGAGAGAGAGAGAGAGAACTTCAATATTTATCCTTTAGTATTTGGCAGACACAACATCTTTGTCTGTATGTGGTGCTGAGGATCGAACCTGGGCCGCACGCATGCCAGGCGAGCACGCTACCGCTTGAGCCACATCTCCAGCCCCAGAAATTTACATTTTTAAACGGTTCTATTAATCTCAAATTTTTAAATACTGAGCACGTTTTATTTATACTTTGCTTCTTTAAACAAGGATGACTTATTCATAATGAAAATAATTAATTTCTTTGCTTTCCATTCTATAGTTAATTTCTGGAAGAAAAATAGGAAATGTCTGTGAGAGGTTAAAAACATACTAACCATGGTTATTTCTTGCATGTCACAGTGGAATTCCCTGGGATGAGGAATGATGTAACATCTAGGAGCCATGGAGCATTCCAGGGACTTCTGAGAGTCCAAGAGTTGCATCTATGAAAAGCTGTTTAATAGTGACACTGGAGTGTTAAAAACATCTCCTTTTATTCTTACTCAAGAGTTAACAACATTTATTGATTTTTTAATATATTTTGATTTTGTTTTTTGACTAAGGGTTATACTAGTTGGAAAAGCCAGAAGATCTGGATTGATTTAAGCTACCCACTAGTCCTAAGAATGTGGACAACTTTTATTAATGTTCACTTTTTGTCCTTTTCTGAAAAAATGGAGCAATAATATTTTCCAATCCATATAAATTAATTTCTTTGAGATTATAGTGACATAATGCAGGTGAATTGTTTAAAAAAAATCTGCCCAAGAAATATTCTTCAAAGTAAGAGAGGTCATTATTGATTCAAAACAGACACTCCTTTTAAAATGGTAGTTTTAAAAATTTCTGCTGCTCAAATTTCTCCTCATGATTTTTCAGTTTCTCTGAACTACCTTCTCTTAAATTCATTGTTTTAGAGGATAAACCAAAGGAAAACAAACTTTTACTTAAGAAAATTATAAAGTAACTTTGTCAGGATGGAAATAAAAATTGTTGAGGTAAAAATTGTTGAGGAAAATGACTGGGAAATTACAAATAATTACCATACTTAAAAAATAAAGAATGTTTTCATACATAATTATTTGAATATATTATGTTTTTAATGTATAAAAATTAACACCAAGTGTAAAACAAAACAAAAAATGGTATAAAAGTAGTGTATAAGACAAGTTATCTTCTAGACTATCATCTAACATTTCTATTCTAATTTAGAATACTTATGATCAATGCACATAATTGTTCATTATAGACTGAGGAAAAAAATCTAAAATACTAGAAGATTTCCGAATGTTTATATAAATTTACATTTGAGAGCATTTCATCATACTCTATGAACACAAGTAACAAGTTACATGGCTTACAGAGATAGAACTAGGCTGATTTTCAAGCCTTATCAGGTAATGGTCACCTGCACTTCATTATCTGAATTACAAGGAAGTATTACTCAAAACCAAAAGATACATATGTAACACTGGTTGATTGTTTAAAGAAAAAAAATGTAATTCCAAGAAAAGTTGTTTTCATTTCAATACTGCAGTTTTTATAAAATGAGTCCTATTTTCGAGTTTGTTATCAGTGCCCTTATGCTTTCACCATTACTATTATTTTTCCCCTTGCACATTTAAGAATTCTTGACATTACTTTGACTCCCCTGCACCTCCTGGGTTTCTGTCACTTCTCCTTTCACATGTCTTTCAGACTTGCTCACTCCTTTGCCCCCCACCCATGCCACCAATTAATCTAGGTCCTTCCTGCTTTGGAGCTAGATTACTACAATAGCCTCATAACTGAGCTCTCTGATAGGTTTCTCTCCCTTCCAATCCATCTTGCATACTTATGACAGACTAATTTTGTAAGGGGCCAATTTGATTATTTTACTTCCTTGGTCAAAAATTGAAAAAGGCTTCCTCGTATGTGTGCCATTAAATCCACACTCTTCTGCCTGCCTTTCAATGTGCTTTATTACCTGCCTTTTCCTTCCCCTTGCAAACTTATTTTATGGTATGATCCCAGAAAACCTGTCAAAATGTCTCTTCTTTGGCTCTTCTGTATCCAGTGATTAGTCTATAAATTTACCATGACTTCCTATTCCACAACTGGATCAAATAAGAAGTTTTCTGTAGCTTCCCTTATTTCTTAGCCAGCCACCTTTAAAGTCCAATCATCTTATACATTTTTCTGGAAGTCATTAGTTTGCATCAATCTATTGTTCCTTTACTTGATTTATTTTCAGTTTCAATAAATTTGGTATTTGATGCACTAATAATTAGTTTTCATTTCTGAAACTGCACTCTGGGTCAAACACTATGCTCAATGTTTTACATTCAGAATTTATCTAATCTTCACACAATCCTAGGAGATAGAGACTTTTAATGCCTACCATTTTAGGATTAAAACCTTCAGATTCCTGAAACACTGATCCTAAGGATACAACAATTTCCTTATAAGAAGGGATTTCTTGTGCATAACTTAAATTTGTTATATTTAGAAATAAAAATCCAGGCAATGCAGCCAAAATTTAATGCCAGTTAAAAGAAAAAAAATAAGTCTTTTGTTTGTTTGTTTGTTAAAAGGATCCCCCATGCAATATTTGAAACATACTAAAAGATTATCCATTGTTTATCCAAAATTCAAAGTAAACTGAATTCTTATACTTTATTTGGCCACTAAATCAGATGTGGGTATCAAATACTTCTCATACCAATTAATATCTTTTCTATACAATATTAAGAATATGGATACTGGGGCTCATTTCTCCCTGGTTCAGCTTATGCGTCTAGTTAAAGACAAATTAGAAGTTTGCACTCTGAGATTCCTCCTAGTTTGCTTCAAGTACATAAATATTAGAAATAAAATACTTGGAGAAAAAACTTAGGGAATGTTTAAAACAAGAACAAGATCTCTGGGACCAAATATAAATTAAAATGAAAATCTGTGACTGGGGTTAAGCCTCATGACTACTAGACATGGTTAATAATAGAATGATGATGATTGTCACATGTTAACAGTGAGACAGAGTCTGGGATCAGGTTCAGTATTTGCAACTTAAGTCTGATGTAGGACTTCCCCACTCATGAGAAGAAATTGACAATTTTGTTTTTTAAAAAGCATATACTACAATAAGTATGCTGTAATGTAAACCTATAAGCTGCTGTTTCCATGAAATATCTGGAACCATATGGGAGAGAATACAAGAGGTTGTCAGCTAGAGACAAGATGTAGAAAAGCAGTGTCTGGGACACAGCATTTGGTGGCTGGGTACATACATATTAGATAATCACTCTGGACTTATCACTTATATGGATCAGTGTATTTTTTGTTTTATCTAAGATTTTTTTTCACTTGAGCTTTTTGAATTACATTTCACTTTTTATTGCATATATTTGCGACTTTAGTTGCAATTAATAATCACTGATATACTCATATGGAAAAATAAAGGGTTAATATCCACTAAAAAGGCGAAACAACAACAACAAAACAAACAAACCAAACAGCATTTGTTTTGTTTGCCTGATAGCTCCTGAATTATTTGGGAGGGATTATTTCGTATTTGCTAGATTTACCTGTCCTTAGAGTTGGGCCAAAGCAGTAATAAAATTAGCAAGTCCTTTAACACTAAGGCTGGCAGTAAAAATGCTCTTTACACATGATGTATTTTTTCCTAGTTCATCATTTGTCTTTTACAGTTTATATTTTTAAGAATTTTTATGTGTTCAAACCTACTAGCTTTACTTTATGAGTCATACCTATGGTGTTATGCTTACAAATTTATTTTCTTCCTAAATAATATGAAAATATTTTCCAGCCAGGTGCTATGGCACATGCCAATAATCCCAGTGACTCTCGAGGCTGAGACAGGAGGACCATGAGTTCAAAGCCAACCTCAGCAACTTACTGAGGCCCTAAGCAACATAAAACCCTGTCTCAAATCAAAAAGCAAAAATTTCTGGGGATGTAGCTTAGTGGTTAGGTGCTTCTGGGTTCAATCCCCAGTTCTCAAAAGAAAAGAAAAAGAAAAAAAAAGAAAATATTTTTCTAGACCTTCTTTTTAGTTGGTTTGTTTTAAAAATGGGATTTAAGTCAGGAGTGATGGCACATGCCTGTAATCCCAGCAACTCACAGGGCTAGTGAGAAGGATCACAAGTTTAAGGATAGCCTCAAAAATTTAGTGAGGCACTAGTTAACTTAGTGAGATCCTGTCTCAAAATAAAAAATAAAAAGGGCTAGGATGTGGCTCAGTGATAAAGAGCCACAGGCTCAAACCCTGGTACTAAATTAATTAATTAATTGAATAAAACCAGGATTCAAATGGAAATAATTTTTATTTTGAAATGGAGTATTTTACCCCACATTGTAATCCAGTGTTCTAAAAACATCATTTGTTCATTCATATATATTTTCCCACTTGAAAATTCATCTATACGACATGTCAAATTTTTAAGGATATTTTGATTCTGGAGTCTGTCTTTTTCAAATGACTTGTTGAGTTTTTTCCAGGAAATATTGGGCATAATTATATTTTTTATTCATTTAACCATATATTTGTTATAATTGAAGCACTAAAACATAAAATAAAAAGAATTTCCTTTTTTTTTGGTACACAGTTCTATGAGATTTAGACATAAAATCTGGTAACCAATGCTATATACAGTATACAGAACAATCCAACATATCAAAGGATTTTTTCATTCTGCCCTTTGTATGTTTAATTTGCATTTCCCTGATGACTAATGGTGTTGGACTTCTTTCCTTGGACTCATTTTCAATCCACATATTATATTTTGTGAAGAATCTATACAATATTCTAGCCATTTTTGCAAAGTAATTTTTAATGTCTTATTTTGTCAGTTTGAGAACTTTAAAAAATATATTCAAGGTACAAATTTGTTGTATAACATCAGATTCAAAAGTATTTTCTCCCAGTCTGAGGCCTATCTTTTTATTCTCTTGACAATGTCCTCTACAGAGTGTGAACTTGTAATGAAATATATTTTATCTACTTTTTCATTAATGGCTTATGCTTTTGGTGTTATTCTAAAAATATTTTACCTTGATGTAAGGCCACAAAGATTTTCTTTTTTCAAAAAATATCCATATTTATGTTTTAGTTCATTTTGAGTCAAATTTTGTGTATAAAGTGAGGTGTATATTTTTTCCATATGGATGTTCTTTTGTTGCAGCATTATTTTTAAAAGACTCCCTTTCGGGGCTGGGGATGTGGCTCAAGCGATAGAATCCTCACCTGGCATGCATTCAGCCCAGGTTGGATCCTCAGTACCACCACATACAAACAAAGATGTTGTGTCCACCGAAAATTAGAAAATGAATATTAAAGAATTCTCTCTCTCTCTCTCTCTCAAAAAAAAGACTCCCTTTCACCATTTAATTGGCCTTGCAATCTATATGATTAAATAATTTTCTGTCATTAATTCATACAAATTTGTAGGTACTTCTGCATTGAAAATAAGATTTGGAATTATTTAATCATCACCCTGCTTCTTAAAAAAAATTATTCAAAATTGTGATGAGAATAACATAAAATTACAGAAATTAGCTGAGAAAATTTACATTTTAAAAAAGAAATGCTTATATACATTTATTAAATTTCATTCAGTCAAATTTTATGGTATTCTTCATATAGATCCTCAAACTTTCTTTGATGTCAATAATTATATTTGTTTTGCTATTGTGAATGTAATATATTTTATTATATTCCATATGATTACTTATATTCTATAGTGAAATGGATTTTGTATGCTTGCTTTTACTCTCTCTACCTTTTATAACTTATTATTTCTAAAAAAAATTTTTATTTATTCCCTTGGTTATTCCTGATATTCATTATATTATATACAAATAAAAATAATTTCTCTTCTTTTTTAATGCTTATAATTTCCTTTGATTCTAATTGCAAAGGCTAGAAATTCCAGAATACTGATATCACACTTCCTCAACTCATTTTGATGGTAAGTAAGGATGTTAAATTTCTCTTAATGCTTATTTCACAGGTAAGTTCCTATATCATTTTAAGGAATTATCTTCTATTCATGATTTAATAAGTGTTTTACTTTTCTTTAATCAGGAATCAAGGCAAATCTTATCCAAAGCTTTTTATACGCTGACAGAAAATTATACTTTCAGCAGTATTCAATAGATGTTATTTTATGTTATAGATATTTGGTGGTTATATTGGAATACAACTTCAATTTAAAACAGTCTTTCTAGGGGAAAATACTTTAAATTCCAAACAATAAATTGATGCATTAATTATAAATTAGGATTGTTCATATGTATTCTTAAAGCAGAAACACTTCAAAGATTTCTTGTCACCTGTTTTACTTCTCTTTGTGTGTCTTTTATAATTATTTGTCATATTTCTCTGATATTATAACAGAGTGCTAGTGCTGAGAAGAAATATGTGACCTGCAGTGTGGTTTGTGTAATTACCAGAAGCTATAACCTGTGTATTCTTTCCCTTCGTTCCTCTGCCCAAGGATGCCAGCCTACAATCCTCCCCAGCTAATAGTCCCCCTAGACTCTATCCTTTCCCACTAATACACTCAAGATTTAAAAACTTCAACCTTGATCCTGAGTGAGGTACCTGCCCTTTCTGTTTCTCACACTTTCTTCTAGTCTTTTCCCTTTCTCTCCATAATTTTATTATTCATGTATAATGGATTAACAACTAATCTCTTGCCTTTTCTTCACACAATATTGGAGGTCTAAGATGACAACATAAACCTCAAAAGTACATAAATCTAAACCAGCTGAGGATTACAATGCTACTTAGTGCAATTTCTGCCAGCCAGACAACTTGCCAATAGTTGTTCAAAGATATCCACAATCCAAAGAAAAAATGGTATGTTTGTCTTTTAACCTGAGACAGTAACTAATTGATTAAAATATTACTCAACGTACAAAGAGGAAGTGACAACAAAGACAAAAATCTATGTTAATATTAGCTACATTTTCAGAATATCTAAAATGCTCAGAGGACATTTGAAGTCTACAAAGAGAATCCTAAGATAGATGAATGCTGGTTGTCCTAAGAGTTTTAAGGGAGTATCATGCCTCAAATATACCAATGCATTCAGATGGACAATTATTAATAGCTAAAATTTTTTAAAAATATTTTTTTAGTTGTTGATGGACCTTTACTTAATTTGTTTATTTATATGTGGCACTGAGAATCAAACCCAGTACCTCACACATGCTAGGAAAACACTTTACCACTGAGCCATAACCCCAGCTCAATAGCTAACATTTACTCGATATTTGTTTTCAGATATCATTCTGACCATAAAATATGTTTATTCATGTAGTTTCCAAACTATATGAACTTCAAAGTATACACTATTTAAAAATCTTTACTTTGCAGATGAAATTAATGAGACAGACTGAGAAGTAAAATAATTAATTGAAATTTGCATAGGCAATAAATGTTATGGGAGATTTAGGAGCCAAATTGCTTCATTTCAGAGATTATGACTTTAACCAATAGACTAGTGGTCTTAAAGTGATTCAAATGATTTTGAGTTTAGCCTTGTGGATTTGGAATTCTAGTGATACCTGAAGTCAAATTCCATGGAGCAAGCGTTGCTTGTAAACTCTAAAGAGCCAAATACAGGGCCACTGGAGAATCCTCACCAGTTCTTAGGACATCTCTATTTTCAGCCTCCATTTCAAAATTATACCCCAGCCTTTACTGAGAATGCTCACATATTCAGGGTAACACAAGAATTATACAATCCCAAGATCAAGAAAAAACATTTCTAAAAAAAAAAAAAAAGAAAAACAGCATAAAATATTTGGGTTTGATGATGGTCTTAAAATAACTCAGAACACCTAATATTTGTTCTCAAATTCAGGTACCCAGAAGATACTTATATATCTCTGAAGAACTTATATATTATCTTGAACCTGAGAAAATAATTAATTTATCAAAATACACCTCAACAATAAATAGGCAGTGACATGATAGAACAACAAAGACAAAAAATTATGTTAATATTATTATTAGCATATTATTATTAATTATACTATATTTTCAGAATATCTAAAATGCTCAGAGTTTATTGCAGCTGTTTGTCCCAAAGACTGTAATTATGTATTTACTAATTTTGACAGTACAGTGTAACCCAGGGCCTACACACATGTTAGGCAAATACTCTATCACTGAACCTTATAGTTATTTTCAGAACTTTTATTTTACAATATAATCATGGAGTCTGAATTTGATAAATTAACTGTAATAGTTTTAAAACATTTTCTAATCTTAATATTGTAACTTTTGTGTTCCTTTCTTGGGTTCAGAATCAAATCCACAATGTGGGATTAATATGTTCATTTTAAAGATGAACTCAAGATTCTCAGTTCTCAAAGTAGCAAGAAGCAAACTAAAAAAAATGGTTTCTTTCCATTAAAAGGTGTCAAAATTATATCTAAGATTTACTGTACTCTGAAATTAGAACCTATCAATATCCAACATAATCTCTTCTCCAAGATAGATTTCCTTGATTCTTTTAACTAATGTTCATATAAAACAATATATGTGTGTGTGTGTGTGTGTGTGTATTTTTTACATGACTGACTATGTCCTTGACAACACTGAAACTGATTACTGACCACTTGTCTAACCAGAAGATTATATATTTTATCTTTATCTCTCTACACTTTAGTTTTACACAAAGAGTTATAAGGGTTTTATTTATCTATTTCTTAGAGATATATGAATTACAAATGAAATAACATGTTAAAGCATCTACATTATGCAATGTTATATTGTGCATAGTATTATTAATATTATAACAGGTATATTGGAAGTTTAATACTATTTCGAAATTTTTCTATAGTCACAAATCTTTCTAATGCTAAATATACTTTCTAATGATATGTATTTTTAACTTCCTTCAAAAGATCTCTAAGTATTATCTTAACATTTTGTATTTTGTGCAGACTGAATGTATGTTGTACTACCACCAATTTGTAATAGAAAAAGATGTGAAGTAGGAACCGTTTGGTAAATTAATGAAACATTTAACAATTATACAGATTTTGTGACTCCAAAGCAGTACATTAAGGTTTTTGATTCACTTATCTTTAATTCATGTGTAGTTCATTGATGCCAATGTTTTGTCTATGACATTTCTATTGAATCAAGAATACACTCCATTAAAATCTCCATGTGACCTTAGGCCCTTATCTGACTTTTTAACTTAACTCAATGATATTAATGATGGAACATATATCCTCATTTCCTGTAAATTTTTAGAACCCTTTCATACCATTACTTCAGAAAACGATTCTTCAGTATCTAATGGTGGCAAATTTTAGTTCAAAGAAAACTCACTTAGTATTTATTCGCCTATTTAATTTACCTTATTAGTATAGATAATTTTATGACTTATGTTTAATTTAAGCTGGAATGTATAATAAATATATAGACAATGAGACGAAGCAACACTAAGAATATGAATCATTATTGTTAAAATTACATATTGATCTATATATTTTCAGATGTTTTCCATTTATTATATTTCATATGCTTTGTAGTCTGTTTTCTTACTTAACAACATAGCATCAACATTTCCTGAATTAACAAACATATGTGTTCAAAATCATTTTTAATAATCTCTAGTATTTCAATATCTATGTGAAGCAAAACAGTTTTCTCAGTTGCTCTCTATTGAAGTCTTCTAGATTATTTTTTATCTTATTTATTAAGCAATGCAATAGTAACTATATTTGTGGTAGTTGTTGTCCTATCTTTATCTGAATGTTTTAACTTTTCCTAGGAATCGGTTATTAAAGTTAGAACTACTGAGTTTGTAATCTCTTACATACATGTTGCCAATCAATTCACAGAACGGTTTTATGAATTCTATCCATTAACTTCACACAATTGTCATTCCAAAACAGCAATGGGAGTAATCATTTTTAAGATAAATATTGCCCAGTTAAATATGGTATATTCTGGAAAGTTCCATGCCATTTAGAATTGGTTTATTTTTAAATATTTTTGACTATTTTATATCTTCTTTTGCATATTTTTACGTTCAATTTTTATTCTGAGCTTTTATTTTTAGTCTTCTTAGCCTATTTAGTAGTTTTAATAAGTTGAGAATTTCTTTTGACATATGGTTCTCAAAATCATAATGATACTGTGGTAATTTTTATAAAAAATGCTTATGTGTGAAATGATCCTTTTTCTCCTACAGATTTGAATTGCAACATTTACATTTTTGTTAATATAAATCTATTTCTGAAGGTTCTCTTTGGATGGACTTTCTATTTTTAAATCAAAACCAAATTATTTTATATAAACTGGATATTTTAATATTGCCTAGGATACATTTCTCTTATTATTCCACTTTTAAAATTTGATACAGAGTCTGATTATGTTGCCCAAGTTACCCAGGCTTGTCTGTGTTGACCTGGCAAGTTTCCTGCCTTGGTCTCTGGAGTAGCTGAGACTATAGGTATATGCCACCTTGCTCAGCCTCAACTTTTCTAAAATAAAACTTAAAACTGTGTCAAGTTGTAAAGCAAATCCTACTGTTATTTTATAAAGAGTATATAAAGTTTGTGTATTAATTCCGGAAGAAATGCATCATTATAATATTGTCTTCCAAACATTGATAATTTATTATTATTCATGCACTTTTTAATTTCCATTTTTAATTTTTTTTTAGTTGTTGATGGACCTTTGATATATTCATTTATTTATATGCAGTGCTGAGAATCAAACCCAGTGTCTCACACATGATAAGCAAGAGCGCTGCCACTGAGCTACAGTCCCAGCCCTACTCAAGCATTTTTTTGTGGCTCTAAGTGAAGCATTTGACTTCTTGAACACAAGTTAGTTTCTTAGTTTGGATAAATGTACTGTGGTTATAGAAGATGTTGAAGTATAAGAATCTGGATGAAGGATATATGGAAACTCTGTACTATATTTACAACTTTCATATAAATATAAAATTATTCCAAAATACAAAGTGTACTATTGTTTTGCAGTTACATCTGCTTATATACATTTAATGAATGTTTCTAAAACAATTCACTGAGCCACAGTTGAATTTTTATGATGATGGAAGATAATGATCTACCCACCTAAACTGTCACATGATTACTGTTTCCAGAAACAGATACCATAAGTAGGAAGCAGAGGATTCCTGAGTGAACGATGTTTCTTTGAATTCTTACTTTCTTTCCTATTGGACCTACTCCTTCCCTAAGGAACTTATGCAGGGGTATGGATGTCCAAGACATAAGAAATGTAGGAGGACTCCTATCTAAACTATCTCAGTCCTTTAACATAGTTATAACAGAATTATGTGGATTTGGTAATTTAAAGAACAGAATTTATTTTCTCAGAGTTCCAGAAGACAGGGAGTCCAAGATTCAGGGGTTAGAATCTGATGTGGGTCTTTTCTTCTGTGCTGTTCTCACAAGGCAGAATATGGTAACTCAAGGAAGGACAAACACCATGCCCTTAAGTGGCAGAAGTATGGAAAGGAAGCAAATCCACTCCTTCAGGCTCATAAAGATATTAATTTTTTCATGAGGGCTAAGTCTACTCCTGCACAGCCCTCTTTACAATGGCATTGATTTATTTGTGAAGGCCCTGCCCTCATGAGCTAAACTTCTTCAAGGGCACCACTTTCCAATACTGTTGCAATGGAGATTAATTTATTAATTCTTGAGTTTGGGATTGAACAAAATCATTCAAACCACAGCACTCACGAGTACAAGCAAGTGTGTTATCAGCACTACACTCCAGATGCCACAAGAAGACATGGTGGCACAAGTCTGGACCATGCCTGCTGGAGGAATAAACAAATAATTATCACAAGCCTCCTGGTGGACACAATGACATTGATCTAGGTGCCAGCTGAAATAAGTCCTGCAAATAAGTTGTCATCACCCTTGTCTAGACCACCATACTATAATAAAGTTGCAAAAAGAGTAAGTCATAGAGATAGACATTATTACTCATTCTGGTGTTTGGTGGTTAAATATAGCTTGCACAAGTTATTAAGTGTCTCTATGTCTCAGTTACTTTATCAATAAAATGGGTTTTCTCTTTCATATCTCTGTACCTTCATCCTTTATTTATTTGTACTTAATCTTGTCAAACTGGTGACTGAATCATTCCAGTATATAATAAAAGGAGATAATGAGGCAGTCATTGTCATAGATGCTGGCTAGTTTCACTTTCAGCCACTAGACTGAGGTATTAGCTTTTATTTTATTCATCTTACCTTTAACAACTTGCTACACCAACTAGTGTTGAGAGCCACAGCTGAAGGGGATACAGCCCATGAGCATCACCGCAGAGGAGCCAATCAGCTGGAAGCTGGAAGTTTGCTGGGGCCCCTTTGGCTGTGGCTCTCAACATCCTAGGTCTAATAAGAGTTTAGCAAATACTTAACAAGGGATTTCCATCACAGCAAATACTTAACAAGGGATTTCCATGTAGTTTCACACATTCTGGAGGTATTGAGGTTTCTCTTATGAGAAACCTTGACCTTTTTCTACTACTCAGAATTCCTAGTGTCTTTGAAGAATTCCGCTTGTTGTTTAAGAGAATATCAAGGATGAGGACTATGTCTGAAACAAAGCTATCTCTTTTTCTCATCCCTACATTTCCTGCCCTTAATGTAGAGAAATGCATGTATTCAGTTGACTTATCAAAGCACAAAGGTCTCCAAATTCTCTAAGGAATATGTGTGTCCCCATGGGAACATAAATACAAAGTGAGGATAGTTTCCTGTTGTGATCTTCATACAGAATGGCTAAGGCTAAGATCATGTTTACCAAGCACATCAGCAAATTCAGATGAGAAGGAGGGATAAGCCACAATGTCCAAATGAAATACAGAACACCCTCTGGTTTTCTGGGCTATATATTCCCAGTTTTTTGAGATTTATTATCAACATGACAAGTGTTAGAATGATGACTGATGCACTTCTGGGTTGTTTCAGACCCATTTGCTGCATTCTCTAGACTGGTAGAGTTATCTAAATGGCCCTTGGCTGGGAACACATGCTCTGCCAAACTGAGAGTTTAGCAAATTAAAGAAAGGTGTGCAAGACACACCAATTCCTAATATGGATCTCCTTTCCATTATAATTAGATATAAAACATTTGGGAGAAGCAAAATGAGACTTTAGGATTGTTGTAAGTTATTTTGGTTTAAGAGGAAAAAAAAGCCATACAACTTTTGTTTTCACTATTTCAGGTATCTATAAATTTTATTCACCAAGAAAACAATATTTGCATGTTTATATAATACAAAGATTAATTGTAATGAAATTTGATGTGAAAAAATGTGAACATGCATATAAACATGATTCAAGTATATCTTTTGGGACTATTCTGTACATTAGGAGGACTTAAAGTTGGTAAGCACTGCAAACATATGAAAAAAACATCCAGACAGTGCTGACAGTTGCCCAGAGAAAACTCTTATCTTCAGATTCCTCTGTGTCAGAAACTAAGCATCATATTGAAGGACACAGAATACATATGCACAGAACATATTGAGGAAACATTGTTTCAGATGTTTAGATTCCCTCAATCATGCAAAACATGTGGTTGCCAATTGCTCTTAAAATTAAATACCATAGTAACCAGCACAAGTTGGAAAAGCAGCAATGTGGGAATATATAATTAACAGTTAGAAAAGCATAATGGAAATTATTTTAGTTCTGGCTGAGGGCCAGTGTAGAGCCAAACATTATTCTTGGTCAATGATGAAATGTAGGCTGCGGTGATTGTACCATTCAGATGGGTCATTTAGACAAATGGAAAGAGCCATCCAAGATTTGTGAGTCATGATTAATTATTTTTGGACAGTACTTTTCAGTAGTGTATGTGTATGCATGTATATTAATTCATGTATTGGTTTCAAAATATCATCAAAACTTATATGATTTTAAAATAATTAATCAATCAAATTAATTATCAATCAAATTAATCAAATGCTACTAAAAATTATCTCATAAGAAAAATGCTGCTTTCTTACATAGCATCTCATAATGCTTTACATTCTTGTAGTCCTTTCTTATAAAGGTTAAGAATTATAAAATTTTATGGTTAAAAATAAATTTAAAGACTAGGTAGTAATTTTAGTCAAACTTGTCAGACTAAAATCATAACCTCAATCTTATTTAGTTGCTTAGATTTCACAGAAAATAAACTTTAAAATAGCTTGAAATAGTCCAGTATACTATAGCTTTCAGTATACTATAGCTTTCAGTATACTATACCTTTCAGTATACAGTCCTGTTACACAGAAAGTCAAGTAAACAATTACTGAGGTATCTATTTCTTTTCTGCTCCTTTTCTCTTCCTTTTATAACATTTTCATTACCCACTAAACTGAGCATAAAGTGCATCTTCAGTTGGTATTGTGTTAGATGATGAGGCGTGTTCCTTAATTTTGAAATATTGATAAGTAGATATCAGATATGTCTTTTTCTTTTACTTATGAGTTAATTAACTTTTATTCTGAACCACCTCATAGTTCATTTTACAATGTGATTTTTTGGATTATATATTTTAAAAAAGAATTCCTTGTGATTTAATCAAATTATTATTATTATTTTAGAAATAAATGAGATTAGGGCTGAGCCTATAGCCCAGTGGCAGAGCATTTGCCTAGCATGTGTGAGGCACTGAGATCAATCCTTAGCACCATATAAAAAGTAAATAAAAAGTAAAAGTAAAGAAATAAATGAAATTCATAATATTAAGACATGAGATGACTCTATATGTTTAATTTTACCTGAAATAGCTCTATCTGAAAAATTAAAAGTATATTCTTGAAGTTAGACAAACACAAAACCCCTCTAGTGTGTAGCTGAGGTGACCTTCTTTGTATTGGGTTTCATGTGCAGTCTCATCTCCAAGTACGCTTACCATCGGGATAGATTTTCCAGGGTACTTGTTTCCCAGTAACCCTTCATCTCTTCCACATATTGGGATGTGACTCCACAGAAGCTTTGTTTCTGACCATCCTGCTTCAAGAGCTTAGTCCATTTCTCATTTGTATTTGAGGATCCTGCTATTCTGACTTAAAGGAAAGGCCCATAGGAAATACAAAGGAGTTGATAAGAAACCAAATTTCATAATCATCATTTGGCATTTGGGGCTCAAATTCACTGTTCATTTGTAAAGTCAGGAGTCAGTCCAAGGAAAAGGAGGAAACATTTCAAGGGGAACTGTGCACATTCTATTTTGCTTTTAATTGCTGTCTTTTATGATCATCTTGGAAACTTAACTGCTGACACATAATAGGTGGAGGATATTTTTCTATCCCAATTCACATTAGATATCAGGCATGCATTAAACCATAGAACACTTGCTTTAACTCTTTTATAACATCATTCAACTCTTCATCTGACATCAACATGAGAAAAGCTAGTATGCCACACTGTGGAATCTCTCAACTCCACTGAGATGGCTCCTTCCCCTTCATTTCACAGTCATAGATTCACATACATTCTAAGGAGTCTAATGTGTTAGAGTCAGTCTTCTGGGTCCCCACCTTGTGGCATCAGTATTTCCACTTGTTCATGTCCTCTAGTTACCAGGTATAAATGAATTATTGTACTTCTACCAGGGTTGTAAACTTTGATCAGTGGGAAAAACCTATAGTTCTTTTTGCCTTTAAGCAATCTTATTATTGGTAGACTCTAAACTCTCAAGAGTCTTTAATAAAATCCTGCAGATATTTGACCTGTTAAAAATCAAACTGTTAATATGTATATTTTTATCTAGCTTAAATAGCCAGTAGTCATTGCTGCAATTTTTGAAACCATAGGCAAATATCCATTATGTTTGAAGATCCATCTTGCCTGAACATCTGGTACTTTTTCATCTTTAACATATAATTCATTTCCTTCCTTGGTCCCATCTTCATCTGCCCTCATTTTAACAGATGAATCACTTTTTGCTTTATTAGGGTCTTCAATGTAGTAATATTGGGGAATTTTCAGCATAAATTGGAATTTTTGGTTTATCTGTTTATCTGTCATATTAGATGATGAGCATATTGGACAAAGGGTATTTCATTTTTAGAAAAAAAGTAAGAATTATTCCACAGACATAATATATCTGTAGAATAGAATAATTAATGAATGACATCTATTTGGTTATTATGCATGATTAATGAGTAGATAAGACATATAAAACACTTTGCTTAAAAGTCTTTTAAATTCTAGAATCATTGTAAAAGTAGATGCAATGTTGAATTCCCATGTACAAAACTTAACAAAACAAATCTTTAATAGTAATTTAACAGTTAAAGAAACTGAAATGAGTATTAATGTTTTCCATTTTTGTTCCTTTAGTTTGTGAACTAATTGGTACTTAAGTATACTCTAAATTGTGAAGGTTTTTTTTATGTTTTCAAATAAATGTATTAGATCTAAGCTAAGAATTGAGAACAAGAGTAAAAGATAAAGCTTGAAATTACTTAGTAGCAAACCAAAACAAATGTTTTTCTTAAAAACTATGAAAGTTTTCCCAACAGTATAAGAAAATGAAAGCCTCATTGTTAATATAACTTATTTCATAAAGGTGTACTTTGGTCTGGCACTTGCAAATGATTTAAAAGAAAAAAAATAATACAATATACAATCTTATTTTGTGTTGAAACCTATTTATATGGAAATCAAAAGACACACTCCTAAGCACCATTTGGTTCCTTTGTACAAATACTAAGTTACCTCGACACAAGACAAAAATAACTGTGTATTTACCTTGTAATTATGTGATTATGTAATTATTAACCTTATAATTAAAGGAACAACAGTTGCCACATACTCAAAGTGCACTTACAGGAAGTAAGTGCACTATAAAATAAAGCAATTACTGAAATAAACTATAAAATTAAAAATCTCTTAAGGCAGCAACAAGGCTTGCCCAGCTTATTCTAAAAGTACCAGGACAGTTACTCTAGATGCATTATCTTGTAGTTTGCAAAGAATGGCAAATGTATCTTTTTCAGAAGCCTATTCTCTGGAAAAGAACACAAACAAGCTAAAACCTTTTAATTTGTTCCCAGAGCTGGTACACCCACCCTGTTTGGGGACAGGGCTGAAGTTGGAAGGGCATTCTGAATGCTAATGTCCAAATGCATTTTTGATAATAAGTGATGATTCAAAGCAGACCTATCCATTGGCATTGAAAGAAACAATGTCTCTTTTTAAAGGCTCCTCCCAGTACATACTGAGCCACTGCTCCATAGAAACCCTGTGTAGTTGGGGAAATGTTTCACTTTCAGAGTGCCACATATTTGAGTCCAACATTTTTCTTACAAAGGTTATGATACAATGGAGTGATAATCAAGGAAGATCTTGGATAAGGTTCTCAATGACTTTTAGTATGTAACCATTTCTCCAGCAATACTTGAAGTTTTTACTCACATATTTGTTTACTTTTACTGTAATTATTTTTAATTTCATGCTTTGAGGGAGGGATCTTATAAGGCATTACTAATAAATCTCTTATCACAGGGCAGAGTTACCAAGAATGATTCCCAGATTTTTGACTTATGCAGCCACATAGATGGGAGAACCTTTTACTGAGATAAAAACCACTGGAGCAAAAAACAATGTTAGTGTGAAATATGATGTGTTTAATTTTGGACATGTCAGGTTTGAGACTGTTTTGGAATTTACAAATGATGTTTTATTATATAGGTGATTATACCTCTGAGAACTCTGAAGAGAGATCAAGGGCAGAGAGGATAATTGAAGTCCTAAGTACAGGTAAACTTTTCTAAGGGAAGAACCAATTTTGATAAAAGAACAGTTGTAGAACCAAAAATGAAGAACACTTAAGAGAAAAGCAAAGCAGAAGGAGATGAGATTACAATAAAGGCACAAAACCAGCCTGGTAGGAAGAGATACTGGAGAATTGGAGGTCAAAATGCCAAGGAAAGAGAGTTTTTCAGTGAGATAGCTAACAATGTTAAATACAGCTGACACATGAAGGGACATGGGAACTGAAAAACATCCTTTGTCTGTAGTATAATAGAGGACATTCAAGACTATAAGAGATTCATCAATGTGGAGCTTTCCAACATTTATGTGAATTTGAGGACTTTTTTATTTTAAGTCAAATGACTATAAGGAAGCTGATATAGTAGTAATTTTTCATTAGTTTTAGAAAACTGATAAAACAGATAATATACTCTTGCCTAAATCATGTTTTGAAAGGAATCTCTGTTTAGCAACATGCATTTCAAAATACAGTAGATATGCATTTGAGATGCATAATTTATTCAGATATTTTTAGACTTCATATGAAGTTCTCTTGTATTAGCCATAACTCTGTGGTAGATTGTTCCTGAATCACAACTTTTAGCCCTACTTTATTTAGTTCATTTTAATGGACATCTTTACAAAAAGCAGAAATAATATATATATATATATATGTGTGTGTGTGTGTGTGTGTGTGTGTGTGTGTGTGTGTATTTAATATATATTTTAGAATGTTTTTATGTAAAAAGACTAATGAAAGAAACTATAATAAATGCCCTTTTCCTCTGGAGATTTTGAAACCACACCTTCATTTGTACAATTTTTTACCATTGACCTCTTGTGAAACTAGTACATCCTTCTTGCCTTAGTTTTTAATATTCCTATAATCCAATAAGTTTTTTTTTGTGGGGAATAGAGCAGTATATCTTGTTCCTAATGAGATCTCTTTCAATACATAACCTAGAACCTAAGGACTTTTTACATGGTTTGTAAATAAAACAATAGAAATAGAAGTTGAGGTCCATTTCTTCCACTAAGCACACATAATTGCATTTAAGTTAATTTAACATTCATTGTGATTTTTGCAGAGGCAAAGCCTTGGAGTAGCATACCCAGAATCTCATTATGCTCTCATAAACCTCATAAGAATTCCTCTGTTTTCTACTATGTGCATGTACCATGAAAAACACTAACATTACTTTTGTATTCACTGAGGGATGATCATAGATATGTGTCCTGTTATAACAAAGCTGGAAGGAAATAATCACTTCTTTTTCTTTATAGGAAGAATAAGTTTCCTTGGGTACCTATGGAGTTTATCGATTTTGTCTCCTTTTTTGTTATCTTGTTTTACATTTTTATAGTTTTATTTCCTTTTCCTTCTCAATGTCAAAGCCACTATAACATTCAAGAGACATATAATTAATAGCAGGGTCTCTATCTCTCTTTTTCTCTTTCTCTCTCTCTTCCTTCACTTTTGCTGAACTCTATATGTTAGAAAACATTGTTGGGAATGGGTTGTTGGATGATGATGTTCTAATGAGAATCCTTTTCATTACTGCTGCATCACCATGACTGAGATCCAATGAGTTTGTGGTCTCACAAACTCCAAGAATGAAATCATGACACAAATAGCAGAAGAGTGAGGAAAGCATTTATTAAAACAAAGCAAAATAAGGCAAAACAAAATTCCCAGGGACCCAAGTGTGTTGCTACCAAATTGAGTTTGTTCTGGGGTTTGTATGGGTCGGTTAGCTTTAAGGAAGCACCCTCTTTGCACTACTGGTTTGGGCCTTTGGTCCAACCAGATTATGATGCTGCTCTTTGTCCTTTGTTTTGAGAGGGCCTCTTCTCTGGGGCACAGATGTGTCAATATGGCCCAGTTTCTTAAGCCCATATCTGCATCTGTGGTTTTTCTGCTGTTATGCATGAAGCTGACTTTGGGTGTGGGGGGGTCCAATTTCTTGTTGCTGCCCATCTCATTCTGCAACCTCATTGCCCTCTTATTCCACCAGTTATGCCTCTCCCAGTGAAGGTAAAGTAAGTTAGGTTACCCATGAGTTAGGGAAAGAAAATCTTCCTAGCTCCCTGCCACACTCCTTCCTACAGTTTCTGCTGGGTTCTGGGCAAAAACCAGAGGCCCTGCTCTACTAATCCCTACTATAAGTTTTACAGAGGGATCTGGAAGGCCCCTGTTGGTCCAGCAGTAACTACATGTGCTTTTGTTTTATGTTAGAAATATCTTCCCTGTGCTATTCAGGAAGGCATAGAAGACTTGACTGCTCATTCTGTCTTTTAATGGGTTTCATATTCAAGTAGGTAAAAAAGGTATAATTCTACATCCCTTCTAAAAAGAACAACAAGTCTAAACTTTATGTGGAATCTGGCATTTGTTTTTTTAAGGAAAAGTATGACATGAGGTTTGAAATATTTTTAAAACAAGTATGTTTAATATGATAATATTCTTTTCCTTTGAGTTTTTATGTGGCTAATTTTTAAAGTGTTAATGAATGGACCCAGTCGATAACATTTATCTTTACATAGCAGAATATATATGGATCCCCTTTGAAATAGAATTCCCATGCAGAAAATACATTAAATTAAGAATCTGATTCATGTTCAGGCTTTTTATTTGGGGGTGAAGGGGTTCACAGAGTTGATCAACACAAAATCTTCATGTCTCCTCATGAAACTTACATTTATTTATTTATTTAGCTTCAGAGATTTTTTTTTCATTTTTAATTTGTTCTGATTAGTTATACATGACAGTAGAATATATTATGACACATTGTACAAAAATGGATCACAACCTCTCATCCCTCTGGTTGTACATAGTGCAGAGTCACATTGGTACTGTAATCACACATGTATATAGGGTAATAATGTCTGTCTCATTCTACTGTCTTTCCCATCCCCAGATCCCCACTCCTTCTCTCAGTCTCCTCTGCACAATCCAAAGTTCCTTCAACTCTTGAAACTTACATTTTAAAGGAAGTGGTTTACATATATCCATCAAAAGAATGGAAAGAAAAAAATTAAAGCATCATTAGTTTTGCAAGCAAATATCATTAAAAGTTCATAATAAGAAGATGTGTTTTCCCACTGAGAAAATGAAAAGAGGAATCTCCTGAAGGGATTGGTGTTCCACATGGCAAGGATGCTTAAACAATTAAAATCAGAGAATGAAGAAAAATATGTAAAAATATCCAGGGCATTTGATTTGTCAAACAGGAAGGAATTGTTGAGCAAAGTTGGATCAAATGCACTGAAGTCTTTGTGGGTAGGGGGTGTGGAATGAAGGAAGATGAAGACCAAGCCATAAAAAGAAAAAAATAAATTTAAAAAAATACGATGGAGGCAGAGTAGGATATGAGCAATATGAGTGGAAGGAAAAGAAGACTCAGTTTTATTTGGTAGAGAAGAGGTTATTCTAGGAGGCATATGCCGAAAAAATTGTTTCAATTAATTTTTAAAGCAATGATCTGAAAACATATTTTGCTACTTAAGGAAGGATTTATAGAACTAAAACATAAGAAAATTACTTAAAATCACAACTTTCTTCTGATGTAAAAATTTATACACAATTTCATACACTTTTTCAAAAAAAATTTGGGAAAAAAATCAAAGGAAAGAAAAAACTACTAAATACATCATTCCATGAAAAAAAGGAGAGATGATGTAACTAAAAAAGCAAAACAATATATCTGTCTATACATCTTTCTCTCCATCTATTCATCCATCTCTTTTTCTGTCATATGTATCTACTCATCATATCTACCTATTCTCTCTCTCTTTTTCTTTCTCTCTTCCACATCTCTTCCCCCTTCTTGCCTTCATTTCTCCCTTTTCCTTTATTTTTCCTTTCTTCCTCTCTTTTCCTCCTTCCTTACTTTTTCTTTTTTCTTCTTCTATCCTTTGTGTCTCTTTGTCATCTCTATCATGTCTCTGTGTGTTTCCATGTCTCTACCTACCAACCTAGGTACTTTCTATGTCTCTAATCTTATTATACAAAAAGTGAAGAACACAGACAAGTAGATAGACATTTTGAAGTTGTCATCCACCCCTTTATCTAATGGTTCTCTTTATAAAGTTCCCTAAAATGAGCTAGCCCTAGATATGATTCTTTTTGATTATGAGATTTTTGCTTCTCGTGACTAGAGGGCTGCAAAATGTCTGTCTGTGTGTTCTGTAGTGATGAGTAAACTTGAGCATTCAAGTGACACTAGCCCACAAGAGTCACTGATCCCTGTGTAGGGATAAATTGGAATTAGAAATCTTGGGGTGGAAATTGCAACAATCATCTGTTCACAGAGGCCATTCTCATGTTAAGACCTTTAAGGGAAGGGTACTAGCCTTAGATATTTTTTAGAGAAGAACTTCAATGACCTATTTAGGTACATCACTATACAAGGAGAATAGAATGGACATTGGTGGCCTACGTTTACAAGACAGGCTGAGTTTGAATCCTGGTTCAGTCAGTTACAAACTACTTTGGTCAAATTCCTGACTTCTTCATGCTTTCATCTGTAAAATGGAATGAAAATAATACTATTTCACAGAGTCTTTGTGAGGAAGACACAAGTACAGTGATTATTCATTCAATATTCACCATTATTTTTATCATCAAAGGCAACTATTCAAGTAACTTTTTTCTGTCCAAATAAAGTTTAGTGATCATTGGACTTCTTGTCATATGGTATATTAAAATAAACAAAATGATAAACATGGCTGTAGCAGTGGGAACATTGACACTTACCTGGGATCATAAAGTATCCTACAGAAATTAATCAAGACCAATGCTATTATGAGGGTTACTCAAAAAATTAAAAATAGAATTAGTATGTGATCCATCATTTTCATTCCTGGGTATATATTCAAAGGAAATGACATGGGTATGTGAAAGAAACTTCTGCACTTCCATGTTCATCACAGCACTGTTCATAGTAGCCAAGATGTGAAAAGAAATGCAGTGTCCATCAACTAATGAGTAGACAAATAGAATGTAATTTGTATACACAATAGAATACTATTAAGTCATGAAAAAATAAATATTTCATATATGACAAAATAGAACTGGATATCATTATGTTAAGTGAAATAAGCCAGGCATAGAAAGATAAGTACTGCATGATCTCACTCATGTTAAATTTAAAAGTTTGTCTCATAGCAGTTAAAGTAGAAATGATAATTACCAGAGGCTGGAGCAAATAGTGAGAGATCCATATATCAGTACTAAGTTATAATTAGATATGAGTAAGAAAACCGGTGTGCTTTTGCATAATATAGTGACTATAGATGATAATATACATTATATTTCCAAAGCAAGAAAAAGGATTTTTAAGTGCTTTCCATACAAATGATAATATTTGAAGAGAAATAGATGTTTGTCCTGATTCTCAATATTACAAAAGATATATATATTTTTTTAAAATATCATATGGTTGGTCATATATATACAGAGTTATAATAGGTATTGGTCAGCTTTCTGTTACTATTACCAAACATCTGAGTCAACTAACTTATTAAAAATAGGTTTACTTAGCTCAATGTTTTGGATGTTTCAGTCCATGATCCCACAGCTTTGAGCCTCTGGTGGGTGTGCCATATGACAATAATGGAAAGCACATGGCAGAGCAAAACCACTTACATCATGATCCCAGAAGCACCAGAGAGGGGAGAATAAAAACAGGAAGAGGAAGAGACTAGTATCCCACACTTCCCTTTGTTCCTAGGACGTCCCATGGAGCCCCACCTACTAATGTTTCCACTACCTATAAATTATGTCATACTAGGGAACAAAACTTTAATACACAGAGCTTTGGGGAACATACATCTTACACACACACACACACACACACACACACACACACACACACACACACAATTCTAGCCCAAAATCTCCTCTGGGACATAAAGAAAACTGCATAAATAGAAAAGAAAATTATATACCTCCAGGATACAATGGTGAGAAATACACAGGTAAGCATTCTTTTCCAAAAGGAGAAATAAAAATTAGTAAATAATCTGGCAATAAGAAAGAGGGATTTAATTCATCCCAAAGCAAGACTAAAACCCATTTGAGAAAACATTTAATCTCCAATTTTCATGTACAGAGTCTGGGGCACACTTGGTCACCTGGGCTACCATTGGCTTGGGATGCTGCAACAGTATTCCTTTGCTGGTTGCAGTTCTCTCAGGCTGACTTTGCATATAGACCCCCGCCTCTTTGCATGACAAGTGTTGCACATTGCTGACAGCTCTACCTTTCCAGAGTCGCCATTGCAGCTTCAGGTCCACTCCCTCAGTGCTATGCTTGGCCTCTCAAGGGCTGACTTCAGGGACATAGACTTTGCAGGTACACTGCATGGCCTTCTAGGCTTTCCTTTGAAATTTCAGGGCAAGCTGCAGAACTTCATAACTCTTGCAGACTACATGGCAGCAAAGCCAGCATCACTTGAAGAATTCCCAGTTTTGCTTCCAGCGCAAGCTGTGCCTGGGCCTGCTGGAACCACAGCTGTAGCAGCCTCTGAGTGTCTTCATTGAACACTGGTGTAAAATAATTCTAAGGCACTTCTGGGCTCGCAGGGCACCCTGGGGCTCTTTTCTGAACCTATTCTACTCTGGAAAAGCTAAAAAAAAACCTTGCATTTTTACATCTCTGGACTTGTGACAATGCTGGCTTTGCCTTATTCTGAAGTGCCCTCAAGGCATCTTTCAAATTGTCTTGGTGGAAAACACTTGGCTTCCTTTTATTTGGTCTAGCAAGCATGTCCTCCCTAGCTGCACCTTTATATAAACTTCTTTTCTGTCCAAGCTGCAGGTGTTGAAAATCTTTCTGTTCTGCTGTTCTGTGCTCCTGTTCTCCTTGTCAGGCGTGGTGACACATGCCTGAAATCCCAGAAATTTGGGAGGTTGAGGCAGGAAGATGGCAAGTTCAAGACCAGCCTCAGCAACTTAGCAAGAACCTCAGCAACTTACTGAAATCTTGTCTCATAATAAAAAACAAAAAGAGATAGGGATGTAGATCAGTGGTTCAGCACCCTTGGGTTGAATTCCTGGTATCAAAACAAACAAACAAACAAACAAACAAAAAACAAACAAAGCAACCAGTACTAACAATACTGCAGTCTTAATGTTTGCCACCTTCAAATTTTCTCTGCTAAGTAAACTAGTTCATCACCTTTAAGTACAGCCTCTCACTAAGTCTCAGGACCTGGGAAAAATGAATTCAAATTCTTTACCATGATATAACAAGACGATATTCTGGTTTAATTCCCAAGTACATATATTTTTTTCTTTTTTTTTCTTTTTGGTTCTGGGGATTAATCCAGGGCCTTGTATATACAAGGCAAGCACTCTACTAACCAAGCTATATCCTCAGCCCAAGAGAAATTATTTTCATTGAAACCTTGTAATCATGGCCTTTACTG
This sequence comes from Callospermophilus lateralis, assembly GCF_048772815.1. Lineage (NCBI taxonomy): Eukaryota > Metazoa > Chordata > Mammalia > Rodentia > Sciuridae > Callospermophilus > Callospermophilus lateralis. The sequence continues at coordinate 5,622,875 of NW_027517238.1, forward strand.
TCCACATTTCTATTTGCACTTTGGTCTCCTGAGCCACCAGCAGAATGGACATTTATGGAAACCATTGCACTATTTATCAGTTAAATTTTTTAAATAAAAATAAATGAATTGTGCTAGAAAAAAATACATATCCCAAATTAGATTTTTTTATTTAGATTAAAGCTTCCATTTTCAAGCAGATGTATCAGAGATTGACAAGATGTTAGAGACATGAGTTCTGAAAATAGAGACTTGCTAATTGCCCTTGACTGATTTCTCAAGTAGAATGTTAGGAGGAAATAATAAACAATATGGGCTTTCCCCAAATCTGGCCCACAGAAATCTTGCACATCTAAATCTTTGTTGTCTCATACCATTCCACAAATTCTTTAAAGGCCACATGTTGAAGATCTAACTACTCTAAGAGAGAATGAGATTCAGTTCAAGAAATCACTACTTGGAGCACGGTATGATTATCTGTGATAAGAACATGAAATCTATTTTATGGTTTATTCTATATTGGAAATTTGGCCACCTTTTAATTCCAATTACTAGCTTTATTTATTAGCCTAAAACAGAAATTGACACTTTTTAATTAGTGCTAAATGCTTTGTTACAGGAGCTTCCTTTTCAAGCACTGAAAATAGGAGCAGTGGTATAGTACTTAGAGGATAAATTGATATTGGAGGCTAGAAATATGATATTGTATGATTTGCAGTGATAAAAATTTTGAGAAAATGCTACCTGTCATAATTAGAAGACAGCGTTATAGGAAGTGATTGAAATGAGTCAAAATTTTCTTATGTAATTTTATGCATTTGGCTATGTGAAACACTTTTTCCAAAACCAAAATGGTGTCGGATAAAAACGTTCTGGTTTAATTGGAAAAATGAAAGAAAATCTTGAAGTATAGGACCTGGAAGTTATGAGAAATATGAGTAATAAAATTCTTTAATTCTCAAGTTTGCAGCAAGAGCAAAATAAGCATGGTCTTTTCACTCAAGCCAACGGGCTTGAAGTGCCTCTTAGAGGGCAAAATCTGAAGCCATGTACAAAACAAAAGAGAACAGTTCCAAGAGAACGACTAGTTTCAAATCAAGGAACTTTACTCACCAATATGTTTGGAAGCCTTCACAATGTCTTCCCCAGCAAAATTTCAAAATTACCTTAGATTAGCATCTACTGAGTGCATTCCATTCTCTTTTCATGATGGCATTTATTGTTGTAGCCATTGCAGCTACATCACATACTGGGTAGGTATGTGTTGGGGATGGTACCAAGGTGATGGACAGAATGTTGTACTTCTTTAGTCAGAGTTGCTGGACTGAGAGCCACATCTAGAGAGGGGTTGACTTAAAGATAATAGACTTAAAGATAATAGACTTAAAGATACTACTTAAATACTTAAAGATAATAGACACTGAGTTGGAAGCAGTTGCTGGATGAGACCTTGTCTACCTCAGTGGAAAACAGAGAAACTCGATATGTGCTTGCTCAGAAAGTCAGATGTAAAGTTTGAAACTATACTTATCATATTTGCATTTTTATGATTTTTACTATGCAAATTCATTTTTTTTAGCCACTTGACTCAGCTCTGGGCAACAAACTATGGGTGAAAGTGGTAGATATCATTTCCATCTCTAGCTCATCTCCCTTTGATGTTCTTTTCCATTCTCCGGTGACTTAAAGCCTCATATTAAAGGTAGCAATATTCTAAGGTGGAAGAAGCCTGAGTCCCTGTGTTGCTATATGGAGACGATTCATATGGACTATAATAGATGACAACATGAGTTAGAAATAAATAGTAAGTCAAGTCAGAGTCATTTTGGGTTTTGGGATATTTTCTCCTTACTAATATGCTTTTCTCCTTACTAATATGTTGTCAAAGGATCAATAACAGCATTGAATAAATTAACACAAGAAATGTATTTGGACATATGTCTGTAATATAAGTATTTCAGTTATTAGATGACATATTGGACTAATTATGTCTCCCAATTTCTGGTTTTAAAGAAAAAAGAATGAATCTTTTTATTATTATTTTTTTTTGTAGATGGACACATACCTTTATTTTATTTATTTACTTTATATGTGGTACTGAGGATCAAACCCAGTGCTTTACACTTGCCAGGCAAGCACTCTACCACTGAGCCACAACCCCAGCCCCAAGAATGAATCTATTATAGGATTAGTGTTTATTCATGTCAAAGGTGACAACTGTCACAAATAAGAACTCTAGAATACAAAAATGTTATTTTTGTATGTTTGTGTACATCTATTATATGTCTACATGTATCTGTTTATCTATCAACATATAGATATAGATATCCCCTAATTCCTCTAGAGAGGTAGCTGTTTGCTTTATTCCTTGTAGTTTTCTGAAATCCAGTCACCAGAAGACTGGTTTCTCACCACCTGGTATGAAACATGAACAATCTAGGCCAGAATTATTATGATTCTTTTTCTTTTCTTTCTTTTTTTCCCCCCTTTTGTCACAGCAACAGAAAGGAAAAGCCAAACCCATTTTTTTCTTTTGTGGTTTTGATTTGTTTGTCAGTAGCATCTCTGATGAGATACATGGTTTGTTTTCTTATGATTTAATCTCAGTTCCTTTTCCATTTTTATGTTCAGAAGTGGGTAAACACACCAGGAGTGAAGTAAGTAAGAGGAGAGTCATTCTCCCCAATAATATGACCAATTGTGGTATTTCAGTCAGTAGTTACCAAGACTTCACATTGGATTAGGTAATTTCTGTTACAGAGTAAGAGGAGAGTCATTCTCCCCAATAATATGACCAATTTTGGTATTTAAGTCAGTAGTTACCCAGACTTCACATTGGATTAGGTAATTTCTGTTACAGACAACAGTCTTTGCTCCTAAATAATTTTTACTATGCCATTTTTGTATAATTTTATTGTCAAAAAATTCAGGTAGAAATACCACAATTTGTATACACATACACATTCAGAATTACTAAGAACTTTCCAGAAAGAAATTATCTGATAGTAGAAATATTTTTTCAAAAATTAATGTTCATTTATATTTTAAAAATAAAATATCTGTCTTCCCTGAAAGACTTTATACTCAAGCGTTTGGCCCATTTTTTAGTCACTAGCACAGAGCAAATACTTACTAAATAATTTTCAAATTAATGAGTGAAAATGGACAAAAACTAGTACTTGCATAGTGTCTTCACTGACCACTGATCTATTGGAAAGTGACTTCTAATTTAAGCTGGCCTCATCTGGGAGGCACACATTAGCCAAAGTCCAACAATCAGCAGTTGATGCTGAGAGCTGTTTTTCTGGTTCTAGACTAATTGTTTCACTTCAATTGTTTTACATTATCCTCTCAAAAATCATACAAAAATATAATACTATAATAACTTCTTTAACAGATGAGTAAACAAAAGCTTACAGAGAATACACAAATTTCCCAAGATTAGACAGCTATTAAGAACCTATAAACTGAGCCATGTCCATTTGGCTTCCCAGGCATTGCCCTGGACTGATGAACAAGAGCATCAGAAATTAGGTCTGTTGTTCCATTAACTCTTTGTTTCTACAAAGTTGGTCAACTTGGACATGTAATTCAGGTTGTTAATAAGCAAAGAATTTTTCTCATTCCTGGGGAGCTCTTTCCTCCTTGACAATGAAGGAGTCACTTGGCTAAATCCTTTTGTGGCAGGAGACTCTTTCTCTGATTTAGCTCTTCCATAAGTCTGGATTTCTAGTACACTGGGTAATTTTAAAATGAGGCACTTGGACACTTGAGTCAGAATTACTTGGATTATCTAGGCAAAATGTGTTTTCAGCTCTTGGGGACTTAATTACTGGAACAATTGCACAGCTTTCCACTTCAGTTTGGCCCTTTAGACACAGTGACCCAGTAATTGAGATGGCTTTGTCAAATTGTGGTTTCTCTGTTTTATAGGTACTGTCTCTAAGCTGAAGCCCGCTGGTGACTATCCTTCATTTTCTAAGATGATAATGTTGATAAAAGTTATGATTAGTATGTCTAAGCATGGCTTTAAACTTCAATGAAAAGCTATTGATATCAATAGCTTTCCACCCCCCTCCATAAATACAGGAGGATAAATAATTTAAATAAATTAAAATCCTAAAATGCTTTAATGCAATAGAGCAATCTAATGAAAAAATATCAAGAAGCATTAAGACACGTATATACAATGTTTAATTGGAAAAGAAATAGTGAACATTTTTTAAAGCACTGAAATATTCAGCCATGTATGCACAAGAATAATTATGCATACAAATACATATCATCATTTAAGGGTTTTCTACAGAGACTTTATGAAGGCCATTATGCAAACTGGTAGGACAAAACGCACCAGGAAAAAAAATAAAAAGATAGACTACATCTCTAGTAATAAGTTTAACAAAATAAATATAACCCAACAAGAAAAATTAGTGTGAGTAAAAGTGTGAGTATATCTGACAATTTACTTTTAATCCTGACTTGTGAAATTCTCCTCAAGCTACATCTTTGATATCACATAAATTTTAAGATGTCAGTGAAAGCACTACTTGGTTTGTGTCACACACTGACTAAATTTGAAAGAAATTATGCTCAGTCTAAGAAAGAGATCTTAGCTGTAGTGACTGGAGCAATGAAATTGCCCAAATAAATTCTTGGAAGAGAAATTACCTTGACAACTGCCCATAAGCTCTTATTTGAAATCTTAAAACCCTAGATTAGGTAGCATCTGGAGCAGCTGCCAAAGTGCTGTGATGAACTTTAATACTGTCATATATTCAATATAAATATTTTCTGGAATACTCTAATGCAGATGTCTTTCCAAGGCTACCCTGAGAAATGTTATCACTGAGTGTAATCTAAAACATTTTAAAACCTCTTCTCTATAAATATTACAAATGAAAAAAGGTATAGGTTATTACCATGGAAATAAGATTAAAAACAATTCATACATAAAAATGTGATTAGAATTATGTTCTGATTATGGTGTGAAATATCACTTAGTCATTTACATTAGCTATGATTGTTCTTGCCTTTAAAATTACTACCAACTTTATATAAAGTATTGTGTTTAACCTTCCATAAGAGCACAATGTAATAATTTAGAAACAATTTACCATATGTGTCTCTAAAACTTATTTCTCTATTCTCTTTATTTTATATGCTTATGCATAAAAATTTGTGCCATGGACAGAAGTCCTAGGTTGGGTACCTGGTGCCACTGTGTGTCATGGGCAACTATTCTGAATTGTCCCATCCATAAAATAGAAATTATAACTTATTTATAGACTGAAATAGAAAACATATACATTTTTCTTTATTTTTTTGTTATACTAGGAAAATAAAATTTTTGTAGGTTAATTTTTTTTTCTATCCCAGTCTGAGCTTTGATTTCAACAAAAGGATAATTCTGCTTTAATTTAAGAGAATTATAATGGAAAACCTACAAAATTTCACCAGTATTATCATTTGCTCTCAGAATTGATGCTACATACCCATCAGAGAAAGGAGATGAAATTCAATTTTATTATAACTACATGATAGATATGACAGAGGAAATATTAGAGGGAAAATAGTCTACCAGGCTCAACTGGAAACTCTGGGTGACAAATTGTCTTCTGGAACTTTCTAGTTTGCCATTCACTTTTTATTTATAAATGATTCATTGCTATTAAGGTCAAAATTATTGTTTAAATATGTCCTTGCAACAGGTAAAGTTTGGTTTCTTAGTAGGAAATACAATAGTTGAAAATTCCCAAAGAATTTAATCATGCTTGAAGAAGAATGAGCGTATTTGAAATATTAGTCATGTTTCATATTTCTAAAGACAGACTTTACCTTTTATTTTTGGAATAAGCAACCACGTCCTCACTGTACAAAAATGATGCTATGTGTTTACTTCTATCTTGTTTGTTCAATAGGAAAGACAGCCCTGTTTCTGCTCATCTTCCTCCCAGTTCTCCAGTTCTCCACAGTTGTGAAATTGACCCATGGCACTCAATGCCAGGTTGTTTGAATAAAAGTGTATGCATCCACTTCATCTCTAAATGCATCTTCTCAATTCCATTTACTTCTTTTAACTCTTCTCCACTATTTTCTCCAGTGATTGTGGCTCTGAATTCTGATGAGGCAATCTATGGTGCATCTGCTGAAATAAAAATCAGCATAGCTCCCTGAAAATGTTTTGAATATCCCATAACCAACTTCATCTCATTTTTAAAGAGACTTATTATTAAAAATGAATAAGAATCCTGTGGAAAACAGAGGATATGATTAACAGGAAAAAATGGTGCTTTCATTCTTCCTCCAGTTTAATCATTAGGACTTTAAAGGTAAGTTTAAAACCTCATACAAATTATTGAATATACAGCAAGCTAGTGTTGAGAAAATATCTCTTCCATATAAAGAAATGATTTTAAATGTACTGCATAATTTTCTTGGAAGATATCTGCAGGAGTTATTATACTTTTGCTATTCTGTAGGCTCACATGATTTAGAAAAACTAGAAAAATGTCATGTTTTCTGTAGCATAAACTTGTCTGGACATTTAATAAGTTATGTTTCTGAAAAAAGAAAAACAAAAGTGCAGACTGTGCTTCTTTCATGTGCCCCAAATACTAAAAAAAGAATTCTAAAGACCAAGTATATAGCACTCTTAATTTTCTGTGTATTTTGTAAGTTAATCATCATACTCAAGTAATCACTTGAAAAACACATATTAAACAGAATAAATGCATAATTAAACTAAAATATTTTTACTTTAATCCATTTGTGAAATTAGTCTAAAATGTTATCACTGCCACTATATCACCAGGGAAAACAATAGATCTTAGAATGATGATGCTTTATTTAACTATAAAGCATTTAATACAGCTGTTTATTGTTAAGGCCTTTAATTATAGCTTTGCCTTATCAGATTATTAACCACAAGTAATAATCATTTCAAGAATTTTCGTATATTATGTGACTCTTAAGTAAACATTTTCGGTTGGTTAACAGTCACATTTAACCTACCAAATCTATTTCAGAATACAGTTATTTAGCAATTCACCAAGAGATTGTCTACATAAATTCAGTCACCTAAACCATCAACTGCTATACATCTTACATGGTCCATTGGAAAATGGTTAAAAAATAAAATGATGTCAAGAAGTGTATGACATAGTGAACTCATGGTTTAAATCATCTTGTATCTGTGTGATGTGAATTGAACTTGGTGAATCTGTCTACTGAAGAATGACTTAGTAAGTCTCAACAAATTTAGTTATAATGTAAATACTATTCTATGAATTAGTAGTTCCATGTCACATATTCTCTAATGTAAAAAAAAATTACCCTGGAAAAAATGAAACAAATTTTGGATTTTGCTAAAATCAAATGTACAGAAGAATTAAACTGTTACTGAAATATATAGAATACAAATTGTAGATGCATATGAAGCATATAAAACCCTTTGTTACAATATTAATGTCAGACATGGTATCATAATCCACTATAAAATCTCATTTTATGACTCAAAGGTTACCTTTAATATTAGTTGCATAACTATCTTCCTATTTCTAGAAAACATTGTGGTTTAGAAAACAATAAAATAGAAGATATTAAACTATACATATCAATTGAAAAAACACAGAGCGTGTACATCATACAGCTGCATGACTTAGATAAGGGAATTGTATTCAAAATAGAAACTCACTTGCTCTATATCCTTATGAAAACTTCTTGTGCTATAATATTGTACCCCCAAAAATTAATTTTCAAAGAAATATTACTCTCTCTCTCTCTCTCTCTCTCTCTCTCTCTCTCTATATATATATATATATATATATATATATATATATATATATATATATATATATATTCTTCAAAAGACCCTGATTCACCTTTTATTTATGGAAATTTTAAAGCATTAGACTCTTTAATAATATATTCAGGAATTTGATTAACAGATAGATTGTGAAATGCCTCAAATCGTCTTCATTTCCTTAATCTTTTTGTTTTTATATTCCAAACTTCTCAGTTGATTAATTTAGGAAGAAACTTCAAAGATTGGGCTGACATCTTTGAAGCATCATATGAGAAACTGACTCTGAATAGTCCTTTTTACAAAGCCTGAATGTAGAGTCTCACAAGTCTCTAAAGAAAATGACCTTGCCTCTGCTGCTTACATAATAAGGGTCAGGCACGGTTTTGCATTTACATTATAGTTAACTTTGTAATTCTTCTGCATGCAATGGCACATTTAGTTATTACAACAAGTTCAATGATGATGAGCTTGCAATTTAGAATCTAAGTGAAAAATTTTAACATTTGTCAATTTGAAATGCACATCTCATCAAAGTCTGAACTCATTCCTAAGTTGCTTCTTCTAAATGCCAGACCATTTTTCTTACTAAGAATGAGCTTTTAAGTAGATAAAGAGAAAATCATTTAAAATAAACCAGGAAATAGAATTGGCAGTTCTACATTGAGGAAGTGAAGGAATGAGTTCTTGGCCCAATATTTATCTCTTGAATAAATTTTATTGCAGACTGTCTTGACATAAGCATCCACATTCCACTGACCTTTATTTTGTAGTCTAGAGAGACTGAGACCACACAGAATTGGTGCTGTTATAGCTAACTGTACTTAAACTTTGCCGTCTGATCAACTTAAGTGTATTGGATTTGAAAACAGTTAGTCAATTGTTTCTAGTCCCTAGGTGGTGGTTTATGGTAATGTTTGCATCAATACTAACAAAAGCCATACCACAGTACAAAGTACATCAAGGAAATGAAAGACAAGGCTGCCTGTTGTCAGTTCTGTCTACAATAAAGGCAGGATTCAGAACCAGGGCAGAGATCGTTAGAGAAACACAAAAATGAATGAACCACAGAAATCGTAGGGCTGATGATTCACAGCAAAGGTTTGGGGACTGGCTAATGGGCAAGGTTGCACACAGGCCACAAGACATATACCCTGGACTCATTTGGCCATACAGAAAGGTCACCATTAAAAGGGGAAAAGGCTCATAAGATAGCATAAAGCAGTCTTTTAGAGAAACTCTATAAAGAGAAGAAAGAAAAAAAAACAGCATTAACATTGCTATGTAAACTAAATGCACTTCAAATGATAATTTTGGTGAGAAAATCTATTTACATTTTAATTTCAAAAATTGAAATTCCTAATATTGAGAAATGCAATATGATGATGCTTTATAATTGAGTATTTTCTGTCCCCAAAAGAAATACAATGTATAATGTGTCAATTCAGTGAAATTTAAATATCTGGAGCCCTGTGACATATAAACAAACTGTTAAACATTTTTTAATTGCTCAGAAACATATGCCTGGGGAACAGCTAGATGTATATATAGGCAGATGTATACAAATAATGACAACTGAATTGATTTTGATATTTTTCTCTCTTTGTCTGTATCAGCTTATCATGTATAATTTTAAAAGCACAATTAAAGGAACTAAATGCTACAATAATATGACATAGTCATACAATGGCATCTATTAATGTAAGAATGTAGTTATCCTTCATTTGAAGCCTAACCTCCAGATACCTGCTGTGCTGCTAGATGCTAGAATGTCAAAGAAAATTAAGTGAAAGCATATCTCATCATTGGATAAATTGCCTGTTGAAAAGAAATGTACTTAGTTTCTCATTTGAATGCTGCTTTCAGTTAAAAAAAATGGGAAGGATTGTTATCAGGTAAGGACTAATCTTTCCTTACCTAAAAGAAAAAGGGTGGGGTGGGGGGGGCAGAGGGAGAGAGAAAAAGAGAGAAAGAGAAATGTTCATTTGAACAAAAGCAGCAATCCAGGAAAAAGAAAAGAAAGAAGAGAGAAAGAAAGGCAACATTGTTTTCTCTGTATTTTAGGCCTATTTGAAAGCTTTTAGTATTAATTAATACAATGTAGAATCTACTTCAAATTAAAAAGATCTGCAAAATGAGTGGTTTGTTTTGTGAAAATATCTGTTATAAAGTTGCAATTCTTATAATATTTTTTAATCACCTGAGAATCATTTATAATATGTGAGATATTTGTGAAATTATATTATTCTAATCATACATTGATCGTACTTCAAATGGAAAGGTATAATCTCATATTTCATAGAAATAAAGATTTTTTAATAAAAATATGTATATTTACACAGGTAAACCACATTTGTATTGAAACTACTTTGTACTTTCTAAATAATATTGAACCATTTCACTTTAAGCAAATCTTCAACATTAAAAAAAATTGCCTAGCTTTTATGAAATGGCACATATTTCCCTGTACGGGAATAAAGATCATTTCTGTAAATTAAAACACAAAACCTATACTTAATTTATTTAATAAAATATCACATTATTACTAATAGAATATTAGAAACAAATTATTATAGAAGGAAATGTCTTCCTAAAAATAATGCCAACATATATTATCAAATTCCCTTGACTTGCTTTATATAATGCAAAGCATTAATTCCCTTGTGAGGTCTGTGACTAATTTACCCAACACATTTTCATTGATTCACAAACAAGGTTATTTTTTCATTATTTGCTAATATGCAATTTGTCTTTAAATAATGTATTTTTTAAAACTCACAAACTTAACATGATGGACACAGGAACGTTTATCTTTTAAAAAAGAAAAAACTCCTCCTTAACAATAGCTTGAACACCATGTTTACAGAGAAACATAACAATTATATTTCCATAGAGCAGTTTTTACACTCTATTTACAATTTCCATGACATTATATTTTCATAATATTCCAGTGCTCCCATTTAAGATAATTTTTGGAATCAAAAAGGAGAACACTTTTTTGAAACAACTTATTGATATTTGCTTGTAATACTTTTATATAATTTGAAGCTACTGACTGAAATTTCATTAGATGAAAAAAAAATTCAAAAAATATATAACAATCAAAATCCAATCCATTCAAAATACCAGAATATGTATGCCTAGATATTTAAAAATCCAAGGACTTTTGAATGTTAGTTGTCATTATAGTCCAGTTCACTGTTTATTTCTTTGGTATGCATCTCCTGACCTGTATATAAAATTCATAATTTCAAAAGTGACATGTGCAAGCCTTGGACAACTGGGGAAAAGGCATATTTTCTGACCTTGTAACCATAGCAACCACTTGCTGATTGGTAGCAGGCAGGCTTTCCATCCTTTACAACTGAAGGCAAGTATGTGAGGTTGCTGGCTTTGTTTGTGACTCCAGCTATATTTACATGCAAACAGAAATACCAGACTTGAAATCATGGTTTTCTGTTAAGCATACTATCATACCATTTAAAAACAATAATTTCATAGGTTTATAATAATTTTACTATTACAATAAAAGCAGAACACATATTTTTTCCTCCATAGCTTTGTGTAGAAGCTTAACTTAGCATCTTGTTCTCTATTTAGTTTTTCCTCCCTCTCCATCCAGTGCTCTATCTCCAATAGAGGGGTTGGGGAAAATATATTTGTATATATAGCAACATGTAGCTTTTTGAAGATTGTCACAAAATCAGTATGATATTTTATTTGATGAGATTTGTGTATGTGGAAAAATAATAAACTCCTTTAAATTATGCTAATGGTGATCTATTTCCATAATTTGTCTTAAATGGCAATTAGGCAAGCATTTATGTATTAAGTTTGCATCCCTGAGACACTAAGCCATTTAGAATTCCCTTCTGGAATGACTCATTACAAATTTCCTTGGATGTCTTTGCTTTACATGCAAGATATTTATCTTGAGAATAAAACCCTTCCAATTCATTGTCTTTTCCCTAACCTATTCTACTTTCTTCTCATAACCAGCTTCTTTCCTTCCTGTGATATAAATGAAAAAGTGGAAGTTTGTAAAATTCACTTTGGTGAATAATCTGTTCACAGGATTCAAGGGATGAACGAGGCATATACTGAATTTGCTCTGACCCTCCAATAATTGGAGCTCACTTCCCTTGTGAAAGTTATTTTCTCTTGATAGAAAACTTATATGAAAGTTCATCTTGGCAAATCCTTGCTTGAGTACAGTATAATAAAAGGATACAAAGTGAGGCTTCAACATTATATTAAAGGGCATTTATTTTATGTGTCATCTGATAAAAATCAAATGCTATAATTTTTTTACATAATTATTTTAAAGAGTTTGTATTTGCTAATGAAGTTTTTAGAAGCTACCAATGAAATAAATTTCATGAGTTATGAAATTAAACATTTTCTGAAATTCCTTATTAATTAATATGGATACATTGATATATTATTTTATTAAAATGATCTACATTTGTCCATGATATAAACTTACTTTCACAGATGCATACATTTTAAATCATATAATGTGATAAAAATACAATAAAATATTCCTAATAGAATTCAAAGTACAGGTAGAATATATTTTCCAATAAAATAGGCATACATGATTGTTTAATTTTAAACAAAGTTGCTTAGAAGTATGAAGTTTAAATTATTTTGCCATAATAAATATAAAATAAGCAAAATAAAATGATTTTAAAAAAAATCAAGCTAGTTGTTTGATCTGATTAATGATTAATTTCAATTCTAAAAAACTGCTCTGCAGCCTACATAATACATATTACAATAAGATTTAGGAATTCGCTATACATGTTCACAGTCTCTTTGGGACCTACTTAACAATTTCTCTATATAAAACTGTCACCCTTACTTCTTCCTGTTTTTTTTTCCTTATAGAAAGGTCATTTTCTGATTTATTTGTATTTAAAATATATTTTTCAAAGTTATAATGACAGAATCATTATTTTTGTTGTTGTTTAATAAAAGATAGTTCAGATTAATTTTAATAATTGTATAACAAAAACCTATAGTTATTTCATAACCTTTAGAAGATATGAATATTTTAAAATTTTTAATACTTTGTTTCATATTATTGTTTCTTCATAAAAATCAAACTGTTTGCCTTAATATAAACATTAAAAACATTGAGTTTTGTATTCCCACTTAGCTATGAATGGGGAAAGATTTTTCATTTTTGTACATAATGGTAGTATTCAGACATAATTTGATTTTAGTATAACCCTGTAAAGTTTGTTTCCTGCCCTGATGTACTATATAAAACATTTCTTAACTCATTAATGTCAAGTATAAATTAGTTTTATATTGGAATTTTAACAGTCCAGCCTCTACGGGCAACATAACAACCAGACCATTGTCAGAAATGGTGTTAGGCTGCATGCAAATTTAAACCAGGTATCATTTATCATCAAAGAAAACACAAGATGAATTAAACTTCTGGGTGTTCCAGTACCACAAATTATTTTGGATTATCTATACTTTAAAAATATCAACATTTTTTTTCCACTGAACACATGCAGAGCAATTTCTGCAATAATATGTTAATGCGCTCTCTAGATTTACCAAATCAGAATATGACTAATAGTCAATGTTCAAATGTCTAGGATGCATTTTTTCATATCTATGCCCTGAATATCTGAAAAGGCACGTTGTATTGTATTAATTTGCTAAAAGTTGCAAAATCTAGGTGGCAGAACCTAGACAGTAATATCAAATTTTAATAACAATTCCTCTTCTTCAGTCAGGGCTATACTGGAGAAAAGCATAAATTGCTGTGACTGACCGTTGGTTGTTAGAGAAGCAATCTGACTTCTCCACACCCTTATTTTAGTGTATCTGCTCTGTCCCTCAGCTATATTAATGATAGCATGAAAGGTCACATGATAAATGAGTGACAAAGATATCAAAACATATTAGCCTGTTGCTTTGTTTTCAGTGTATGACAGAGATGACAGAAAAATTGTATTTTTCCCCTGAATAATTTTGCGCTACATTTTGCTGGCTAGGCAGAGTGAATTAGGAAGAAATCCCTGCCTCTGACTGTTTGTCTCCCTTTCTGACATACTTGAAGTAATAATATACATTAATAATAGGAACTGTTCACAGAAAAGGGATAAGAATTCAAGATCCGACAGTCAGTCTTCACTCGACAACCTGCTATCCTTTTTATTTCTTTCTAACAGAAATGATTTTTTTAAAAAAATATGCATAAAATAAAGTGTTATTAATGTTAGGGATAATAAGCTAAGGTAGAATATAGTTCAATCATGTGAATCATAGAACAGTGATCAAAAAGATTTTTTTGAATGACTTACAAAGCAACTTAAAGGCTTTCACAACCTTGCATATCAAACTATATTATTTTGTATTCAGTGAGAAATATTTCTACTGACCAAATAAAGGCCATTTTATAATACCTAGTCTATCTTTTTAGGGTGTGGACCAAATAATTACAAGTTAGAAGTAGAATTTATAACTACTGATTTCCAGACTGTCAGGAATTGTATACCTTGCAGGAGGTGAGGTTTGTAATTTTCGAGAAGAGAAAATAGGAATTGGTGATGGTGATGTGTTTCAGGGGTAGAGTGTGGTCTCCAGGGAAGGTAAAGTCCTGCCATATCTAAATAGTCTTCCCTGGGTGAATGATAATATTGCCCACTCAGATCTATGCCTACCCTAACCATCTTAAAAGTTATCAGTGTTGAATAGTCATAAAATTCTGGGATATGAATAAAATGATAAATTTATCTTCAAAAGCTGTTCAATGAGCAACACTATGGTATGCTATATGAACATGTCTGAGCTTCAATTTTTAAGACTACTTATATATTAGATATAAAATATTTTTATATCATCATTTATAAGTAAAATTAAAGCAAATTAACATTAATTTTAGTAAATATGAAACAGGGTTTTGTGCCATGTATGGGTGATACAAGAATAAATGAAACCAAATCCTTGCCTTCAAGAGTTTAAAATCCAGTGAAGGAGAAAAAACTAAATGGCTGTTCCAATGTAGTGAAAAGTATCTTGTAAGAGAATATGCGTACTTGCTATGGAAATAGACAGGAAGCTTACCTACTTGGTCCTGTCTTGTAGAGTAAGGGGAAGCAAAATTAAAGATACATCAGATGGTGCTTTTGATGCAAAGCCAAAGACCAGAGATTCCCCTATTATTTCAGAGAAAATGAATTTTCTATTAAATTTAGTATAACCCTGTAAAGTTCGTTTCCTGCCCTGATGTACTATATAAAACATTTCTTAACTCATTAATGTCAAGTATAAATTAGTTTTATATTGGAATTTTAACAGTCCAGCCTCTATATTTAAATGAAAATATAATAGTGTCATATTAAACATACTTGAAATGAATTATCTTTGAAAATATATTAAAAATTTCTTTGAAATAATTTTTACACTTTAAAAACAAAAATAACAACAAATACCTTATAAGAAAATCTGAAATAAAACCCAAAGAATGACTCAAGTTCTTGAGTTGATGTTTTCCTCTAGCACCATTAGTGTTCCAAATAAGGGCACTTGTTAGAACTGGGGAAACATGAATAAAATCCTCAACCTGGATGAAACAGAATCTAAGAGGATTTATAATTATGCAAATAGAACTTTAAAAATCCCTTTGTCCATTGTATTGTGTTCCCCACCTCCTCCAATGGACTGTTATTAACATACAAGGGACCAATAACAGGACAGATTAGAGGTGAGATCTGACTGCCTATCAAAGGAGGAGATAAAAGACATTCAGAAACATAAATATAAGATGAGAACATGAGCAGAAAATTGTCCTACAAAACAATGTAGATATAGATGTACCTATTACGATTGGGAAATGATATTAATTCTACCTGCCAATAAGTACACCAGTGAGAATTACAACAGATTAGAAAGGAATATCATTTATTATGGTTTATGCTACATGTCAAGAAGCCATTAACAATGGTTTAAAAGACTAAGAATACGTTTTTTTTAGTTTTTTTAAAATTTTTATTTGCTCAAAATGCAATCCAGAAGGAAATTGAAGATTTGTGGATGTTGTCGAGAATTCAAAAGCTTCAATGTTGAAGAGTGTTTACTCTTCCCTCAAACATAAAAAAGTGTTGATTTTCACCTTTGGGCTTATCACCTTGTGGTCAAATAGCAATTGCTGTGGTTCCAGGCAGTATATAATGGCCAAAGCAGAAAAGTAAGTAAGAAAGAAAAGAGGATAGTTACATACCTCTAACTCATTACCATGGAGGAAATTCTTGTCCAGAAGACCCTTGGTTTCTTTGTTCAAAACTAAATCATGCCTGTAATCCAAGTGGCTCCAGAGGCTGAGGCAGGAGGATCAGGAGTTCAAAGCCAGCCTCAGCAAAAGTGAGGTACTAAGTAACTCAGTGAGACCCTGTCTCTAAATAAAATACAAAATAGGGCTGGGGATGTGGCTCAGTGGTTGAGTACCCCTGAGTTCAATTCCCAGTAACCCCCACCAAAAAAAAAACCTAAATCATATGATCACCTTTATATCTAAGAAGAAGAAAATGAATATCTAAGTTTTTTGCATAGGAAAAAAGAGCAAGATATAAAGAAGTTAGACATGACTGCCGGGAACTCAGACATCTATCTGTCTAGGTGTTTCTGCTAACAAAGACTCATATACTGTGGTAAGATTGGAATTTGCTAAGGCTTAAGATCCAATAGAAATAACACAATCTTTTAAACAGAGATATTTGACTTAAATTTCCTGTACTAGTTTTTAGAAGAAAAATTGTCTGTGTAAATTATGTCGTGATGTACCTAGTACATGAATTAGATAGATGCCTGACATTCAACTTGTCTTTCTTTCACTCTTTCCATTTCTTCCTTCCTCACTTTTTCTCTGTATCCCTCACTCCCTTCTTTTCTTCTTTTCCCCCCATAGACCATGGGCATCATTAGAGCTTGTTAAATGAGTCAAACTGATTCAATCTGCTGGATCTGAGGAGAAGACTGTCATGAAAAGAGGAGAGATGCTGTTGTAATCATTAAGGAGATGTTAGGAGATGCAGAAATCCTGATCAGAGCCTAGTGATAGTGATGACAGCTGCAAACAAAACTAAGTAAGATTTTTACAAAAGAAAAATAAATAAAACAGACCAAGTGACTCATTCTATAATATGTTGTGAAGCAGAAGGATATTACAAACGTGAATACATTTCTAACTAGATATGGGACCATTGACCATGACAGAATAGATATTTTCAGAAGGGACTATGGCAAATTAACTTATGCTAAACTTTAGGTATCATCAGCCTTCCAAAGGAGCTAATTGAAAGTTGGAATTATTCTGGGAACTGTTGGACTGAGATAAAAAGTAACCATAGGATTTGTCAGCTTATGCACAATCACAACAGCAATGTGAATGTGAAATGTGCAGAGCAGGGAGTCTTAATTCAGACATGGTGTATTTTGGTTTGGGGCTTCATGAATCTCCTGAAGTTGTACTTGATGTTTGGTGTGTTTGTGTGTTTTTCTCAGGGGAGAATAGTTATTACTCAGAAGAGAAGAATAATAACTCATTCAACTCTCAAATGTATCATGAATCAAAGAAGTTTGAGAACCACCAAAGTCGGATAAGAAGACAGAAAGACAGAAAAGGCAACCAGCTATATTCAAGGGACAGACAGAGGAAGATGAGGATAGGTAGAAGAAATAAGGAAGTAGTTAGGGAATTAAATAAGTAGAATTTCTGAAGCTTCTGCAGAACAGAATTTAGTGAAGGTGTGCTACAGGGAAGTAAATGGAGTGGAAAGTTTTTCATTCAACATGGCAATTAAGATATTATTTTTGGCCTCTGACAATTTTAGTGGTGTGACAAAGGTCAGATTACAGTGGTTTGACATGTGAAAAAGGGAGGCAGAGAAAAGACAGAAAATGAAAACTAGAACTAAATTTATTTAGACTAAAACTATTGCAGTGTGAACCATGTTGTTTAACATAAATTTTCATTAGTTATTTAATGTTTCAGAGGAGTACTTTTAATGTCATTTGCCCTTATGAAAATAATTACATTTAATTTTTTAAAGCTTACTCTTCCTTCATTTAGCAATGCCAAAAAGTCCATTTCCGTATTATGTCTCACTAAGCAACTACATATATTTGTTACTCAGCTTTTTATCCCTGAGTCCACTGCTCATATAAATTAAACTTAATAATTCAAATGAATATCCCCAATCACTGGAAATACATAGTGCAATGCATGTTTACTTTATAGACAATGTCTAAACTATTTCATGAATATTTTAGAAATGGTGTAGCATTGGTCACTGAAATATAATTGCATCTTAATTATCTCTTTAGAAAATATGAATTTCTCTGAATAATTATGGAACATTTTTGAGCCATCAGAGAGTTATTTTACTTAGCAGATTTTTAAAAAATTTTAATTCATTTAGTGATGTAGACAAGATTTCCTTATAGAACTTTTTATTATTATTATTATATCAAATTAGATCTTTTTAAACTACTGGTCCAATAATTTTCTCTGCTTTTATCCTTCCCATCCATTATTTATGTAGTATAATTGGGGTACACGATATCTTATAATTTACAATCTAAATTGCTTTAAAGCCATGGCTAAATCATGTATTTAAATTCTGATCCAATAATACCAAATACTAATTTCTTGAGTATTCCATGGGGATAAGAGGTTAAATTTCAATGCATGGGCAATTCATAATGGCTGTGCTTCAGATCTGATCTCTGAGGAATTTCTCAAATCTTGATTGTGGTTCACACATCACTTATGACAGAAATGAATGTGATTACCGTATATCTGGTAAATAATAGCTTTTAATGCTCTTATTTAATATAAACATGCACATAATACATATGCACATACATATGAACATTATATACACATTTATAATACTTAATATGTTTATGCACCTGTATAAATATATGTAAATGCATACCTGTAGAGAGAAAAAAATATTATCTAAATAGAAGAAAATTTTTTGGTTGTTAGAGAATCTTGAAGATTTTAAAATTAAATCATTATTTTTCAATAACTACTAATTCAATAGTGCTGATACCAGTAAAGCTAATAAGTTATTGAAAGTGTCCTGAAAGCCATTGCACTAGGACATTCACACATTATGTTAATTGGTATTCAAGTTCCCCACCACTCCAGAAACCAACTGAACAATGATTTGGGCAAGATAGGTGTTTCTCTCTCACTCATCTAACAGACCATGAGTAAATGTCTTGCATTCTTCATATTCAGAATTTGTTCCTTGGATTAACAGTGTAAATAATTTTAGAAACTTGATGGGCATGCAATATCATAGGTCCCACCAAGCTCTTCTCAAAGAAAATTTGAATTTCCATAGGATACTCAGGTGACTTATATGCATATAAAAGTTGGAGAGACTTGACTTGATTCATATTTGTGGATAGGCTATCTCCATAGAGGGGTCCACTGGCCCAAAGTTTTTATTTTGTTCTCAGTACAGAGCTTCCACTTTATGGTTCAAGATCTGAATTTCTTGTAGGAATAAAAGGAGACTCTGGTTTCTACCATGATGAGACCTGAAGCTTTACAATGAGCATAGTAACACAGTCACACTTTACCATGAAAGACACTTTGGCTATGTGCTCATGAGCCTTGTAAAATCTGGGAGTTTTATTATTGGGTAGAAAGTCTGGAATACTATATTTGTTGAAAAACGAGTAGGTTATGCTAACATATGCTGCCTTATTAGACTACACAAAAGATATTTTTGTACATTCACAGATGAGATAGAAAATCACTCTTATATCTGTATCATAATCTGATTCATAGAATTCATACTATTCAGTACATTAATTTTATTATTTATCTTACTCCAAGGGAGGAAAAGTTTCACAATTAAAATTGGTTGTACTAAACAACATTTTAAAGCTTGTATTATTAGCATAGTTCAATAACATGCTTTACTAGAATTATGAAACTGTTTCCATAGTTACCAGAATTAAAATTTTGCACTGAGGAGTTTAATAATCAAACCATAGTGAACCTATATCAGTACATGAACTGTTTTAAAACAGGAAGTGACACATTTACT
This sequence comes from Callospermophilus lateralis, assembly GCF_048772815.1. Lineage (NCBI taxonomy): Eukaryota > Metazoa > Chordata > Mammalia > Rodentia > Sciuridae > Callospermophilus > Callospermophilus lateralis. Next base: position 5,642,747 of record NW_027517238.1, read on the forward strand.
ACTTATTGTTTTTAAAAGACCATATAAACTGTAAATCATAGTATGTTCATGTGTGAAAATGAGGCTGAAAGGAATGATGAAAATTAATGATATAGACATAGACTCACATTTTTATCCACGTCTGACTGGAAATGGTGTTTAATTGGAAACTCCTATAAAGCAACTTGCACTATCATTATTATTTAAGAGAATTTTTTTTCCTATATACACACACATACATGCTCCTAGAAAAACAGTGATATAGTTAAAACTTACACTGAAATCAGACATACTTGCCATGATTCTGCTATTTGCAAACTGTCTGAATTTGGACACACTTTTTGTTTTCTTGAAGTTTCTCCATCTACAAATAAGGGTAATTAATGATGATATTCTCACACTTGTGTGAATTGAATGTCATTGATACCTAGTTCATGTATGCTCAGGGGGAAGCTCAAACCTAGTGGCTACTCATTAAATGTTCTTCTTCTGAAATATGAATGAGAAAAAAATAAACACAAACTCTAGAAATTAGCCATGAAAGTAGCATTCTACCATTGCAAACTAGTATCACAACCATTTCTTTTGTTCACAATGGCAGTATCCTTCAACTTGTTTTTTCATAAAATATTTCTCTAAAAATTCTCAAAACATGAGGCAAATAGCTCTATTTTCGTTCTCATAATGAAGATAGTAATCATGCATTCTTTGCTTCCATTCTATCTTTATGTTGATTCTGGGTTGCTTTGTAGAATATCTTATCCTGTAATGTTTTTGATACATGGGATTTCATCTTGACATTAGTAAAGTATAATTTTTCATATCTAAATGTAAAGAAGTCTTAGTGTAGCCTCAGACTCCTATAATAACAAATACTCTTTCTTTGTATTTTCACTTGTAAATCTCATTTCCTTCATTCAGCTTGTCAAAGGATAGCCTTATATTTAACAATTTGCTTAAAAGAATACTCATACTAATAATGTGATAGTGTTAGTACCTCATAGTTTATAAAGTGATTTTGCATTTGAAAGTTATTCTAAAATTCCAAAGTGTTGTTATTTAATATTAAAGAGAATATACTAAATCGTGCCACTTTTTTTTAAAAAAAGTCATGTTATAAATTTAGATAACAGATGAAAATGCAAAAATCAGAATTGGAATTAATGAACTTATATATAAATATAATATTTATTTTTGAATAAATATTATACTTTGGGTTATTTGTATGTCTGGATATTTTTAATAACCCACTATCAATTTTAATGCATTAAATAATTAAGATAATATTAGTAGTTATCGAAACAAAAGTGCTAACTCTAAAATACTGAGTTTTTAGGTCATCATTAATTACTTTTATATACCCTGAATTTGGGCTTTCATAATAAAATGTAAATTGACAGTGATACACTAATTTTTAGTAGGGGTCCTGCTTTATACAATATTTATTTTCTGAAATATCTTAGATATTGTTCTGTGTATTTAAACATCAGTTAAAAATACCCTACAAAATGAAATTTCTGAATTATAGACTGTAGTAAAAGACTTTAATTTTATTAAAATGTTAATAGTTATTCCACTTATATCAGTCCTGATATTCTGAAAGTTATGTGGAGATATGTGGGTACATAAATGTACAGAAACCTCAGAAAGATGGTGAAGCATGTCTCTTCACATCTGGGATGTCAGATTTCAGGATTCCTAAACACTAAAACCCTGTGTACTTATTATCATAAAGCACAACCCTTGATTAAATTATGGTCTAATTAACTTTTAAACACTATTTTATGACCTGAAGTAATGGTAAGATAATGGTATGATGAGGTTAGTAATATAAATGAACATTTATTGCTGTTTCTGCAGCAATGTGCTGAGCATTAAATTAATGCTCACATTAATCCTCATAAGAAGAAGACACCATGTTCTTCATGCCCATGTTTTGTTTTGTTTTTACTGTTAGGAGGGGGCTATGAACTGACATTAAACCTAGGTTACCTGATTCTTAGTAATAATGTTATGGTGGGTAGGACTTACCTAGAGCAAATGATAAGAATGCACTTCAAACAGGCCTGCTATAATTTGGACCGGAATTTCCTTATAGGCCCATATGTTAAAGGTTTGGTCCTCAGCTCACTGTTCTTAAAGGTGGTGGATGGGATACTAGTGGATGTAAGTTAGGTCATGATGGGCTTGTGTCCTTCAAGAGGCTAGTGAGACCCTGGCCTCTTTCTTTCTCAGTTTCCTAACTGGTCCACATTTTAGCCATAGTGTGCTGCCTTGCCACAGGCCCAAAGCAGTGGTGCCAAATGATAAGGAACTGAAACCTCCAATACTATGAGCAAAAACAATTTTTTATCTTATTAACTTTCTTTATTTCAGGTATTTGATACAGCCATGAAACACTGACTAACATAATGCCCAATAAACCAAAAACATGATATCTAAGAACTTACAGAACAAGGAAAGATGGGGATGGACTCAGAATTCACTAAACATTATTAATATGTTTCCCTTCCCCTTTTCTCAACTCTTTTGCTTTGTATGTTTGCTGACCATATTTTTCCACATAGCCACATATGCCCACAGAAACTTCAATTTATATCTGTTGGCTGAGCAAACATGAACACAAGAATTTCCTTCCTTGTAGTCATACCAGGAAATCTTAAAAGCACTCCCTGAGGAATCATAGGGAAAATTTGAATTTGCTGGGTTACTCATGTGTCGATTCTTGAGTCCAAGGAGAAGGTATTTTATCCACCAGAGTCATGTGGAGTGAGAAGGGGTTAATCACTCTCCTCTAATAATTGTAGGGGTTAACTTCATTAATTCATTTATAGGAGAATTAGAAAAACAAAACAAAACAAATCAAAAAACAATTTGGAAAGATACGTATATTTTATAGACTTGAAAAAATGAACAATTTGTGATTTTTGGAAAGATATAACAAAAATGAAATTTTGTTTCATTGTACTTGCATATCTTCTATTTAAAATGATCTTTTAAGATTTTTTAACTTGAAGGAGAAATAATTGAAAGAGAATATAAAAATGAATAACAACTCGCAAGAAATTATTTACCAAAAATAATGATACAACTTATTAGTAATTAGTATTGAGTGAAATATTTCATCTTATTTTTCATCACTGTAGAAACATGTAATTAATGACTAAATCAAATAACAATAACTATGTTTTTAAAATTGAGAGATATTTCATATGAATTTTTGCTTTTTTGTTATAGGCCTTACTTTCCAAATTCTGGAGTATCTAGATGTAGTTAAAATTTAGGTACTTTATGCATTAAATCAATTGAAACTTATTTTCAGCTAACATTTCATTAAAATTTGCTTATGCTTCTTCTCACTTTTGTTTGTTTTCCCAACAGATTTCCTCTGGCAAGAATTTCTCACTGGTTTTTATTTATTTTTTTAACTTAAATTTACTTTACATTGTTAAGGTACAGCAGAAATTTCTGATTTTTTGAAACATTCCTTGTTCTTTTAATTGATGTCCTTTGGTGATTGCCTCATCTATTTTCTTATGAGCTCTCAGAAACATGTAAATTTATACTGAATTTCTTTTTGACTATTACTGCTCTTTTTATTGCATTTGTTTCATACAATTGCTTTATCATCTTCTCATATGTGTATTAATTGAAGTATGTATATTTACAATAACATGCACAGAACCTAAATGTGCAGTTTTGTGAGTTTTGATAAATGTGTGAATATGTGTCGCTGCAGCTCCTGTTGAGGTACAGAAGATTTGTGTCACCAAAGTAAGTTTCCTATGTTTTTTTCCAGTAAGTTTCTCACTACCATCATAAGCAAGATTACTCTGATATCTATCAACATAATTCGTTTTGCATATTTTTAAAATCCACATAAATTAAATGATAGAGACTTGTAATATTATATGTCTAACTTTCACATGATTTTTGGCATTTTGTATACTTCCAGTTTCTCAATTTAGCCTACATTTGTTTTTATATTTAAAAATGTGCCTCTTTTAGATATTATTTAATTCTGATGTACTGTTTATTCTGTCTGAGACTCTCTGGTTTTAATTAGAGCATTTCATTTGTTTATGTTTAATGTAACCAATAATGGAGTTGTGCGTGAGCTGGGCATCTTGATGCTAATTGTTTTACTTGTTGTTTGTTTTATTATTCCTTCTTTTCCTTACTTTTGCTTTTTTAGTAGCTTAATTCACCATTTCTTTGGAAATTTTAGCTATTTATTTTTTATTACATTGTTCTCTTAATGATTGAATATATGCTAACAATATATTCCAGTCTACTTAAAATTAATGTCCTATTTTTCTACATATATCATGCAAAACTTACAGAAGAATAGGTTTGTTTACTCCAGCTTTTCCAGTTGTTATTATATATTTTAATTCCATAAAGATTAATACCTCCACAGTGTTTGGTAATGAATGTTCTTGCTAGTAATAGTTAATTGAGTTTTAAGAAACATAATTTTAAAAGAAATAATCTTTTGTATTGACTCACATATTTTTAATTTTCAGAGCTATGCATTCCTTCATGCAGTTCCCAATTTCCATCTGGTACCATTCTCCTTCAAACTGAAGAACATTTTTTTAAATATTTCTCACATTGCAAGTCTACTTGCAATAAATTCACTCAATATTTTTGTTGGCTATAAACTTAAGGGTTGATTTCTTTTTCTCTTAGTATTTTTAATCATGTTATTCTGTTGTCTCTGGTCTCTGTTATTTCTGAAGAGAAGTCAAGCTTCATTCTAATAATTTTTTTCCCCAGAATATAATGTGCTTTTTCTTTTTGGCTGCTCTTGATATATTTTCTTATTTTGAGTTGTCAACAGTTTGAAAATGATGTGTTTAAGTGTATTTTTCTTCATGCTTATTCTGGTAGTATTCCTTGAAACTCTTAGAAATTGGTGTTGATATTGGGAAAAACCTGGCCAATATTCCTTCCTCATCTCTTCTTGTCTCTCCTTCTGGAATTCTAATTATGATCTCCCACTTGTACTTGTTCTATTGGTGTTCAGTTTGTTTAACTGTTGTTCAGTGTGTGTCATAGTGTATGTTTTTTTTTTATGAACATGTTTTCAAATTCACCAAATCTTCTCATGTTTAAAAGTCTCCATTAAACCCCTATAATATTTTTTTTTATTTTAAATATTATATTTTCTATTGCTAGGGTTTCCACTTGATTCTTCTATGTATAGTTTTCATATCTCTTCTGACCCATTATATACATTTTTGAGTGTGTGGTGTGTGTGTGTGTAGAACTGAGAATTGAACCCAGTGGTGGTCTACCATTGATCTTTACTCTAGGTTCTGTTTATTTCTTATTTTAAAACAGGGTCTTACTGAGTTGCTCAGGCTGGCCTCAAACTTGTGATCCTCCTGTCTTAGGCTTCCAATCAGTAAAACTGCAGAATTGCACCACTGTCCAGGGTTCATTATGTTTATTCTTAGTGAAAAATAATTAATATATTTATAAATTTTGTTTTCAGTTCTTGTCTGCTAATTCCAGTATTTGATATTTTTGAGGTTTGATTCTATTAACTGTTTTATTATCTCTTGATAACTTCTTAAATAAATATTGTTGATGATTAAAACTTGAATAATATTGACTAATTATTATTATTATTATTATTATTATTATTATTATTATTATTATTTGTTCTGGCGATTGAACCCAGGGGTGCTTTATCACTGAGCTACATCCATAGTTCTTTTTATTTTCTATTTTTACATTTAAAGGTAAGAAGGATGCTCTTGGATTTAAATTTATTTTTCATCAGCCTCTGCAGATGCTGGGATTACAGGTGTGTGGCACCATGCCCAGCTTGAATAATAATAATAATAATAATAATAATTATTATTATTATTATTATTATTATTATTATTATTATTATTGTTATTGAACCAGGCATTGAACTCAGGGGCACTTGACCACTAAGCCACATCCTGAGCCATATTTTGTATTTTATTCAGAAATAGGGCCTCAATTTGTTGTTTAGTGCCTTGCTTTTGCTGAGGCTGGCTTTGAACTTGTGATCCTCCTGCTTCAGCCTCCTAAATCTCTGGGATTATAGATATGTGCCATCACACCCAGCAATCATGATTAATTCTTAAAAAATAATCTTGAATACATGGATTATATACTATTGGCTATTCTCATAACTAGCATTTTTATAATTAAATTTTTTATTTTAATTTTTTTTCTATTGTCATTCCCAATCCCTTCCTGTCATTTCCTTTTGTCAAATCCACTGAACATCTGTTCTACTCCAACACCCCCTACCCCAATGTTGTGTGTTAACATCTGTATATGTGAAAGAACATCCAACCTTGGCTTATTACTGACAATTTTCAACTAGACACCTATATTATGGACAATGATATATGGTAGATAGTATGTGTTTTACTTTTTTCATGAAGAGTATTGAGATTTTTTTTCCTAGTAATCAATTAAATTATTGAACATCTTCTTGACTGTCAGGGTGATCTAATCTGCCTTTCTTCTTAGTCCAGTGAACTAATACTTAGTCAGGAAAATATTACTTAATCCCCTGACATGTTCTTCTGAGGACTTTATTAAAGCCAAAGATTTTAGTGAAGTCATGAACATGGAAGAATTTGTACTTCAAACTATGTTTACAGCAAACGCATAATTTCATAAAATTTCTGCTGGACTTCTTTTCTTGTTTATTTTGTTGTTGCTATTATTTTTTACTATAAAAGAATCATTCAAAGACTAAATGAGTATCTGTATGTAAATTTTGAGAATTCTTTCTTTATGGCTTTTACTTTTCTGAGTTTTTACTTTTCTGTTTTTAGCTACTCCAACTTCAAATTCTGGTTTTAGCATAGCAAGACTGCCACTCAGGCTTGAGGTTCATTCACTACCACCCCTGTGAGACATGAGGGTACCTTTGAGGGAAAAAGCTAGTTAAATGTGAATTTCCCTTAGTGTTATTTTCTGTCAGTTGTTGCTCATCTACAGTTTCTGCCTCCTTTCAAACATTTGCTGGTTAACGTTTTCCAGAGATAGTAATTCTTATGATAGGACGATTAGTCCAGTAAGTGCTACTGTCATTACTGCAAGAAAAAATATAGAGTTCCTTCTGAGTATGTTCTTTCTGAAAAAAAAAAATCACCAATATGCTGCCACAAATGTCATTAGACCTATTTTCTATGTTTAAATAAAAAGTTTAGAAGGAAAAAAATGAAAGAATAGAGGAACCCATAATGTCATAGCAGCTCCTTGATAGTGAATTAAAATAGCATATCTGCTGTAGCAAACCATGAAAGAACCCTGATAGGAAGCCCAGAAGGCCAGCAACCCATGTGAAAACTGAAAACATTATTTAGAATAGAAAAAGAATTAATAAAAGCAACAGATGCTAGTAGCATCTGAAAAGTGGTGACTGAGTAGGGGAAGGAAATCCCCTTTCCAATGAGTTGAAAGAAATTTTCACACCTAGTTTAAGAAAATCAGATACTGGTAAATTCATAATCTAAGCAGAAGATAAACTAAGAAAGAATGAGCTGCACCAGTGCAGGAGAAAATCTTGACACTCCCCAGTGGAGATAAGGGGGAAGAGGCAATGGCTTGAAAAGGCTCTTTGTTTAAACTTTCCACGTGGCAGACTAGGAATTCCTACAGGCTACCTTTGTTTTTCCTATTTTACTATTTTTTTTTATTTTTAAATTTTTCTTTCTGTGATTTTCCTTTCCTTTCCCTTCCTCCCTCCCTCCCTCCCTTCCTTCTTTCCATGCTTTCTTCCTTTCTTCCTTTATTTTTTTCACACTTGCTTTATTTTTGAATACTCAAGACCAACCAGACACTTAAGCTCGGCTGTTTGCTGGATTGATGAATGTCCATACTGTGAATCAGGCTGAGTATAGAAATGAGACTGCAGCTCAAACTAGAGAAAAACTAAGGGTGGCCACTCATTCAGACTGTAATATGGAGAAGAGAAGGATGTTTTCATTTGAACTTGGTGGTTTGAACTCTGTGAAAAAGATTATAGCTGATGGGGAGACTGAGAATAATTAGGGTCAGACAAAAAGCAGTGAGCACTGTACCACCTCCCCCACACACTGTCTGAGGCTGTTGAAATGAGTGGGTAGAATGCAACCTGGGCCTGTCTGTAAGCAGAGCAGATGAGAGGATTTGCAAGTGTCCCTGCTAGACTTGCTGTCCCAACCCTACACCCAATACCAAAGCCATTTCTAGCAACAAACTGAGCTATAACACCCTAAATGTGCTTTAAGCAGATAATTCTAACAAGGAGAGAATGGATCTTAGCATTAAAACTCCTCTAACAAGTTTGGGTCAGAGCTTAGAACAAATAAAGTGACTTTGGTATCACCCAGTCTTGTTCACAGAAAATTGTGAAATCAAAACCCTGGAAAGAAAGGCCTCTATTTCAAAAACCTCAGCAAGAGTAAATCAGAATCTCTATATGACTGATATTACATTAGCTGTTTGGTATTAATTGATTCCTAGTGTGTTCCCATATTTTGTGTTAAAGTTCCATCCAATTTTACATATTTCATCAATTAATTGTATTTTCTCTTTATACATCTTTTCTTCCTTTCCATCTCCATTGCCTTCCCCACTCCCTCATACTTTATATATTCCTCATTTAAACATTTGCCTCCTTTCCCTTCCCCACCACTTTCCTTCTTTTTTCTCTCCATTTTCTTTATTTTTCACCCCTTTTTTCTTTCTAATTCATCTTATTATAATATCCTTAACACTTTATTCTAAATTATTTTTTACTCTTGGTTCTCTTTGGTCATTAAACTTGTAAAAATCATTGTTAATAAATTTTATAGCATATGTTGAACAATGAATGATTTTACAACTGTTATTGGCAGTTACTCTTTCCTTTCAAAGTGGTACTGTGGTGCTTTCAAAGTAACACTTTCATTATGACAATCAGATATGCTGAAATTAAGAAATATCCACAATGTAGGGCTTACAATAAAAAGATACTAACTCACTAAAAAACCTCACATAAAAGAAGAAGAGCAGTCTATATCAACATATGTCTAAATATAGTATCCCAAAATATATGAAGAAACTATCCAAGAAATCACCTCCAAAAATTTATAATTATCGCACTATGTAAATACACAGGTACTAATGTGGATGTTATGCCAGATAAATAAATCAAAAGGTTTTTGATAAAAATGATCATTGAACTGAAAGAATATCTAGGGAATGAAGAAAGAGATAAAATAAAGGAAGTGAAAAAGGACCTCAATAGAAAGAGAGAGAGGTATTTTGAAAAAGAGCCAGTCAGAAATCCTGGAAAAGAAAGAATTATTAAATCAAATTAAAAATTCAGTTGAAAGTTAACAATATATTAGATCATGTAGAAGACATAATTTTATGTTTTGAAGACAAAGTATATGAAATTGAATACTTAATCAATAGTAAAGAAAATAAGATACCATGACCAGAATATACAGAATATTAAGAGACCAAATTTAAAGAATCATTGGCATGAATGAGGGATGTGAAATATAGGCTATTGGCATAAATAAACTTTTCATAGAAATAATAACAGAACTACTTCCAAACTTGGGAATAAGATAAATAAATATCCACATACAGGAGGTATTCAGAAACCCCAATAGATAATATTAAAAATAAAACTCTCCATGACACATTATAATTATAATCAAATATATAGAATGAGGATATAGTTGTAATAGCCTAAAGAGAAAAACCATCAAGTTGTATTTAGAGGAAACCAATATGAACAATTTCTGAATTCTGAGCAGAAACTCAAAAATATAAGAGAACATAGAATGAGGTGTTTGTAAGAAAATAATTGTGAACCAAGATTGCTTTATACAGAAAAGCTATATTCCAGAATCAAAGTAGAAATAAAAACATTCAAACACGAGCATAAATTTAGAAAATTTATGACTATGAGTCAAGAACTACAGAAAATACTTAAAAAATTACTACTTACAAAAGAAGTTAAAAACGAACTCAAGCCAAGGAATGGACAAATCTCATTAGAAGAGCTGATATCAAATATGAGTTAGGATTGCATTGAATATTAGAAACAGAAAAGAATGGCAATAAATAATAAACATCTCTCTATATAACACTGGACGTAATGGTCTCAACTCAATTAAAAGACATGGAGTGGCAGAGTGGACTAAAAAATGAGATGTGAATTATATGTGATCTTCAAGAGACTCATCTCTTAGGAAAAGACATCCATAACTGAAAGAAGAATGTTAGAACTGATATTTCATTCAATGGATCCTGAAAGCAAAGAGGAGTAGCTATTCTCATATCTTAATATAGAAGACATAAAAATCAAAATTAATTAGAAGAGATAAAGGAAATCCTTTTAACTTGGTAAAAAGAGAAATTCTTGAAGAAGATATAATGATAGTAAATATTTATGACCCAAACATTGGTGAGCCTAATTAAATAAAACAAAGGCTACTCAGTATAAAGACTCAGTAACACCTAAATACAACAATAATGGGTGATTATACCATACCTCTAATACCAATGCATAGGTCATCTAGCTGTAAAATAGTAAAGATTCTTAAGATCTAAAATACATATATAGATGAGTCAAAAGGACCAAACAGGTGTTGTACAATATTTCACCTAACAACATCTAAATTATCTTTTTTTATTTGCTTCTTATGGAACCTTTTCCAAAACAGATGATATTTTAGGTCCCAAAGTAAGTCATAGCAAATACAATATAACTGATACCGTTTCTGCCAGCTTATCAAATTATAATTTAATTAAATTAAAAATCATAACAAGAAAAACTATATAAACACAAGGTGAGTGAGCTATACACCTTTAATGATAAATATATTATCAATGGAATGAGGAAAGAAATTTAAAAATTTCTAGAATCAGACCAGCATAGATATACAACATACCAGGATCTCTGGGACACTCTGAAAGTGGTTCTAATAGGAAACTTTATAGTTATGGATGTCTGCCTAAAAACTTCAGAAAGATTCCAAATAAACAACTTAATAGTATATCTCAAGGTCCTAGAAAAATAAATTCCAAAGCCATAAAAAGGAAGAAAATTATTAAGATTAGAGGAAAAAATATTGAGAATTTAAAAATTCCAAGAATCAATGAAACAGAGTTGTTTATTGAAACAAAAAATAAGATTTAGAAATTCTTAGTCAAACTAAAGAAAAAAGACCCAAATTGACATTAGAGATGAAAAAGAAGATATCACCACCGTTAACTCTGGAATTCAGAGTAAGATTAGGGATTACTTTGACAAGTTTTAATCCAATATATTGGAATATTTACAAGAAATGGACACACAAATCTTACCAAAATTTAACCAAGAAGATATAGAAAACCTAAAGAGAGCAATAATAAGCAGTAAGATTGAAGCAGTTATTGATAAAAGTGCTTCCAACAAATAAAGCCCAAGACTAGATAGATTCTTAGCTTAATTAAATGATACCTTTAAAGAAAACTAATGTTAATGCTCCTCAAATTATTCCATAAAAAGTAAATGGAGGAAAATACTCCCAAATTCATTCTGTAAGACAAGTGTAATACTGATACCAAAATCATATTTAAATCAAGAAAAGGAAATTATATAAGATTATACCTGATGAACATAAATTAAAAGTTCTTAATAGAAATCAAGGTAATCAACAGTCAAAAGCATATTAAGAAGATTATACATCAGGAAAAAGTTAGTTTTATTATAATAATGCAAGAATGATTCAATATATATATCAAAAAGTATGAGTGTAATCAATAAAAATAAGGACAAAAATCACATCAGCATCTCAATAGAGGCAGGAAAAATCTTATCATAAAATATAGCATGAATTCAAGTTTAAAAAACTGAAGAAATTAGACACATAAAACTAATCTCAACATCATAATAGCTACATAAGCTAACCCCAAATTCAACACCACACTGGATGGCAAAAAACTTAAAGCACACACTGAAATCAGCAACAAAACAGTGATGTCTATTCTCACCACTCTTAATAAATATACTAAATGAAAAATTAGTCACAACAATTATTATTTTTTTAAAGAGAGGGAGAGAGAGAGAGAGAGAGAGAGAGAGAGAGAGAGAGAGAGAGAGAATTTCAATATTTATTTTTCAGTTTTTGGCGGACACAACATCTTTGTTTGTATGTGTTGCTGAGGATCAAACCCGGGCCACACGCATGTCAGGCGAGCATGCTATGGCTTGAGCCACATCCCTAGCCCCAAACAACAATTATTTAAGAGAAGAAAATAAGGATATAAATAAGAAAGAAGAAAGTTAAATTATCAATCTTTGCAGATGTTGTGATTCTATACTTATAACACAAAAACCTCTAATAATATTTCTAGAACTAATAAATTTAGTAAAGTAGCAGGATATTAAAACAACACACAAAATTAAATTGCTTTTATATATACCAATAATGAATCTTCTGAGAAAGAAATGAGGAAAACATAGTAGCCATAAATAAATAAATAAAAATAAGTCTAACTAAGGTGGCAAATTACCTCTAAAATAAAATTAAAGACTACTTAAGATATTAGGAACATACCACAACATTGTAAAAGCTCTCTATGCTGAGCCCAAGGCCAAAATTATTCTTTAAATAAATAAATAAAAGCATTATCTCTAAAAACTGCAAGAAGACATAGATGTCCTCTTTCACCACTTCTATTCAACAAAGTTCTGAAGATTCTAGCCACAGCAGTCAGATAGGAAAAAAAATTAAAGAGATACAAATGGGAAAAGAATAACACAAACTATCAGCACTTTCCAATGACATGAATCTATTTAGAAGATCAAAAAAATTCCACCAATAAACTTCTAGAACTAATAAATGAATTCAGCAAAGTAACAGGGTATCAAATCAACACCCATAAATCAAATGCATTTCTATACATCAGTGATGAATCCGCTTCAAGAAAAATTAGGAAAACCACCCCATTCACAATAGTCTCAAAATAAATAAATAAATAAATAAATAAATAAATAAATAAATAAATACAATACCTAACAAAAGAGGTGAAAGACCTATACAATAAAAACTACAGAACACTAAAGAAAGAAATTGAATAAGACTTTAGAAAATGAAAAGATCTCCCATGTTCTTGGATAGGCTGAATTAATATTGTCAAATGGCCATAGTACCAAAAGCATTATACAGATTTAATACAATTCCTGTTAAAATCTCAATGACATTCTTCATAGACCAAAAAAAAAAAAAAACAATAATGAAATACATTTGGAAAAAAATAAGAGACTCAGAAATAAGAATACTCAACTTAATTCTTACCATGAAGAAAGAGTAAGGCAAAATGCATCATAATATCAGATCTTAAACTATAACACAGAGCTATAGTAACAATAGTAACAAAAATAGCATGTTATCGACACCAAAATAGACATGTAGACCAATGGTACAGAAAAGAAGATACAGAGACAAACCCACATAAATACGATTATCTCATGCTGGAAAAACATGCAAAAAACATACACTGGAGAAAAGATAGCCTCTTCAACAAATGGCGGTGGGAAAACTGGAAATCCATATGTAGTAAAATGAAATTAAATCACTATTTCTCACAATGCATAAAGCTAAACTCAAAGTGGATCAAGGACCTAGGAATTAAACCAGAGATAACTGCACCTAATAGAAGAAAAAGTAGCCCCAAATCTTCATTAAGTGGGCCTAGGACCTGACTTCCTTAACAAGGCCCTTAAGCACAAGAAGTATAATCAAGAATTGATAATGGGACGGAATCAAACTAAAAATCTCAACAAAGGAAACAATCAATAACATGAAGAGAGAACCTACAGAATGGAAGAAAATCTTTACCACAGGCACCTCAGATAGATAATTGATCTTCAGGATATATAAAAATCTCAAAAAACTTAACACCATGATTTTATTCTCTTTTAATGCTGAGTAATGTTCCATTGTGTATATATACCAAAGTTTCCCTATCTACTAATCTACTGAAGGGCATCTAGGTTGGTTCCACAGTTTAGCTATTGTGAGTTGTGCTGCTATAAACATCGATATGGCTGTGTCCCTGTAGTATGCTGTTTTTAAGACCTTTGGGTATAAACCAAGGAGTGGGATAGCTACATGGCCTTTGCAGGTAAATGAATAGAATTGGAGAATATAATGCTAAGTGAAGCAAGCCAATCCCTGAATGTTTTCTTTGATATGAGAATATTGACTCATAATGCTGATGCGGGCGGGGAGGAAGCATGGGAGGAATGAAAGAACTTTTAGATAGAAAAAAGAGGAGGAGTGAGAGGGAGGGGGAAAGTAGAAATTATGTTGGAATGAGTTAGACATCATTACCTTAGTACATGTATGAAGACACGAATGGTATAAAAATACCTTGTGTACATGTGACTTGAAAAATTGTGTTCTATATGTGTAATATAAAATGAATTACATTCTGCCATCATGTATAACAAATTAGAATAAATAATTTAAAAAAACTTAACACCAAAACCAAAAATAATCAAATTAATAAATGGACCACAGAAATTAACAACTTAACTTCCCCAAAGAAGCAATACAGCTAACCAAAATACATATGAAAAAATGTTCATCATCTCTAGCAATTAGAGAACTGCAAATCAAAACTACTCTAAAATTTTATCTTATGCCCATCAGAAAGGCAATTATCAAGAATACAAGCAGCAATAATTGCTGGCGAGGATGTAGGGTGAAAAGCTCACTCATAGTTGCTGGTGGGATGGCAAATTGGTGCAATCACTATGGAAATCAGCATGGAGATTCCTTAGAAAATTTGGAATATAACCACCATTTGACCTAGTTACCTCACTCCTCAGTTTATACTCAAAGACCTTAAAATCAGCATATTACAGGGACACAGCAATGTCAATATCAATGTTTATAACAGCTCAATTTACAAAAGCTAAACTATGGAACAAAACTGGATGCTCTTCAAGAGAAGAATGTATAAAGAAAATGTAATATATATATATATATATATATATATATATATATATATATTTATATATTTTATAAATATAATATATATATAGTATGTATATATATATACATACAAATACATATATACACACACATATACATATATATGTATACACATATATATATATATATATATATATATATATATATACTCACACAATGAAATGTTACTCAGCCATGAAAAAGAATAAAGTTATGACATTTGCAGGGAAATGGATGGAGCTTGAAAATATCATGCTAAGCAAAATAAACAACCACCCCCATAAGCCAGAGGCTGAATGTTTTCTCTGATAAGTGGATTCTGGTCCATAATGGGGAGTGTGTAGGGAAGAATGAAGGAACTTTGGATTGGGCAAGGGGGAGTGAGGGGAATGGAGCGGGTGGAGGGTGAAAAGACTATGGACGGTGACAGACTTTATTACACTACTTACATGTTTGACTATCACTCTGCAGCATGTTCAGCCATAGGAATGAGAAGTTGTGTACCATTTGTGTGCAATGTATCAAAATGTATTCTACAGTCATGTGTAACTAATTAGAACAAATTTAAAAAAAAGATTACTGAAGAAAGAAGAGGGGTGCCAAGTTGGCAGAGTACAGAAGGTAACTTTCCAAACTGCTCTGTGGCAAGGGACTGAGAAAGAGGACAAGGAGCTTCTCTTTGTAATCAGTAAAAACAAACAAGACCAAACAAAAAGTCCTATTAGCATTTAACTCTCAGAACAACCAAGGGACACAGAGGGCTCAATAGAATAAAATAAACAAAAAATAAACAACAACAACAATAACAACAAACAAAAAACACTGCCAGCTCTGGCTGCTGCCAATGTGGATCCACTGTGAGCTGGTCTGAGGGACAGAGACTAAGAGAACCTGCATTTTGGCTGGCACTGAGGTGTATCTTGAAATGGAGATGACAGTGATCTGAAACATTGTCAAGCCAATCCTTTGGGTGGCTGCACTTTGCTTTCATGTGAGAGAAATGCTGAGCCTCTCCCAGTGACCTGCAGGGTCAGCCACCATCTTTTTCTGTTGTGCTACTGGGGTCAGTGCATGTGGATCCAAACCCAGTTGCCCATACCTGTTTAATTCCAGCTGGGCCCAAAAATCTGAACTGTCAAAGATCTGTGAGGTGACCTAGAGTGTGATTTAAAAAAAAAAAAGTGAAATTCAGGTGTGGAAAGTGTTGTATTCAGGGGAATTTAAGACACTCAGACCCTAGAGATCCTAGGTATATTTCTTTTTTTGCATCTTGTGGTTGGCAGGACCAGTGGGGATGACAAGGGACTTGATTAGGCGAGAAAAAGTGGCTCTGGGACTGAATCCAGATGGCCAAGATATGGGAGCCATGGGAGGTTGAAAGACATGAAGAACTTGCTTGTCCACCACTTGAGTTGAATGCAGGGGACATTCAAGTGATGCAAATGTCCAGTGCAGACCAGAAGCACCTGGGGAATGGAGGAGTGCTGGTTTAAAAGTTTCACCAAACATCATTACAGAAAGCACCAGGGGTTGAACTAGACCCAAACCCAACCTCTAGGACCTCCACCTCTGGGAACCCCTTTCTATACAGAGACCGTTTGCTGTGAATGAAGTTCACAAAACCCTCCAACCCACCACATTTCCTACTACTGAGAACATCAGCTGAGAATAGACAACAAAAAGAAGAAATTGAGAGCCGCTGACTCCTACTCTTACACATAATACATACAATAAGAACAAACAGAAAGAAAGAAAATTGGGAACTGACAACTGATATATAGTATACACAATTTTTGACCATCACTATGGAAATAATCCCTAATCTTCCCCAAGAACCTTTTCTTTTTTTTGGGGGGGGGAGAGTTCTTTTTAAATATCCATGACAGTAGAGTATATATTATTGACATACATATGCAAAGTATAATTCTCTTATGTTTTTCAAATTGAGAACAAACAAGACATAGAGTTCTAGGAAAATAAATTATTAAACTAAAAAAAAGGCTTTTTTCTGCTAAACTTTTGTGTGCTGAATGGTCCGTGGACACTTAAACAGATACATATTTGTCTCACTCTTTTTATTCCAAACACTTTTTTAAAATGTAGTTATTGTCTTGACTGTCTTTTGAGACCTAGGGTCTTTTAGAAGTATGTGTTGGTTTTGTTTTATATTGTTCCTTTGTTTCCTTTATATTGTTTTTCTCCAATTTATCTTGATTCTCTTCTTCTCTTTTGCTTACAGCCAAATTCTAATGTTTTCTTTCATTATCCCTTTAACTTTTTACTCCTACTGTCTCTCACCTCCCTATCAATTATTACATTCTACATCTCTTCTGCATTCTCCCTGTACACGTTTTTGATATTGACATAGCAAACCATTTTGTAAATAAAATTTCTACTGTTGGCAATTGCCTACCATACCATTTCTATTTATAGTGCAAATTAACATTGAATACAAATAACCAAATACAAATAACCAAATTTCTAATAAAACACTGACACAACACATAAAAAAATACATTAAAAGGACAGTGCACTATGATCAAGTTTGTTTCATTGCAGGGATTCAAGTTTGGTTCAACACATGAAATCAATAAATGTAATTCATTAGCATTGATAAGACTTCAAAGATGAAAATCACATGATTATATCAGCAGAGAAATGAAGAAAAACCAAAAGCATCCTTTAAAAAACTAAAACAAGCCAGGGGTGCCCTCTTTCACCAATTTTATACAATATAGTCCTGGAAACACTAGCCAAAGCAATTAGGAAAAAGAAAAAATAAATAAAGAGATGCAAATAGGAGAAGAAGAGCTCAAACTACTGCTTTTGACCCATGACTTGTTCCTATATTTAGAAGACCCAAAAAATTCCACCAGGAAACTTAGAACCTATAAACGAATTCAACCATGTATCAGGATATAAAATTAACACCATAAATTAATTGTGTTTCAGTATACCAATAATGAATCAACTGAAAGAGAACTTAAGAAAACTATCCCATTCACAATAACCATAAAAAAACTGGAGCTCAAATCCGGGAATCAGTATAACAAAAGAGGTGAAAGCCCTCTACAATGAAAGTTACAGAAAACTAAAGAAAGAAATTGAAGAAGATCTTAGAAGATGAAAAGATCTCCCATGTTCTTGGATAGGCAGAATTAATGTTATCAAAATGGCAAATATATCAAAAACACTATACAGATTTAATTAAATTCCTATTAAATTACAGTGATATTCTTTATAGAAACATAAAAATCGATCATAAAACTATTTGGAAAAATAAGTGGTGCAAAATAGGCAAAGAAATCCTTAGTGAGAAAAGTGAAGCAGGAAGCATCACAATACTAGACCTTAAATTATACTACTTAATTAAAGTAACAACAACAACAACAACAACAAAAAGTGGTATTAGAACAAAAATGACATGAAGACCAATGGAACAGAAGACTCAGAGAGACAAAAACCATATAAATATGATTATTTCATATTGGGCAAAGGTGTCATGAACTATACATTGTAGAAAAGATATCCTCTTCAAAAAATGATACTGGGAAAACTGGAAATGCATATGTAGCAGACCAAAATTTAACCTATATCTCTTACCATGCACAAAAATCAACTAAAAATGCATCCAAAACCTAGGCATTGAAACCCTATAGCTTCTAGAAGAAAAAAATAGGTCAAACTCTCCATCATGTCAGCCTAGGAACCAACTTCATCAAGACTCCCAAAGCACAAAAAGTAAAATCAAGAATCAATGAATGGGAATGGTATCAAACTAAAAAGCTTCTTCACAGCAAATGAAATACTCAAGAAAATGAAGAGAGAGCCTACAGAATTAGAGACAATCTTTTCCACCTGTACCTCAGATATAGATTAATTCCCAGGATATATAAAGAACTCAAAAACTGAACATCAAAAATACAAATAACCCCCAACAAATGGGCAAAGGAATTGAATTGGTACTTCACAGAAGAAATGCAAATGGTCAAAAAATATGAAATGATGAACAATTGAAAACATAGGTGCAACAGACACTAGTATTGCTGTATGTATAAATGTGGCTGTATAACCAATGTGATCCTGCAATCTGTACACATGGAAAAATAAGAATTCATACCCCATTTGAATCAAATGTATGATATGTCAAGATCATTGTGCTGTCTTGAGCAACTAATAAAAATAAAACACCAAGGTTAGGAAATAAAACTAAGAATTAATATATTATAAGGCATTGAATTAAAAAAGCATTTATATAGCAAAGGAAACAAGTGTATGAAGAGTGAGCCTATAAAATGGAAGAAAATCTTTGCCAGTTACACTCTGACAGAAGATTAGTATCTAGAATATATAAAGAACTCAAAAAGCAACACACAAACACATAAAAGGAATAATCCAATCAGTAAATAGGCAGATTAACAAAACAGACATTTCTGAAAATAAGATACACATGGCCAACAAATTAAAAAAAAAATCAACATCCTTATCAAGGAAGGAAATGGAAACCAAAACTACACTGAGATTTCATATCACTCCATTTAAAATGCAAACATCAAGAATACAAGTAATAACATATACTAGAAATGATGCAGGAGTAAAAGAAACACTTATCCCCTGAGGCTGAGATTGCAAATTTGTAAAACTAATATAGAAATTAGTGTAAAGTTTTCTCAAAAGATAGAAATGGGCCAACCATAAGATGCAGATATACCATATTCTCAGTATTTGGCATAAAGAATTAAAGTAAGCACACTATAAAAAAATGTAGTAAAATTCACAATAACCAAGTTTTTTGTCAGCTATTTTATTGCTGGGACTGAAAGTTCTAACCAGAACAACTTATAGAGGAGGAACAGTTTATTTGAGGGCTCATGCACGGTTTCAGAGGTCATAGTACATAGAAAGCCAGCTCCATTCATCTGGGCTCAAAGTGAAGCTCAACATCATGGAGGGAAGAAGCTCACATCATGATGACCAGGAAGCAGAGAGAGTCTCCTATCTGGAGATACAAAATACATACCCCAGTGAATGAGTTCCTCCCACCACACCCACCTGCCTTCAATCATTACTCAGTTAATCCCATCAGGTTTGACTCAATCATTAGATTAAGGCTACAGCCCAATTATTTCTCCTCCAAAACTTCTTGCATTATCTCACATGTGAGATTTTGGGGGACACTTTACATCCAAACTATAACACAAGATATGAAACCAGGCTAGGGTGTCTTTTAATCAATGACAAGATAAAAATATGTGTTACATATACACAATGGAGCTTTACTCACCCATTAAAAAAGAGTTAAATTATGTCATTTGCTGAAAAATAGACAGAACTGGAGAACATGTTCTAAGTGAAATAAACCCGACTCAAAATGTCAAAGGTCATATGTTTTCTATGTGGAAGCTAGAGAAAAAAAAGGCGGGATTAAAGGATCTCCTGCAAATAGAAGGGAGACAGATGTAACAGAGGATAGAGATTCTGGGAAAGGAGAAACAGAAGGAAAGGGGATGTATGGGGGGAATGAAATAGAATACATTATACTACATGCAGACATAAATAAAACTCAACAAATCCTACTATTTTTTGCAATTAAAATTAACTAAGAAAATTATCTTTAAAATTGAAGAGCGTGGAGAAAATAAAATTTTGTTATCCTTTTGTTTTTTTTTTAAAAAACTAATTTTCATAGCACTTTAGTTTAGAATATTAATGAACAAAGTTCTATTCTTCTAGGGACACCTTTGCCATATCAGAGATATATGATTAAAGTTTTAAAACAAATGTCAAATGTTTATTTTTGAATCCAGATATTTTTATGTAGTAATTTTTTTTCTAGCTATAATAATTCACTTAGTACCTTTTCTTCAATACTTATTTTCCAATAAAGTAACATTGCATATACTTATAGTTGGAACATATGGTATAATAAAATGGAGATTGCCCTTGGATTCAATTTGACCTGAGGTTTATTTATTTATTTATTTGTTTGTTTATTTATTTATTTATTTTAGTTGCAGTTGGACACAATACCTTTATTTATTTATATGTGGTCCTGAGAATAGAACCCAAGGCTCTGCACATACTAGGCAAGAGCCCTACCATTGAGACACAACCCCAGCCTGTTGACCTGAGTTTTTATATCATACTTACCTTTATGAGCTAAATAACACTAAATATGTTAATATACCTGACCTTTAGATTTTTTATCTATAAAAATAGAGATAGTATCATCTATTTGTATAAAATAATATTTACTTGAATTAATCTTGGTAATACAAAGTAAAAACAAAATTATCATTATTATTTTTTATATCCTATAATATGCAATGCATATTTGTGTATATATATATATATATATATATATATATATATATATATATATATATCAAATTACCAATGTATGTTTACTATAATATTTACTATGCAGTGACATTATTAATTATCTACTAGGCATTTAAATGCTCTTGTCCAATTTTCATTTTTGTAAGTAGCCATAGGTGAGCAATAATTATAGTCTGGTTCTTAAAGTAGATATGCCAAATGAGGTAGCTAAGCATGGTGTTCTTTAACATAAATAGACGACTAATCTAGCATCAATAATAAGACTTCCATTTTTTTCTTTTCAGTTTTATATAGATACATTTTCAGTTTATTAACATTAAAAACAGTTTTGGTCATAAAATTGGTTACATAAAACTGTCTAATTCAAATGCAAAAAATTATGTAGACACAACCTGGGTTACTTTAAGATAAAGACTCATTACCTACAGTACAGGATAGTACAGACCCAAATTAAGAAAAGGGGTAAAAGACTGTAAGGTTATAGGCATTAACATTAAAGACTGGTACTCTTGATTTAAGAGTAGTGAGACTGCTTAAAATCAAGACTTAAAAATTAAAGTTAAATTTAAAAGGCCAAGGAAAGCAATATTTGGCTCTTGTCTTCCAAGTCAGTCTGAATCCAGGGAACAGGGAACTTCTCTAAAGAGCTTTGAAACTCTGGGCCACATAACCTCCTGCTCAGGGAGATTAATGAGACGACTGGAGAACCAGAAAACCAATCGGTGAACTTGCTATGAAGAGGAGTCATTGGAGAAGAGAAACATCACTGATGCTTCCAAGGGAAGTCAATGGTGAGCAAGACCTTGACCCATCCTACTGCAAATGGCACTAGCAGAATTAAGAAGCTGCTTTCAAGTTCCCCCAAGAGTGACGTCCATGGGAACTCAGTTGACTCTTAACAATAGATAGAAACAAAAGTCAGTTTGACCTGCTTCATCTTAAACACCTAGCAAAAACAATTAAAACAAGCACAGCCATTTCTGGGCATTAAAATATATAAAATAATAGTAGTTAAATGTAACTTAAGAAATACATTGTGTTAGTCCTGAAGAATAAGGAAGACTAGAGGCTACAAAAGAGAGATTCTTAGGAAGGAATGCCTAATAAATATCAAGTCAAACTGCTAAGTCAGAAGATTTTTAGTTAAAGGCCGACAGATCTTCCTAACCATCTACATAGATAGGATTAAGGTTTGCTAATATAATCATCTAGCTCTAAGTACCAGAATAAAGGGGTCACTAGTAAACACGGAGGTTATACCAATAAAAAAGATATTTTACAAAATCAGATGACATTAAGTAGCTTAACTACATCTTATGAGGATGGACATCTGTGACATTAAAAAATAAATGTTGTATTTACATATCCCTGATAACTCTGACAATGTTAATGGTTTACATTCCCAAATAAAAGCCTTGTCCTCTCCAGCCTTGTTGTGGGGACAACTTCTCAGCCCTCACACCTCCTGGTGAGAGATTATTGGCTTCTGTCACCATGATATTCATTGACATGTTCCAGATGCTGCAACATTTATTTTGTACTGATGTCTTTTTGTTTATCTCTCATAGAAACGCCCATCCTCGGATGACGTTACAACCAGTTCTTTCCCAGGCAGACATTTACCTATCTGATCCAACTTCTAAAAAGGAACTTCAAAACTTCTTGCTCCACCTCACCTTGCCCCCTCACAGCTCAAAGAAGCCAGAATAGTTGTTGCCCCTTCTCTTTACAGCAGTAAGGAGTTCCTAAAATTAGAAGTGGGAATCAAGCCACATAGGCAAGGGTCAGATTCAGAGAATGGAGGAATTGAAATGTTAATGTCTTCAGAGCCCTTTCTCCACCCAATCAAGACAACCTGCCCCTGATCCAAACTGTTGCTAAGGTAACCTGTCCCAGGAATTACCCCTCCCTACAAGGAGTTATAAAGTTGCTAATTAATGTGTCCTGGGCTGCTCCATCCTGCTTTTCCCCCATAAGCCCACCTGTTTCCCACCTTTGGCCAACCCACTGAGCATTCCGTGGGCCTAGTCATCTGAGCTGGAAGGAAAGAGATAAGGGAAAGAGAGCAGGAGAACAAAGGAAGCCTAGGACATATAAAAAAGCAAAACACCCTCACTTCTTGGGATACCGGGATACCAGCTATGGCTGGGAGAAGTCTATGTTACCGCTTTTCAAATAAGCCCTGCTTTATATGCCACCCCCCAAAAAAATCAACGTAGAATATAGAATAAAATCTTCTCAAAAGAGTTTAAATTTATATACAATTTTGTGCTGCAAAGTAATGTTACAGTTAATAATAGATTGATAGTCCTATGCGATTATAATAGAGCTGAAAATTTCCTATCACCTAGTGATATACTTAAAGAAAATTAAATAGAAAAGTAAACCGAAGAGTACAGAAAATTCACAGTGGAGAGGTTAGTAGTAGCTTTTACAGACCAAAGGACTTCTTCACCCAAAGGCTTTCTTCAGTAAAGAGCAATGTTGATGATGTATTACTTGTTTACAAGCAAATTCATCATTTTTTTTAAAAGAAACACACACACTAAGCAAACCAGTGTAAACTTATTTCTGAAAAGTGACACTTCCACAAGAGAAGCCTCAGGCAGTCCTTTCAGGAGGATTCCAGAAGAACCCATTTTTTACAATATAACAGTCTCATGTCTGTTACTGCCCCCTAAAGACCTTCTAATGGGACAATATATGGACGAGGAAGATAGAGATATTGATGATCTGATAGAAATATTGATGATCTGAATCCTGTGTAGTCTTGGCTTAATGTGCATGTTTGTATCTTATTTTTAACAAAATTTTTTAAAGTAAAGAAAAAAAGGTTTGGACAAAGTTTATATAAAAATACAAAAAACAAAAATGTTTTGTACAGCTCTATAATGTATGTGCTAAGATGTGTTACAAAAGAAATGAAAAGATTAAAAATTAATAAAGTAAAAGATCACAATAAGCAAGCTTAATTTTTTTGAAGAAATAAAATACTTTTTTTACATTGCATGAATTATATTGAAATATTAAAACAATCTTGTGATTTTGGAATACACATGCAATGTATACTATTTATTTTTTAACAAAAGCAGATCCATTAATTTATGTAATTTAGTAGTAAGTGGAACACTTACTACTGCCAGAAACTTTGCACATATATTCTTTCTTTTCTTTCTATTCCTTCTTTGTTTGTTCTGTTTGTATATACATGACAATAGAGAGTATTTTGTAATATTATATATATATATATATATATATATATATATATATATATATATATATATATATATATATATATGGAGTATAACTTATTCTAGTTAGGATCCTATTCCTGTGGCTGTACATGATGTAGAATTATACTTGTCATATATTTGTATGTGAACATAGGAAATGTAAGCCTGATTAATTCAATGGTCTTTCCTATTAAAATTCCACCTCCCTTCCCTTCATTCCCATTTGTCTAATCCAATGGACTTCTATTCCCCTCCCCACCCTCCCTTGTTATGGGTTAGTATCCACATATCAGAGAGAAAACTTGGCTTTTGTTTATTTGGGGGGATTGGCTTATTTTACTTAACATGATATTCTCCAGTTCCTTCCATTTAGTGGCAAATGCCATAATTTCATTCTTTATACCTGAATAATATTCAATTGTGTATACCACATTTTTTTTATCCATTCATCTGTTGAAGGGAACCTAGTTTGTTTCCATAACTTGGATATTCTTAATTGAGTTCCTATAAACATTGAGGTGGCTGGGTCAGCTGTAGAATGCTGATTTTAAGTCCTTTGGGCATAAACCCAGGAGTGGAATAACTGGGTCAAATGGTGGTTTCATTTCAAGTTTACTAAGGAATCTCCACACTGCTTTCCATAGTGATTGTACCAATTTGCAGTCCCACCAGCAATGTATGAGTGTACCTTTTCCCCCATACCCATGCTAACATTTATTTTTACTTGTATTCTTGATAATTGCCATTATGACTGGAGTGAGATGTAATCTCAGTGTAGTTGTAATTTGCATTTCTCTAATTGCTAGAGATATTAAACATTTAGAAAATATTTTTTAAAGTAAATTTATTGTCAGGTGTTTCTAAAGTCTACAGTAATGAATGGTAGCATCCTAGTACTTTACATTCATTCATTGCTCACTCACCACTCCTCAGAAACAACTTCCTATCCTGCTAGCTCCATTTAAAGTAAGAGCCTATAAAGAAGTGCCATTTTAAAATTTATGCTGTATGTTTTTTACTATACCTTTTCTCTGTTTAGACATTCTTAGACACACAAATACCATAGTATTACAATTACTTATAATATTCAGCAAAGTAACAGGTTGTATGGGTTTGTGGCCTAGGAGTAATATATCATACACCTTAGGAAGGTTGTAGCCTGTGCCATCTAGATTTGTTTAACTACACTCTGTGACATTTACATAATGACAAGTCACCTCTATATACATTTCTCAGAGCATATCCTTGTCATTAAGTGATGCATGATTATATGCACATGAGGGGAGAGAGGTTTGCATTCTTACTTACTCTATAATCTTCTGCTTGTGTCCTGCTTTAAACTATTAAAGTATACCTTCAGAGTAAGATCAAATCAATTAAATATTAAAAAATCTACCTAATAAATATTAATCTTTACAATAAAAGACCTAATGATAAGAAATTTATATTATAATTGTTTTTGTGACTTTGGATTTGGCTGCACATTTCAGAGGGCTATAAGATCCCAGGTGACTCTCATCAAGGAAAATCACCTATGAGAACACTGAAATCATAGTAGAAATACAATAAATAACTTGCTAAGTCATTTCCATTTGATTGGAAGTTTTCATTTAATGTAAGTGATAGTTAAATTTCATCATACTCATTCTATCAATACCTCTTAATTATTGCAAAAGTAAACTATGATTCCCAAGGTCTTTGTTTTTGTCACTCTTCTTATTTGATCCCTAATGATATAGTTGTATATTGTTCTTTCTTGTGTTTCCTGAATTCAAACTCATTTCTCCAAAGTTTCTGTAGATGATGAATATCAAATTTGTACCATTGATATGGTAAGTCCTTTATTTCTCAATAAAATAAAAGCATCAATGATATGGTAGAGAAATTCCAGAGAGCCAAAAGAAAAATTAAAACTAAAAGATAAAGAAAAATTTATACCCTATAGTAAAATTAGCTAAATTTTCACTGCATAAACATTTTTTTTACAATTTAGCAGAATAACATTCTATTCAACACTTCCAACATTTTTCAGAAGTCAATTCTTTCATTGTCTGTGGAAAAGAAAAAGATGAATTCTGGCAAGAAGCTCTTACATGCAGCCAGAATCTCATCTTCTAATCTTTAGAGTCTTATCAGGGTTCTTATACCATATGTACAATTTTATATGACTGATTATAGGTGCACTTATTCCTAGGCATTTTTTGTTTCTTTTGTTGCATTCTGAATAAAATTTTCATGATTACATAGTAACATTGTAAATGATGTAGAATTTGAGAAGTATCTTCCAAGACTTAAAAATTTAAATTAATTTTCTATAAAAGAGTGACACTAATGTATATTATAAACTATATTGCAATAATATAGACCAAAAAATCATAACATGAACAAAATCTGAATTCATATTTATGTTCATTTTGGTATTGCTAAGAGCAACAGAAAGGACTATCTAAATTCAATCATGTGAAAAATAACATTAGACGTGAATGGATGAGACTCACCAATTTAAACTTAGAAATTGGGACTGATGGCACAATTCATGTGTGCATAATGTGCTGGGTACTGGGTTACAACCTTAGCAACACCAAAAAAGATGATGTTAAGGAGAAAATTATGCTGAAAATAAAGAAGAATTTTAAAATTATGGATCATTCTTCCACCTATAAATACACTTAACAAAAAACTAATGTTATAAGTGTCTTCTTTTAAAGTAAAAAAATGAGTAGACTGACTAAGAAACATTGCACAATTTAGAAAATATCTACCTTTAATCAGTACAAAATGCTAGATTACACTGGGCATTAGATCTATGTTGAGCAAAGTACCACATTTGGGACCAAATTTCCAAAGGCCAGAATAACCCTCAGTAAAGAAAAATGTGGGAGAAGTGCTCCACATGTATCTAAGGCACAGAAAATGTCTGATTTTCTAGGTATGATGAATATATTCCCAACAGTTTCATGAGCTGGGATAAATGAAAAGAAGTAGCCAAATTTCAAAGGTGCCAGTTCATCTGAAGACATTATCAGCATATTTTCTCAACAGTTCTTGCTGGCAGTGTTGTATTGTGGGTGTAGTAGTGTAAAATAAAGTGAATCACCAATACCCTGATTGAGATTTTAGACCGTCCAGAGCCCTGTCCCAACTCTGCTGACCACAGTAATAACTCCACAACTACCGAATGCTTCTAAAATAAATTTGTTTGTGCATTGAGTTTTTCAACTTTAACAACTTTTTTTCAAGTTATTATGTTCTGAAGTTTCCAATTTTAGATGCAAAGGTAACTGAGCATGTGCAAATATCTGTAAATTGCAAACAAATAAATTTGCATTCTTTTTCTAGGATTTTATGGACTATAGTTTCTAACAGTCATTCACAATAGAAGTCAGAAAATAAAATCCTTATTTATTCCCAAGATATCATTACACAACACTCTTACACTGGCTACTTTGCATAAACTTGTCTCAGGGATTTAATGCATAAATCAAGTAAATTTCCTGCAGCCTGTACAGTGATTTTGGAATGGCTATTATAATAATCAAGTAGTCATACATCTAGTGGTAATATTAGGGTTACTAATTACAACAAACTGTGTTTTGCTTCAAAAATGATGATGGAATTCAAAAGTAATGTGTTATAAAAGAAATCTCATGAAAAAGCAAGTAAAGCAACATGGAAATATACATGGGTCCTGATACAGGGAGTGAATGAAAGTAAATCATATGCATATCAATTTGTGAATTGTGGATAAAAAGATACATCCTATGATGTACCATTTCTGAAGAAAGAGGAATATAACAATTTTGAATGAAAATTTACTTCAAAATACACATCATGTTCCATATCAATATACTTTCATAGATGTTAAACTGAGTCACTTACTATAGAAATATTAGGGTTAGTACTCAATATTCTCTGAAGTTCATTTTGAGTATTCAGAAATGAATATCTATGTCAAGAAAATGAATATTTCTGAGAAATATCTTGTGAAAAATTGATTATTAATCCACACAGATGGACATGAAAGAATCAAGGTAGTATATGACACATATATTTCATGTTTGCAAATCCAAACTACATATATATATATATATTAATACATTAAAATATAATAGTATGTATGCCAATTGAAATTCATAATGGGATATATATCCTTCACATATGTACCCAAAATATTTATTTTCCTCTACATTGTTTCATGTATAATCTTGATGAAGTATAAAGCACACCACAGCTTGAATTGTCAGTTACCTCAGTGTATTGGGGGGCAGTGAGCTCTTCATGAAATTCGTATTTTTCAAAGTGAGAGTACTCTCAAAAATATACCTGTGATAGCAGTAAGATTATATATATGTATATAGAAATATACATTGTGACCCAGGCGACAGAGACAGGGAGTCAGGAAGTTACATATTTGTTAATTTTGAAAATTCATGGAGAAATAAAATGAGAAAAATATGTGACAGGTTTTATAATATGTATCTCTGGTGAAGAAAAAGGCAAATCCAAGTACACACCATGCCTCCTATCAAACGATTCTACTTCTATTTTTTAGGATTATTTTTATCAATGTTAGGATAAGGAGTCAGAGTCTAGTAGGTTATGGGTTAGTGTCAGAGATTCAATATTTCAAATGGCAAAACAGAAAATGAGTCTAATATATATGCGAACATGTGGCACATAAAAATCTTCCACTGTCATCCACCACAATGCCTTGACATTACTATCACCCCAAATAAGACACAATGAGAGGAGAAGAGGAAAAAAAATCTGTGAATACATATCTGGAATTGGAAATTCTGAGGAGCTCACAAACTTGGGTGTGGCAGAAGAGATCCCACAAGTAGGGGACAGGATAAACATTCCCCAAACATGGGAGCTTTGATGGCTTAATGACTTCTTGACTATCTGCCTCTGACATTTGTGCACTAAAAATATAGCTTTGTGCTTTAGCTTCCTTTGTAGTGAGACCATCAAAGCTTGGTCTGAGTCTATGTGACAGGAGGACATGGGTTCATATTTTCCAATATGAACAGGAGGAAGCAGAGCAGAATCCTCTCTTTGTAGGTAACTGTGGTTGTTGGGGTATGAATGTCTCCCTGGGTGGATTGTGAAGCCTTTGGCTCACCCTCCAGTTTTAATGGCATTTCTTGCAGCTTCCCTGGAAATTTGGTGTTTGTTTTTGAAATACAAAGAGGTCAACCAGGACACAGTGCTGGAGGGAGCTCTGTCACGTGGGGTGAGTCAGGGTCTGAAGGAAAACACACAAACTGGGCTGCTATCCCATATATCTTTCCCACTTGAGTATAGCAACTTGATTCTGAGCATCACACCAAATCCTCTCCCCACAACAACATGCCTTTATATTTTAGGGTCTGCTGGCTGAACCTTGTCAGTCACATGTCATTTGGAAGCCATTGACAAAACCACAGGGGCCCACCACAGATGTTGGATCACACACCTGGACTCCATTGCTCCACGCATAGTTCCCTGCTGGCTCCTACTCACTGGCATCTCTGTTCTTCACCCTGATCATGAATTCCACTCAGTCAAAAATGGCACTCGCTGGTTCAGTCATGATGAGCAGTAGGACATCTAAACGTTCTCCAGGGATTTCTGCTCATGGGATTCTCAAAAACTTCATGGTATTGGCCTAGCCATATTTGAAGAATAAGGAAGTTGGCTATGTGGGTTTTGATTCATTCAGGAGCCATTAAGTGTTGAGGAATCTGCTTTCAGTAAAAGCTCTGGAGATTGCACACAGGCAAGACTTTTCAAGGAGTGGCAAAAGGTCACAGGAATCCAGGCCCATTGGGGTCTAAAATACGAGGTTCATGTGAGTTTTGGCTGTCAACTATAGCTGAAAAGGCTTTAACAGCAAAATCATGTAAAATCCTGGCTGAGATTTTTAGTGCTGTAGAGAAAGCCACCCTTGGCCTTGATAGACCCAACCTGATCTTTTATTAAAATTGGGAGTCATCTTGCCACAAAGCCATGAAAAGATAATTTCAGCTTTACTATAAATTACTGCAAATTCTGAACCGCTTGGAATGCCTGCCCGTGCCTTGAACTCACCCATGCTTGGCTCTCTGACCAGATAGCAGCCCTTTCTGAAACTTAGTGACACCTCATAAATATTGTCCTTCCCTGGCCAGAAAACGACCCTCTCTGAGGCTCTAATGGTTCTCATAAATTCTGATGTTGGGTCCAGCAAAAAATGTAAACTACCATTAGTGTGATGCTTGTCAGAGTTCTGTTATCTCTAACCCCCCTTTGTGTAACTTTCTGGGCTATAAAGCTAGGCTGTAGGAAAGGTGGGGCTGCTGTCTTGTTCCTGCCATTTTGGGAGGGAGAAGCAGCCCACCCGGTCGAAATAATAAGCTTGCTTTAATTTGATTTTAATTGGAGTCGGTGGTCTTTTCTTGCATCCTGGTCTAACAGCCTAGATCTCAGTTTCCAAAGGCTCCTCTAATGCCTGGCCTTGTAAAATCCCAACTCAATTCATGGCAATAGTTTTCTGAGATTTATTCCAGAACTCAGTCTCTAATGGCATCACACCAGAGTTCAAGCTGAAGTGGACCCAGTCATCTTTTCCAACCAAAACACAAAAGACCACAATTCTAACAAAAACACTCCCACATGGCCCTCATCTTCTTCCATACAGACACTCATCATAACATTCTGGCTGGGGGTTTGCATAGGGGGAGCAGTCTAAGATGGTGTGCAAAGTAAGCTCTCATGCCCATCATATGCCAAATGTCTTGGTGGCCTGGACACCCTTCCTGAGAAATAGGAGAGATAAAATGGGCTTGTAGTTAATACTGCTCTGCTTCTCAAATTAGAGGCCTTCTGCCTGCCAGGGGTAGATTCTTTATGTGTACTGGACTCATGAACAAACCCAAACACCTGTGTGCTAGTTACTGGATGGCTTGAAACAATTCATTTGACCCAGAGGATCCCTGTTCTTACTTCATATGGGTCAGGAGCCTGACCAGATGAAGGCAAGACACTTCATCCAATATTACACTTCTTTTTAACCCTTTTAGATTAGGATGGACACATAGGATTTTTCTTGAGTTTCCTGAGGTGCTGAGAATGTAATTCACAGCCACACACAGGGCCAAGAGTCTGATTCAGACACAGCTTTTACAAAGCACTTTACCTCAAAGACACAGATTAGGCCTCTTCATTTCCATTTGAAAGTGTTTTCTTGAGGATTCCCAAAGTAGTGCCCCAAGGCAAACACCTCCCTGACATTCAGGGGAACAGAACAATAGGGAAGAAAGAAGCCTGGAGAAAAACTTGGCTTTAATTGAACACTGTGGCACTGACAGCTCCTAATCATGCAACTTGGGTTGCCATCTATTCAAGCAGGGATTCTCCAGAGAGATCCTTTCCAGTCATGCTAATTTTTGAGTTTACTGAGATGCTTGGCATTCCCTTCAGCAATCCAGTCCATGGGCATGTCACACAGCTTGAAGGTGGTACACATCTTGGACACAAAACCACGAACCCCTTCAGAGAGTGGCCAAAATTCAGGAAGAATACAGGAACTTAGGATCTTGGTAGGTGTTGCCCATCTGCATGGCAAGCAGAAATCCATTCATAAATTGGCCATGAGAAGTCCTGCAAAGATTCCCACTAGACAGGACACATTCACGGCTGCATTCTTCTCTCTACTCTCTGTAAACACAAACCCAGTGGGATCCACTGACTTAGAAAGACTCACTAGTCAACAGTCCATTTCAAAACAACCACAACAACAACAGAAAAACTTTTTTCCTTCATGTTCTCAGAACATGAGACAAAATGACAAATTGAAACACACACCCACTAAAACACACAAACTGCCCCTGTATTTGGTCTGCATCTATCCACTCTGTTCTCTGAGTGGTGGGTAAAAATATGTTCCCCAGCTGTGGCCTGCCCTGTCTTAGCTCTGGTCTCCTTGGCCATCTCTGTGTAGTTGTAAGGAGCCTGCAATGAGCCAACACTTCTTTCTCAGGAAAGGTCCCTGTTCAGACCATTTAAGGCATTTGGCTCTCCACACGTCACTAGGTGCCAAGAAACAATGACTCTGGCCTTGGTACAGACAAACAAGTGAGCCCACTGAGACTGGAACTGCCTCTGGGTGCCTTGTTTCCTGGATCCCAAGTTCAGAGAGTTCCATCACCAAGGAAGTGAGGTGAGGTCACTTCCTTCAGGGAAGTGAATGAAGTCACTGCCTTGGCAACTACTTTGTCCTAATAATTTTTTCCAAGGGTCCCATGAGATGGAGGCTGCCCCACCTTCCTGTGACATTTTCACAAGACATAAAGGTCTATATACCCTAGGAGCCTGGGATCAGCAATCCACACAGGCCTGATTGTGTTCATCTTCCCTGCATTGAGAAGAGAGAGGCTGATTCAGCAACATCCCTTCATCCTGACTGGGTTTTTGGCCATGGAAGATGACTTTAGACCTCACAGGTCCTACCTAGCTGCCTACATTTGCTCCAGGGATCATTTCTGCATCTACCTTTGAGCTTCTCAGCAGCTGTAGGATTCCCTACAGACCTGAATGGCAAGATCAACTCAGGACCTGCTGTTATGTGAAAATTGATTGAGGGAACAGAGTATGGTTAAGGGTCATATCATGTTCGATTTGGGTTAGGAGTCATTCTGCTGGATGAATACGGGTATTGGGCAACTGGGATATTTATAAGAATGTAAGGTGAAATGTAAGTATGAAAATAGAAAACTAGGCAAGATCTGAAGCACACAAGGGTATTGTTCCCTTGATTTAGATACATAGTTTTGAATTATGTTCTGCAGAGATGAATCCTCTAAATCCATATACAATGGCATGAGATCTTGTACCTGGCACTACTGAATGTAAAAGAGAACTTCCAGTGAAATAGAGAGAGTAGGCAGGATTCCAGACTAGGGTAAGGAAAAAGAGTGAGTTTAGGATTTGGACAAAAGGCCCTTTTTGCAATCCAATGAATTTCTATTAAAGTGTAAATGGGAATGTCAGCACACAAGAAGAGTCAGTCACAACAAGGCACTTGGGGAAAAGATATCAATAGGGATGTTAGGAGATCGGGCAAGGTATAAAATGAGTGATAGGATCAGGGATATTTTCAACAGGGGGATGGTTGAATACACTATTCTAGGAAGAAACAAGTGTATACTCACCATAGAATTGAAATTTCAAAACAATAGGCAATGCAGACTCAGATGATTTTAGTAATCTATGCTGTCATTAAAATTAGGCTTTGGTAGAATCATAAGATAAGTGTGAGTTTTGCATTTTGTGTACTGAAGATGATGTGATGAAAAGAATACATGAAGCAGGTGACATGCGTATTTCTTCCACCATTTCAGGGAGCATGTTTTGAAACCCTATCATTTAGAGTTTGGGGATAAAAATAGGTGTATCCTGGGTCTACGTATATAGAGATGATGCATGAATAGACCGTATGGTGAATAAAAAGTAAAATAGTTTACTATTTTAAATTATGGATTGAAATGAGATTTTTCAAAAATACATGAAATCTGGTATTCACATACAAACATTCAATCCAAGTAGTCATACATCTAGTGGTAATATCAGGATTACTAATTACAACAAACTGTGTTTGAGTTTTGCTTCGATAATGATATTAGGATAGTACGTGGCACATCACAAATACTCACAAGTGTTAGCTATTTCTTATTTACATACCAATTCCATGTGGAAGAACATTTCTTCTGATCTTTGCTCTAGATCTGAGAGCAGATGATCTAGCTGGAATAGCACAGTTTACACTGGATTGTGTGTAGTGATTTCTTTCTTATCCTTGTTAGTCTTCAGATTTTATGAATTTACTTGACTTGTTCTTATATTACACTATGAAATTGGATATGTTAATTCTTCACTTAGAAATCTTCCTTTTAATGCATTGGCTCAATTTACAACTATCATGGTTTTATCTTTGATGCAAAAAGATGCACCCTTTTTCATCTAACCTGGGAGCTATATATGGAATGGTATTATTTTAGTATTTGATCTTCTTTTATGTTTATTATTTCTTCACTCATTGATATAGATTCTCTAGCCATTTGTTTACTAGAGCATGATAACCTCTAGAACTGGAAATTCAGTCATTCATTCAATAAAATATTTCTTCAACAAAGATCTGTTTATTTCTTGTGCATACTACAAAAGGAACAGTTCCCACACCTTTCAGGATGCTTATTGTGTAGTCAGCAAGACAGAGCCAAAAACACATGATTATGATTAGAGATGTGCACCAATGTCATAGGTTGGCAAAAAGAAGGGCTGAGGGAGTTCAAAAAATCTAGCCAGATTTAAGACTCACTGAGTATGTAGGAGTTGACCATGCAGCGAGAGAGCACATCATAGACCATTCTGAAACACCTTAAATAGGCACCTTTCTATGTAATCTATGATCTTAATTACAGCCAGCTTCCTTCATCATGGAGCACAATGT
The DNA here is from genome assembly GCF_048772815.1 of Callospermophilus lateralis. NCBI lineage: Eukaryota > Metazoa > Chordata > Mammalia > Rodentia > Sciuridae > Callospermophilus > Callospermophilus lateralis. The sequence goes on from NW_027517238.1 coordinate 5,677,777, forward strand.
TTGACATTCTACCTCCAAAGGCTGAAGGGAGTGATGGCTGCAGGCAGAACCAGAACTGGACCTTTCAAGTAATAAAGCAAGGAGTGTGGGAGATGTATGCATGCTCTATAGGGCAGAAACGTGGGGACAAAAGAACGGAGACCAAAGTGGACCTAACCGTGACACCATGGAGGTGGACCCCTGGGTAGTGAAAAGAAAAATGCATAGAGGAACAAAGACTCTTAAAGTGAATATCCAGGGGTTCTCATACCTATCGTATAACTGGAACTGTGATTAATTCCTTGAAATGTGAATGTTCATCCTGTACTTTGTCAGTGTTTGTTTTTTCTATGAATAGTTAGAAGCTTCACCCTTGAACTTTCTGTCCATGCTAAACTATCATTTCTACCTAATGAGCAGATGACATATAATTAGTATATCCCTTTGAAGAAGAGAAATGCATTTACAGTGAAAACATTTTGAACCAAAATTTGAGCTAAGGTTAAGGGTGTGCACTGCTGTATGTGGTGATGTTTTGAATTGGGACCTCTTAAAAAAGAGATGTTAAAAATTTCATAAACTCAGATGTAACCAGGAAAACTGTATCTTTTGTTTCCATTGAAAATGATTTGGAACCTAATCTTTATTTTCTATGTGTAATTTTCCCAGCTTTTTTTTTTGAGGACAGTACAATGACCATGAATTTCTTTTATAGACATGTTCTTCCCTGACACACTAATAACCTGACTTCTGTGGCACCTTTAAATGTAGCAGTACTTATTTTACCTACTTAAAAAAATTCAACATGAATGCAGTCACAGATTCTGCTAATTATTGAGCTTTTCAAACCTGTTTTCACCATCTTAAATTGAGTCCTTAAGATGTATACAGTAGACCACTGACATTCACAGGCTTATATTTCATGCTTTGGACAATTAGCAGTGACTACCAATGTCTATGACAGATACTCATATGTCAGATACTCTTAAGACTACATTTGAATTGCCTGCTGGGAGTTGAAGCTCAAGAATAAGTCACCTGACTAGTGATCGCAGCTTTGGAGCTCACAAATACCTACACTCATTAACAGAGGTACTCAGTCACATTGCTGAGAAATTGTCACAGTGACTGTATTCTGACACAACTCAGGTACACTGATGATGTAATACAGCGACTCTCGCACCTGAGGGCACATCAGAAATAAGGAAGGGTTTCTAGAATCTCAGATCGCTGACCCCACCCCCATACTTCTGAGAAGGAAACTTGCTTTTCTAGTAAGTCCAAGGTGCTGAGGATGTCCTTGGTCTGGGAACCACACTTTGAGAACCACTCATCTAAAGGATGATCCATCTCATCATTAGCAAGTGATCAAACTCAATCGGAAATTCCAACTAAAATTCAAAATCGTTAATACAAAGTAAGATTTCCAAGGCAAACAACAGAACGTTGCCAATGAGACTTATACGGGATCAAATGTAATTCCTTGAAACAGCTTGAATCAGAATTGGTATTTTGCTGATAAGCTTATCTATGCTGGTTGTTGCTATTTAAAAACACTTCTGCATATTATTAAACAGTGGTTGCACCATGTGAGTTCATTCCCTTTGCACCAATCAGTCCACCAAGAAATTCAACAATCAGATATTAATAAATGTCCAATGCAAGGAGACTTTACAGAACCTTTTTTGATTGGTGCTTTCCCTTGGTTGTCAACAGCAAACCACAGTAGGAACCAAATCTCTCCTCTGCCCAAGACACATTGGTCCTCCTCAGCCCCACCCCACCATATCAGGAGGCAGCTGGGCATATGGCCAGAGAGCATAAGGATCCATTTTGCTTAAAAAAAGGAGTGGGCAAGCTTGTTTATGCACCTTTCAATAATGGCATCTTTCTACTATGCTGTAAATCTAGATGCTGTGAATCCTTGAGGCTCGCAAATCACCCAGCCCAAATGACTTGGGTCAAAGAATCTGCAACAGAAACTCAACCTTTGCAGGAGTGCCCCCAGGTTATTCTCTCTTAGTGCAAGCCAGCAGAAATGATGAAGAGGTAAGGATGCAAGGATTTGCAAAGCAGCCTTGAAGTGTTAAAAGACTCAGCTAGATGAAGATGTCAGTGATGGTTTGTAAGTTGTCTCACATGTAAACAGACGACATCATGATGAACGCACAAGTATCCATCATCACCATATGTTTTTCTATAGTCATTAGCTCTCAAGATGTTTGAAGGCAGCACCAATACAGATAGCCAGGGGGAATATCTTAGATCTTTGACAGATTTTTTTCTCATGTCCCTGTTGGCTAAGTTCTTCATGTGTGAATTCCTCTACCTGAGATTTAATCACTTTTCCTCCTTAGGACCTTAGTGAAACAATTGGTGTACCTTATAAGAAGCTCCCTCCATTGGAAGCGAGTGATCTAAAAGTCCCTATACCCTCACCTTTCCTTGGCCTCTCATGTATTCAACTCATTAAGCACATATACTATACTAGGCATAGGGCTAGGTTCCAGGGCTATGAATGAACACAGTGTCATTCTGGCTATCACAACACAGATGTTCTGAGGGGAAATCCAGGTTCTCAGGAAAGGGTTTAAGAGTGGGTCAGGAATAACACAGGGAGGAGAAAAGTCTGAGAGACAGCCTTCAATTTGGAGCAGTGCATTGCAGAGAGAGGAGGCTGTGTGGCTGGAGCCAAGTGGGCAGGAAGAGGACAGGACCCTGAGCAGCACTGGTGACCTTATTGAAGATTCAGGACAAAAAAAAGAGATCCAAGGAGTTACAAGTTAGGTGGGGTAGGGACAGGTTCAGTTTTCAAAAAGCTTTCTTTGGTTGGAGAGTGAAGAATGGATTAGAGAGACCTGGCATGGAAATGAGGAACCATTTCCAGATTTCAGGCCAGACATACGGAGACTCTTACTCAAACAATGAGAGTAAATGAGGAAATATGGGGGGAGGAATTGCCAGGCATCCAGAAGGCAATGATTTCAAGATAACCTGGTGGTGACATGAGCACAGGATATTGACATGGAGGGATCTATCAGGGGTATGGAAGGGAGCATCATGTACTCCAAGAGCAGGGAAGGGACAGTCAAGAAGTTGTTTTCAGTTGGAGATGCCCATGGACCAGCCAAGAGCGGGTCTCAGAAGTATGCAGCCTCTCTCTCTCTACATCTGAGGTTCAGAAAAGTTGACTGAACTTCAAACCATGGTAGTCATTGATGTCTGCAGAGGAAAGAGCAGAGCAGCTAGACTTTCAAGTCAAAGGCCTGGGGACAGGACCAAAGAGATAGGAATCCCTGAGGAAAGACTTTTCTGTCCAGCCCTGAAACTTCCTTTTAAAAAATGATTTTCTGGTTCTCATCTATGAGTACCAACACAATAAGCTTAGTTTTATGGTTGTCTTGGGCTATACCTTGAAACCAAGAGAAATAAACAGAATGGATTTCCATTTAGCTCTGACCAGATGACTGAGAGCAGGCTAGATAAGGAGGGTAAACTCAACAGGATCAATAATCAAAACAAACACTAGCTCAATTTTGCTTTGGAGAATATATTTTTTTTTACTCAAATTGCTAAGCATCCCAGTGAATAATTTTTTAGCATATCTGTATAAAAATGGCTCTGATTGTAGCAACAATCAGCATTACAGCAATGTCATAACCTAATCAGTTTGCTCCAAGGATCACATTGGCAGAGCTATAAATTCAATCTATGGAAACAGCAACCTCATGGTAATTCAAAGCCCATAAGCAAAATTCTCAGACTATCAACCCAACACCAGAAATAATCCATTTCATGCTAAGAAATCATTCTACATCTGTATATATATACATACCATCTATATATATATATATATATATATATATATATATATATATATATATATATACTGTATATGTACACAGACCTCATTTTCCCTTGTATGTCCTAGTCTGCGAAGGATCCTACTTTGTCTCAGGGTGAGGACAATCTCATAGCAAAATCATGTTAGGAACAGAGTATGTTAATGTAAATTGCTGAACTGACCACAGCTAAAGAACATGTTTCTCCACTATGGAAAATAATTTTCCTTATACCTTAACCTCTGATTGGAAGAACTCATTTTGCTTGGACACACACACACACACACACACACACACACACACACTAGAGATATACTATTCACCACCTATGATAATAAATTATTTGCAGTGCAATATAATTTAATTCTTAATAATTTTCAGAGTCAGTCATTATATATATATATATATATATATATATATATATATATATATATGTGTGTGTGTGTGTGTGTGTGTGTGTGTGTGTGTATAAAGAAACTCATAAATATAACATATATACATATTATGTAATTATAACAAATATACATTTAGTAGCTAAGTTTTATTAAATATAGAATACATAGTTGCATATTTAAATTGTCAAGTGAAGGTTAATCCAGCTGCTGAGAATCATTTCAGATACCTGAAGCATATGAGGTATGAACCCCAACCAGAGTCCCTCATAATAAAACTGTGGATATTTTTCAGAATCATTGTTATCTTCACAAAAATTTCACAATCTCATAAGATTTCACAGAATTCATGACAATTGTTTAGCCCTGAAGGAACTGAAGATTTGAATTAAGATCCAAAATCAAAATCTGAAAGCCACCTCCAAAAATGCTTTAGTGCCTGGCCTTTGGTATGTGGAACTTAGGTAGCTTGGTCTCCCAATATAGAATCATTTTCCCAGACTGACGGCAACTACTGAGAAATACATCAACGTGTTCAGCAGCAGCCGCAGCAGCTACTTGCAGTAAAATACTTGTCTTTAAAAATTATCTGTTCTCCCAGATCTTCACTTCATTTTCCAACTGTAAATTATTCAGGAAAAGCATCACCCATGCAATTCTAATAAATCCCCACAGACTATTTCTCACTGTATTTATATGAGAATGTAAAAATCACCACCTTCTCTCTCTTTTGAGTCCAAATAAAATATAGTAATGCTGCTGAAAACTTGTATTAAAGCACTGGAGCTATGTTTCCAAGAATAATCAAGAAATATTCAAATACAGTCTCTTTGTACATCCGCAAAGCTGATTAACAGCCTAGCTTCCATTTGCAAGCCAATAGGAACGTCTAGTCTATCCACACACATGACCGACCTCAGAGTGTGAGTCTAACCTGTTCCCAGGTAGAAATCCTGCCACTCACTGTGTGCATATTATTTTAATGCACAGCTCTTCCTTGATAACTGCTGGGTCATAAAAGGAGGAATTATACTGGAAATTTCATATGAAGTTATGTCATGCTATGAAGGGGGCTTGGATAAGGTTTCCCATCTATCCAGGGGTGAAGGGTGTAACTTAGTGAGAAACCTGGATATTAACACCTCCTGTATCAGGATCCAAGAGCCTTGGCTATGAATAAAAATTTCACTGAGTCTAAAATGTTGTTCGCAGAAGATGCTGGGAGAAAAACACATGCAGACATGCTAACATGGTTGGAATCTTTTATTTTTATGTTTTGATTAGTGAATTATACTTGAAATAATAGTGGGGTTCATTTTGATGTACGGATACATGCACAGAATATCATGTTACAGTTTGGAGATAAGGTGTCCCCGCAAAGCTCACCTGTGAGACAGTGCAAGAAGGTTCAGAGGAGAAATGACTGGGTTGGAAGAGTCTTAACCCAATCAGTGATTTAATCCCCTGATAGGGATTAACTGAGTGGTAACTGAAGTGGTAGGTGTGGCTGGAGGAGGTGGGCATTGGGGTGTGGCTTTGGGTATATTTTGTATCTGGAGGGTAGACTCTTCCTCTTTCTGTCTCCTGATCACCATGTGAGATGCTTCCCTCTGCCACTCTCTCCTGCCATGATGTCCTGACTCACCTGGAGCCCCAAGGAATGGAGCCGGCCTTCTATGGACTGAGATCTCTGAAACTGTGAGCACCCCAGTACACTTTTCCTCCTTTAAAATTGTGCTGGTCAGATCTTCTAGTCACAGCAGCAAAGAAGCCGACTAAAATGTATCATTGGCTCCACTCCTGTCCCCAGAATTTTTCCTTGCCCTCCCCCTCCCTCCCCCTAGTCCCCTTTCTTTACTCAACTGGTCCTCCTATATATTAATTGCTCTTTTTTTTCATTGCTTTTATAGATAGATATAAAGGTGGAATTCACTCTGGAATGTCACATGTATACATATAGTCACATGTATACATATAGAATTTGGTCACTTTAATTCCATTGTCCCTCCCTTTTCCAGTCCCTCCTCCTCGCTCTCTCTCTCTCTCTCTCTCTCTCTCTCTCTCTCTCTCTTATTTCTCTCTACCTTCTGCATAAGAGGAAATTCATTCAAACTTTGGTTTTCTAAGTCTGGCTTATTTCACTTAGTATTATGTTGTCCAGTTCCATTCATTTATCAAAAAATGTCATAATTTTAGTCTTCTTTATGGCTTAGTAATACTCCACCAGATTTATATATATATATATCTCACATTTATATATATATATATATATATATATATATATATATATATATATATATATCACATTTTCTTTATCCATTCATCTATTGAAGGTCATCTATATTGGTTCCATAGATTAGCTATTATGAATGGTGCTGCTATGAACATTGATGTGGTTGTGTCTCTATAGCATGCTGATTTTAAATTTTAAATTCTAAATTTAATGTTTAAATCAAACATTAAGGTCCTTTCAACTTGGCTGGAGATTAATGAACTGATTGGCAGCACCTCCTACATGACTCTTAACACGGCCTGGCCTAGCTCTCCCTCTCCCCTTCAGAAGTAGTTCAGGCCTAAAGTCCTCAAGTGCAAGTGGGCATGGTAGGGATCCAGGTGAGGACCAGGGGCACAGGAGGGACCATCAGTGAGTCTGGGTTAGCGTGGAGGGTGGCCTGCTAGCAATCTCAGAGTTAAGCACACTGTGGAAGACTCACATTGGAGCCCACCAGGGTGTGCAGGTCATTCATGTGGAGGACAGTCCATCTGAGGGTACCTGAGCTTAAGCAGGGTACATGCAGGACTGTGTGACTACTTCACTCTACTGTCTTCTTCTTCTTTTTTTATTGAGTTTTTACTGTAAATTAATTTATAAATAAAGTGGTGTTAAATAAGCAAAGTGTTAGTGGGTTGAAGGCTTTTTAAAACTCAGAAAAGAAATAAGGGAAACAGTGGAGTAATGAACCAGAAGAATGACTCTAAAGAAACAGTGACAGTATGTACAAAAATGTTCTTTTGGGGACAAACTCATTGTCATCAGTAGATGCAATACTGGGGATCAAACCCTGGCCTTGTGTGTGCTAGGCAAGTACTCCACCACTGAGCTACATCTTCACCCCTGCTTTTATTACCTTGTATATCTGATATTTATTACTAAATTAACCAATAAAAGGTTACAAATTTAGCAGTGAAACATTGGGGGTGTCTCCTCATGGAATATTGGCCAAATAGATTAGTTTCTTTTTGCTGGATCTCTGTACTTATTTTTATTTATTTATTTATTTATTTATTTATTTATTTATTTATTTAATCATACATGACAGTAGAATGAATTTTGACATATGATACATACATGGAATGTACATACATCGATCATATTGTCTATTCTATTCTGCTGGCCTTCCTATCCTCTCTACTTCTCCCTTCCTCTCCCATCCTTTCTCTCTATCCAATCTAATGTTATACACTTTTTTTCTTTTTCTCATCACAACATCATATATGTATTCTGTATAACAATGAGGTTCCCCTTCCATCTTCTGTGAAGCTCCCCTTCTCCCTCTTTTTCCCTCCCACCTCTCTTCTCTATTTAGTGGTAGTCTTCTGTTTTCTGTTTTCTGACAAATGAGTCCTTAGATTTCTCTCACACCTGGTAGACACTCAGTTTTAAAAGCCCAAGTTTAAGGCCTAACATACCCACCTGGAGATTGGCTCTTCATCACCCTATACAAGGTGAATGCACAAGATAAATCAGACTAACTTACAATGATGGGGGTAGTGGATCCTCCTTAAAACACAGAGGAGTAAATTACCCCCATTTAGTGGAGCTAGGTCAGGAAAAGGAGGAATGGGTGCTACAGCCAACAGGAACCCAGCTATATGGTAAGCTGTGACAAATACATGTTTTGGTCTACAATTACATAGCAACTCAATATACAGACATCATAAGACCAATTCCAAACAAACATACAAAGCTTAAAGACGTTACTTATTGCAACCTTGGGCAAGTATATAGCAAGATTACATATCTTTGTCTAATTTCAAGTCCCAAAACCTAAATAAAATAAAAATAGTCCCCTGAGGATAGTAGCCTCTCTGATAATGGTTCTACTCTCAAACATATTTATAAGTGCCATCTTAGGAAGCCAAGCATTTTCTTAGGGAGTGGGCTACTACTTTCCTCCTAATGATGAAAATTCATGCATTTTATATGTCAGGTGACTTACATTGTTCTGTCATTTTTTTCTGGATTTAGTTTGGGATGTCTTAATTACTCAGGTGGCCACTGAGCTTTGGCTACCTGTTTCCCATTTCACTGGTAAAAGTTACCTTCAGAAGTCCTCTGAGGCTTCAGATGAGGAAGAATTGTCTGAGGGAGATTTGCTACTGGTCCTAGCAGCAGTCTTCAACATAGGGCTACTTAAATCTTCATTTCTCACTGTGGAAGTTTCTAGACTGACCATGTAGTAGGAATTCATGTTAGAAACCTGTTCATATGTCACCTTGTGGTAACATATTTTAAGGGAAGTATTTTCCTTCTTTGGGCAGTACCAAATTTGGAGGAATTTCCATGTTTTCCCTGGGTCATACTTATTTTGAATTCACCCTTACATGGATAGTACAATATGTTGGAGTCCCAATAATGAGAGGATCTTTGATTTGACTTTCCCAATTTGACTCAGTTTTAGAATTCCCCCTGCCCCGCCCCAATACTTAGCCTCTATATGGAGAAATGTCAAAAAAATTATAGTTGGGACAACTGTGATTTGCATATGCCCTCAGGCAAAAGCTGGCTTCCTGTTCAGTCTATTCTGTTTCTTGCGATGACTCTACTATTGGCCTCAGCTTGGTGTTTTCTTGGTGGCCTACATATGCATTTCTTTACTTCTGTTTATTTTTTATTCTTTTCAACAGAAGGGTTGGTTCTAGCTTATCTTCCACATTGCTCAAAACTGAACGCAGAAGGATCCGTTTTACCCTATTTGTTTGTTGAGTTAAAATCTAAAGTTGATAGCAGGCATTGCTAAAATTAATTTAAGGGAAAAGGATTACAGATGATGTGGATCATCCTAAAATTTACCCTTGAAGAAGAAATTTAGGCTTACAGGCGCCTCCCCTTCTTCATGTATATTTCCTATTTATTGAATGAAGATCAATGCTTTTGTTTTCATATTTTTAGGAACTAATGATTTATTGACAGGTCCAGATGGAGACATATATTTCCTGCTAGCTTAGAGACTAAAAGACTCTGAAACTGACAGTTTCTGAGATGTTGCAGTCTCTCTGGATTACAGTTGCAACCCATTTGTGACATGAAGAAAGAAAGTTCTGTGTTTCTTATCACTACTTAATTATGCACAGGAGCAGGCCACGGATGTGACAATGAAGTCACACAGAAGGCAGTTTCGGGGCTGGAATCTCATTTGTAACCATCTCTTGAGTGTACTGATTTTAAATCAGTGCCTCGTTCCACAACAGATCCTCTCCTACTTGTAATTCAGGTGTCACTCGGTCTCAGCAAGACCTGAACCAAAGTTGGTAATGCTTATTATGTTAAAAATTACGGATGCCACTTGGAAAAATTAAACTGTTAATTTAAATATGCCTTATTTAATGTGGTGCTCCAGATTATCACAGATACTTGACAGGTGTAAGAGGGATTGAGTCACTTGTTTTAGAAAATCAGTGAGTGGAAAACAGCTTCCGTTGTAGTCTTTTATGTAATTACCTTGCAACTCACTGAAAAAAAATACATTGGCAGGTAACGTGAGTGACTCCACAGTGTATTTTGACTTTTCCTTGCTTTGTATGAAATATAGTTTCTAAATAATTACATAATCAAATGTTCTTTCAGCCCTGATAAAAGTAAGAAACAAATTTTCTCTTATTTGGTTAAGTCCTGATAAGACCAGAAGGGATTGACATGTGGCAAATGCACAAATGTTTGATGCTGAATTTCACAGAAATACTGAACCTCATTTTAGAGGGTCTAGTGATTGGTTTAAGATGAAACTCACATTAAATAATTACATAAAATTATTTTTAGAGTAATGGCAATGTCCAACACAGTACTGATCATATAACAACACTAAAATTCAATCACCTATGTGGTGAATAAATCAATAAATCACTGGATGAATATACTGTATAATGGATTGATAATTTTCAAATATCTTAAGAAATATCTAATAGCATATAATCCTTAATTCTAATGAGTCATCAAGCATGCTGGTTCCAGTGAAAGCCTTTAGACTGGTGCAATCCATGTGCACAAGACTTAAATGTATTTTTCTCTCCTGGGTAAGGAATTTTGCTTACATGAGATCCTTAAAGTGTCTGAGATGAATGCAGATTAAATATCACTCATCTTCAGCAAGAGTGGATTTATTATTTTGGATCAAGGTATTTCTCTGGACGTGATGGTATTACTAACCAGAACAATAAGAGAAAAGATATTCTGACAGTATCAAGTATGAGTATCTCAAAGCAAAAGAAGTACTAATATACTCAAATGCTGTACTTTATAATATAACAAAACCTCACAAAACTCCCCAAGTACTAAACAGACTTTCTTCTGCCTCCCTTACCAGCTGTTTTTCCTAGTTCCTAGATTTCTCCTCAGAGTTGTACCTCCTATATAGAAGGTGGTCAAATTTTGTTGTGTGAATGAGCTAAAATTCAAAGGAACATTGCCTTTTTTTTAAAGTCCAGAAAACATTAAAAAAGTAAAAAAGTAAAATTCGAGAGGTAGACTTCTTGGTTACGGTTCAACAACTTAGTCATCTATCATGATAAACACTTAATAACCTTAGAGAAGAAAATATAAATTCAATATCTTCTAAAAATGTCAAGTTATATACATTTTATACTGGAGTTATTGTGTATACTCAGAATTTGGATATATTCTTAAAGACTACATCCAGCAATCTCTGAAGCTATTTTTTAACTGAACTTTTAACAATTTTTTTTAACTCTTCCTGGGGTATGGTGAAAAATATGAAGAACCTTGGCGAAACTGCTCTGTATTTGTAACATCAGTGATGTTCCATTTAGGTTAGAAATCAGAACTTGAATAATACCCTTGTTTGCTGTTTTGCATGTTTTCATCCATACAAAGTAAAGCTGAGAGTCACATGCTGTATTTCCTTCATCCATCAAAAATGAAGCATGTGCTCTGATCAGCGTGTTGACGAGCATATGTATAGCAATGGAGTTTTCCCTCAAGCAGGGTACCACAGAGAGATCAGGTCTATGATGTATGTTGCCTTCTCAAAGGTTTAAATACAAATTATTGGACAATTGTAAAAATCAAAATTAAGAGTTAACAATGAAAAATTTTTTGTTAAGTTCCTAATCAAGACGTAGGCATAGTCTGTACTAATTTTGTTTTTATTTCTGTTTTTTGGTACCAAGGATGGGACCCATGGGTGCTTAACCACTGAGCAACATCCTCAGCCCTCTATTGTTGTTATTATTTTTGAGACAGAGTTTTGCTAAATTGCTTAGGCCCTCACTAAGTTCCCGAGGCTGTATTCAAACTCACAATGCTTCTACCTCAGCCTCCTGAGCCACTGGGATTACAGGAGTGTGTCACCATACCCAGCTGTTGAGAGAACATTAATAACCAATGATGCTAATGCTTCTCATTAAAGACATATCGCAATAAAAACTACACCTTGGGGAAATGGTTATCCTGGTAAAACGTTACTGAGAATATACTGTTATAACCATTTTGGAGTGCTATGTAGCAATTCCTATCAAAATAAAGATGTTGGGGCTGGGGATGTGGCTCAGTTGTAAAGCACTTGCCTAGCATGTGTGAGGCCTTGAGTTTGATCCCCAGCACTGCCAAAAAATAAATAAATAAAAATAAAGATGTCTGCCTTTTGACCTTGCAATCTCATTATTCTGGAACATTTGCCTATAGATATGCACAGAAATTAACTAGGACACTTACAAAAGTAATGCTTCTCATAGGGAGGGGAACAAGACAAATTATTAGAGTTATTTGATGTTTAGGATTACAGAGAAGTGATGGTTTTTAAATTTCCTGTGAATTTAAAAAAACTTATATAGCATCTAGGATGGTGTCCAGTAAGATTAGTGTAATTCTTCAAAGGCTCAGAAACTGTTACAGCACCTTATCCACACAACATCAATAAATACATCTGATCAAGCCATTCTAGCTCAAATGTAAGCTCTCAACCTATAAAGAATCACCACACAGTAATGGCGGAGGGCAGACATTGGTGTTCAATGTCAAATATCTGATTACTTATCTAGGATCTAATAGCTCAACCTAATCTCCCCCACCCCCTTTAAAAAAAAAAAAAAGCAGGTATAACAGCACCAAACTCAGATGGATATTTTATGCAATTGTTCTAACATCAGGGATGAGGTGAATGGCCATCCTCATCTGTACATCCCTGCAAAGTAGTGTACTCCAAGTATTATTATTATTATTATTATTATTATTATTATTATTATTTTGTCTGGAATAAATTATTGTCTTCATTTTGTCGGGTAGCAACAATGCCCAAGGTAACATTGCCTGTGATAGTCTTATGTTTCACATTATAAAGTAGAATTATTTTATAATATTTTAAAACTAATGCTGAAAATTCCTAATTGAAGTATAGAACTAAATACTAGTCATATTGCAGCAGATAGTAATAGCGCTACCAAAGGACAGAGTTGTTAGTAACTACCTATCTATTTTTTTAAAAAAATATACCCACATACACTAGAACATATCACATGCCTACTGTGGTGTAATTCCAGAACTATAATAGGTTATTTAATTAAAAGCTAAAATTTCTTCCTTTCTCCTCAACTAAAAACATGTATTGTACTGGGTGTATTTCTGAGGTATATGCAACCATTGACTAATGGGATTTACATTTTAAAAAAGAAAATGCATAACTTGCTTTGCAAATTGACTTTTATATTCAAACATTTTGGTTTCCATAAAATATAGATGTCAACTAGTCTACATTTTTGTGACTGTATAATCTCAGAAGTGACAGAGGCCCTGTTTTTACTTAGATCAGGAACTGTCCAATTTTTTTTCTTTCTGTGAGGGACAAAAAAATAAATACTTTCAACTTTAAAGCCCTCTGTTGGAACTATTTAGTTCTGCCATTGAAGCACAAATGTAAACAAATGGCCATGGATGTGTGCCAATAAAACTTTATCTACAAAAAGTAAATGGTGGGCCACATTGTGTGAGGGCCACAGTTTTCTGAGTTTTGCTTTATATTACATTTTATCGTCCAAAACTAGAGCTATAGCTTTCAAAGCCAGATAGTATTTAAATAAATTTTACAATTTTGTGCAAACTCATGCAAATGGGAGATTTTATGCATGACCTTTAATTTTTAAAGGCACACAATTGTCAAATGGTGAGTTAACCCACTGTTGTAGGGCAAATGAAAGGCATCTTGGATATAACTGATCCCCATAGGCTGAGGTCTATTAGAGAGTATTATTTTATAAAAAGAGAAATGCTACATTAGTTACTCTTCATTAAGTGAAAAAACAAAAGCTGCTTAGGAAATATTAAAAGCACGTGGAGATTGAGTGAAAAGAGAAATAGATGAGCTATGGCAACAAAAAGAACCATTTCAGTGCGTTTTATTGATCATTAACCTTTTGCTTTGGGAGGCATTTGAAAACAACACAGAAGTATGTTATTGGGTTTGGCATGAAATCTCTAATGATGCTTGAGAATACATGCTCCAAATGCCAAAGGTCGCTTGTGGAATCACATATTGGCAGATATAATGTTTTTGACATAGTGTTATATAGAAGTGAAAGGGCAGTAAGCTATTACTTCTACATGTAATGCTGACTTGTGAAACTTTTTTGGTATTTAGTCAAATTAAAACTGAATGTGGTTCAATAGTATGCTGCCCTTCTCTTTGCCAGACACCATCAGATAAAACTTTTGATAAAATATCAATGTCGCAGACAGAAATCTTACCAAGCAAGCTTTCTAAAATGTTAAGATTAGTTTAAATCACTACATTAATGACTGTTCAATACTTTGCCAAAATAAACTGGTATGGATCGTTAGTCGAAAATTGGGGACCTACACACAGGGAATTTCAGAAACCAGCACCTCTGGGTTTTACTCATTCTGTGACTGCAAATGTCTAACCTATCTCTATGGAGTGGGATCTTCAAGCCAGGCACAGTGGCCCACACCTGTAATCTCAGCAGCTCAGGCTGAGGCAGGAGGATCTCCAGTTCAAAGCCAACCTTACCGTTTAGTGAAGCACTAAGCAACTCAGTGAGACCTTGTCTCTAAATAAAGTGCAAACTAAGGTTGGGGATTGTGGCTCAGTAGTCTAGTGCCCCTGAGTTCAATCCCCAGTAACTCCCCTGCCAAAAAAAAAAAAAAAAAAGATTAGGATAAATTTATTGAGCCTTTTTTTTCCCCCAAAACAACAACAAAAAAAAGTCTGCTAATAAATTAGAAGAACTTGAAAAATCTACAAAATTCAATAGGATCATGCACCTTTTATATATAACCAGAAAGCACTGGTATGCTGAAAAATACTACCAGTCTTAGAAACACTATACAGTTAAAAACTCATCTGGGTTTCCTAAGGTGCTATGATTTTGAAAATAATTTGATACTGCCTTTTTAAGATAAACTCAATTTAAAAAAATTTTAAAATTTAATTTTATCTGAAGAGAATATGCTAATCACTTGTGGTACAAATAATAAGACCAAGGACCCAAGGAAAGAAAAAATTGGGTTATTCTATAGGGAATTTTTTGGAATGATCTAAAATGTGTTGTCCTTTGAGTTTTACTTTGGATGATTAAGCAAAAACAAGAGGAAAACAATTTTAACAGTCACTCTTTATTTCTATCTTCTCATTTCTTCCATCAAATTCTTCAATATAACACTAAACTGAACCCCCATTCTGGAAAGTGACTTCATTCCTGTCCATCACAGTTCCTTCACTTGAGCCCTGCCCAGAACAGGTTCCCCCTGGAACTATCACAAGAAACCCCTGGCAGGTCTCCCCAACTCAATCCATGTGCCGACAGGCAGCCAGGAAAATGTTTTTAAAAAGCCAATTAAGTCAGGCACAGTGGCACACACCTATAATCCCAGCAGCTTGGGAGGTTGTGACTGGAGGATTTCGAGTTCAAAGCTAGCATCAGCAAATTTAGCAAGGCCCTAAGCAACACAGCAAGACCCTGTCTCTACATAAAAACATTTTTTAAAAAGGCTGGGGGTGTATCTCAATGGTTAAATGCCCTGGGTTCAATCCCTGGTGCCAAAAAAAAAATTCTGCATAAAATGTTATATTGCTTCCTATTTTATTGGGCCATAAAACCCAACTTCCTTCTCACAGTCTTTAAGGCCCTAGACACTCTCTGGATTCTCATCTATTTAATCTGGTCTATTTTCCCCATCCAATCTTTATTCTTGCCTCAAAGCCTTTGTGTTGATAAGCCAGCTTCTGTTTAGAGACTCTCTCTCTCTCTCTCTCTCTCTCTCTCTCTCTCTCTCTCTCTCTCTTTGGTACTAGGGATTGAACCCAGGAGTGCTTAAATACTAAGCCACATCTCCACCTCTCTTTTATATTTTATTTAGAGACCAAGTCTTGCTAAGTTACTTAGGGCCTACTAAGTTGCTGAAGCTGGCATTGAACTTGCAATCCTCCTACCTCAGCCTCTCAAGTTGCTAGGTATAAGTCCTTCTTTCCTCCTATTGCCCACAAATCCATTTGTTTCCTTCCCTGTCTGGTGTTTTCAATTCATCTTTGGCTCACTGGCCTCCTGCCTCCTATTCCTCACAGAACAGAAGCTCTGTGAGGACATAGCTATAGTTTCCCTGGCTAAGGGCTACATTCCAGCCCCAGCATGAAGAGCCATATAATGGACACAGGAGGCACACTCAAGAGGAATAAGACCATAACATAAATTGCACACACACAAACACTAGATGTTGCATTACGTCCCATGTCCCCATTAAACATTTCTTTTAAATATACTATTTTTAGTGGGAGAGTACATATAGATGGACAAGGTAAGGAAAATATGGCAATCATCCAAGAGGAAAGGAAAAAAAAAACAACTATTATTTATGTTGAGAAAGTCTAGGCGAGTTGAAGAACAGAATGATTTTGTTTACACAACTGATTTCCTGTCCCCAAATTCAATAGGAGCCTGATCTGAAGCACCCTGCAGCACAAGGTCAAGTCACTGTGAATCACGACTGTTTATTGAACTCCTGTGTATGCACACTGCACTTGGCTTGTGACCTCAGTCCTGCCGTTCATTCTCATAACAACCTTATTGAGTGGCTGTGATGGTTATAGTCTCATTTTTACATATTAGGGAATCTAGTGTCTTTTATCCCAATAGGCATCAGACACAAGAACACTTCAGCAAATCATCTGGGCTGATGAGAGAAGGCATGGCACATTTCACCCCCACTGTGCCTGATCACTTGTGATTCTGAGTTCAGCATCTGTCTTTCACTGGAGGAAAATAGAAACTCTGCAGTGTTTGGTTAATTAAGAGAATAGACATTTCATGTCTTTTCCCATGATTCATGCATGGATGTCAGTTAGAAGGGAATAGGAATAAGGAGATTACCTCTGATTGAAAGATGGAAGAAAATGACCCGGAACTCCCATTCTCGGATTCATTTTAATAATGCTTTTATTTATTGATTGCCTACCAATTATCAAGCTGCATATAATATGCCAAAAACACAAAGCCCAAAGCAAACAAATGAATTCCCTGCCCTAGAGACACTGGCTGTTATGTGAGTAGACAAGTAAACCAATTATAAACAAGCTCTCGTAACTCCTGTAAGTGACGGTATTTATGGAACTCTTTTCAAGATTCAGACACATACCCAATTTCTAAGAAAATAAAGTACTTTGAAATAAGCCAGCGTCAGATGCTTTTATAAGCCAGTAGCAAAATGTTAAAGGCACATTTCATTGAAAAAATAAACACTACCCATCTTTGGATATGGATATGTAACAGAAAAGATTTTTTTTTAACTTGGAAATAGGAAAATACATAATACTGTGAAGGAAGAAAATATATCTTATTAAGGGTTCATTATGTAAACCTCTCACGCTTCCCCAATTCATATCATATTCTTATTTATTTTAGACACGAAGCTTTCATATTAATGCCTTTTTTGTCATCTCAAACCTCACCCATGATTGTCTAGAATCAATTTCTAAGTACCACTGACAGATTGTTCTGAAGTTTGCATTCCCAAAACGTTTACCCTTTTCTAGAAAACTATCTAAACTATCTATGATTTTCAATAATTTTTAAGGATGAAATTAGATTCTAGACTAGACAGCTATCCAATGCCCAGTGTATCTACAGAATATATTTGACAGTCATTTGTCTTGCAAGTTAAGTGATATTTTTATACTGACAATTTTTTTTTTAAATCACAGCTTTATAGTTACATAATAGTAGTTGGGTTCATCCCAACAAAATCATGCCTGCCTGGAATTTGAATTCAGTTCATGGTTCTCCCTCCTGTCCTCTTCCCCTCCCCTGTTTTCTTTACTCTGTTAACTTCCTTTTCCTCCACTTATTTATATTTGGTTGGCACATTTTACTTATAAACGTGAAGTTTACTTACATATGCACAGAAAATGGTTGTTTAAGAATTCATTCCATGTTGCCTCCCCTTTCCCATTCCTCCACTCTGACTTTCTGCCTCCTACTAGATTACTGATCTTCCCTGTATCTTAATGCTATCCTGTCCTTCCCCCTCCTTTCCTTCATTTTACTCCAGCTTCCCTATATGAGAGAAAACATTCGACCTTTGAGTTTCTGAGTTTGGTTATTTCACCTAGCCAGGTAGTCTCCATTTCCATCCATTTACAAGCAAATGCCACAAATTCATTCTTTATGGTAAATGAGAACTCCATTGTGTATCTCGATCACATTTGCTTAATCCATTCATCTATTGAACATCAACTGGGTTGATTCCATAATTTAGCTATTGTGAGGTGGCTGTATGGCTCTAGTATACTGATTTTTTATTGTTTCGTTTCTTTTTAAATACCAACGAATGGGTATCTGTCATATGGTAGTTCCACCCCGATTTTTTGAGGAATTTCCCTACTTCTTTCCTAGTGGTTATACTAGTTTACAGTCTCACCAACAATGTACAATTGTACATTTTCCCCCACATTCTCCCAAGAATGTGCTATTGTTTGCATTCTTGATCATTGCCATTCTGAATGGAGGTGAAATCTTAGTGTAGTTTGATTTGCATTCCCCTGAGGGCTAGAGATGTTGACTTTTTTTTTTCATAAATTTTATTGGCCATTTGTGTTTAATCTTTGAGAAATTTGTATTTAGTTCATTTGCCTATTTATTGACTGGGTTACTTATGTATTTTTTGGTGTTCAGTTTTTTGAGTTCTTTGTATATTCTGGATATTAGTCCCCTGTCAGAGAAGTAGCCGACCCAGATTTTCTCCTGTTCAGCAGGCTCTGTTCACACTCTCAGTCATTCTGTTGAAAGACCCCAGCCCAGCAACCTTAGGCTTAGTTACAAAATTATTAGGGCACGTCACAAACCTGCAGACAATGTGTTTTTCAGATAATCAGTTAAGTGTGACCGATTGAAAAGGGAAAAACAGGATGGTTGGGAAAGAGCAGAAAAACAGATTCCAGGGCATGCCTGAATAAACAGGGGCTAATAAGCAGGAACAGAAAAATCAGAGTGCTCATATGTAACTGTCATGTGGTGTAATTCCAGGAACATAAAATGAAAAATAAATTTACCCTTTAGGTAACCTGTATGCTGGGTTCAAAATAACCAATAAGAAACCTGTTGCTTACCGCGCGCGTGAAACCTGCCCTATTACCCTATAAAAGACCTGTACCCCAAAGCCCGGTGTGCCAGCTCACCAGAGCTCCAGCTGAGGTTTTGCTGAGCACCCACAAGCGTCTGTGTCTGAATAAACCTCATGCATTTGCAGCCAGTGCCTTGTGCGTCTTTCCTGGACAGGGAATTGGTGGGTCTTTCACTGTGCAGAAGGTTTTTAGTTTGATGGCATCCCACTTACTGATTCTTGGTTTTATTTCTTGTGCTCTGGGGGTCTTGTTAAGGAAGTGGTGCCTGCATCTATATGTTGGAGTGTTAACCCTATATTTTCTTCCAGCAGTTGCAAGGTTTTGGGTCTAATTCCTCAACTTTGTTCCATTTTGAGTTGTGTGCAGGGTAAGAGATAGGGATCTAGTCTCATTTTTTTCTACATATAGCTATTCAATTTTTTTCTCAACACCAGTTGATGAATAGGAGGTCTTTTCTCCCACATAGATTTTTGGCACCTTTGTCAAGTATCAGATGGGTGTAGGTTTTGTGTTCTATTCTGTTAAATTGGTCTTCATGTCTGTTTTGGTGACCATACCATGCTGCTTTTTTAATTTTTAATTTGATTGATTGATTGATTCATTCATTCAACCACAGGTCTGTAATATAATTTCAGACCAGGTACTGCTTCTCTGTACTTGTTAGGATTCCTTTGGCTATTCTGGGTCACTTCTGCATGGACTTAAGGATTTTTTATTTTTTATTTTTCCTAGTTTTGTGAAGAATGTCACTTATTTGGAGGGACTGCATGGAATCTGCCTAGTGCTTTTGCTGAGGAGGCCTTTTCAAGATGTAAATTCTACCTCCCAAGCCCCAGGGCGTCTTCCCACCTGCGAAGGGCTCAGATTTCTGGGAAGGGCTTGGATTTTCGGGCTGAGGAGGGCTCCCGCGGGCCACCCCGGGGGACCCCCTGGGACCCCTGGGGCCTGCTTTCCTGAGCCCCATCCCCAGAGGCCCCGGGCCCGCCTCAGCCTTGCTCCAGGGAGGTGTCGGAGGCACTGGCCTCTGGTCCCCTGCCCTCTCGCTGCCCGCCCTGGCTCCTCTGCTGGCTCCGGGCCCCTCGCCGGCCCCTGGGCCTCTCTGCTTATTTTTATTTATTTATTATTATTATTTTTAATGTTTTGGTCGTAAAAGGGCCCGATACCTTTACTTATTTATTTTTCTCGGGGCTGAGGTGGACGTGCCGGCGAGCGTTCACTGAGCCCTCACCACGAGCCATGCCCCGGCCCCTCCGTCGGTGTTTTTTTTTGTTTGTTTGTTTTACCATTTAGGACGTTTCTGTCAGGTTCCTTGGCTACTCACCTGGCTGAGGTGCAGTTTTCTCCTCAGCCAGCGGCGGCCGCTGAGGAGCCCTAGCCGGCTTCCTCCCGCTGCTCCAGCATCTTTCTCCCTCGGTGGGGGGTGGGGTGGGGGCTGCGCGCGCATGCGTGCGCTCGTGCGCTGGGGGATTGAAGCCCAGGCTGGGCGCAAGCTGAGTGCAACCTCGCAGCCTGGGCTACCTCCCAGCCCAGCCCTCAGATTATTTTTAATGATCACACAAACCCAGGCAGGAGCATCTCAGCTCCATTTTATATGCCAGGAAAAGAAACGTAAAGTGATTAAATTTATGTGGAAGCATGAAAAACAAAAAACAAAAAACAAAAAAAAATGTGAAATAGCCAAAGCTGTTTTGAGCACAAAGAAGGAAACAGGAGGTATCATAATACCTGACTTCAAAACATAGTCTAAATATGTAGTGATCCAAACAGCGGGGGACGGGCACAAACGACACAAAGACGGGAAGCAATGGAATAGCGCAGAAGTCAACCACACATCCGCAGAGGGCTGACTTGTGTCAAAGCTGCTGAATAGAAGCATTGGACAAAGATCTTCACGGGAAAGACGGAGTAGCATGCTTGAAGAGCTGGATATGTTTAGCCTGATTTGAACACTACCTAATATATTCACCTGTTACCATTACATACTACCTCATCAATACATTCAATTCATATATATGGCTTTATCTGTTAAAAATATATTTACCAAAAACAGGGTTTTAAAATTACCCACACTTTTGTTGTTAGGGAGCACCAGTCTCTTGGTAGGTTTTAAAAACAAATTATCTTACCTGTGCATTCAAGTCCAAAACGCTCTAAAATATTTGTATCACGGGAAAGAAATAAGGAAGAAAGAAATTCGGCAACTTACTCTAAGTGCTCCAGGCAGTTGAGTGACAGTTCCAGAACTTACTTGCTGGCTGGCTGATTCCAAAGCCCAGAATCATTTCTCAGACTCTCTTCTATCATAACTTCAAGAGGGCACTTTATATATAACATACCAAGAGGAGACTGCAGACCTCAAAGCTCTGCATAACTTCCTTCCTACCAACCCTGTTGCTCAGATCTGGAAAATCTTTGCCTGGCAAGTTCCTGTCTGCGGTGTGTCCCAGGCAGCTTCATGGGAGCATGGTAAGTTCCAGTGTCTATGCTTACCCAGGAGACTCCACCACCTTGAGCAACACCTGTAGCCTGTTACCTGCTTTTAAAGAGCACGGGGGTTGCAAACAGGATTCCTTCTGTGGTACCTAATGAATCTCATGGGTGGACATAGGGGGCTGTGCATTAAAAAAATTCTCTTTGACTTCTGCAAAAGGTAAATGTCAGTTGAAAATGAGTGACATATTTTCAGTCACTAGTACATCGGAAAGTAGACTTACCACTCATTCTCCCCTTATCCTTCACTTGAGAAGGTTCAAATCTTGACTCATGCCCATTATTCTCTCCTTGTTGAGATTTACTTTATTACAGTGAATTGAATCTTTCAAAGTATGGAATGAGGCAATTATATTTTTGCACGCCAACCCCATTCTTTATGCGTTTTGTAGCATTTTCCCTTACAGAAGAGGAGAATTGCAAGGAGAGGCTGGCTTTCTTTTGCACAAAAAGGGCCTAGTCAGAGGTGCACAGAGGCAGCTGTTGAATTGCTGAAGGGGGAGGCTAAAGACATTGGCCTTTTCAGCTTCTATGCCTGGGGGGAGCTTCTCTGTCTCTTGTGGGGGTGGTCCCAGCAGTTTGAGGGAGCCTGTCCCAGGTAAGAACACAAGAATAGCAAGCTCTTCTGAAAAAGGGCCTCTGTGAGGTGCTCTACAATGGCTTCAGGCGACTAGATTCTTTTCCTCAATCTCATTCCTCTGTGCCAAGACTGTTAATGCTCCCAGGTCATCAGGCTTTCAGGACTAATGTACAGGACTTCTCTGTGGACTAGACCAGCCCTTCCAGGTTGAGTGGCGCTTGTTTAGCTCAGTTATATGTTGGCTCTATTTACTTAAAAGCAGAGGCACTCTTAAAGCACAAGTAAAGCTTTTAGTTTCCTATTCATCATTTTTCTGGGTCAGTCACATTGCTAATCTTGTCGGTGGCCACATCGTGAGCTATGGCCATCTGGGAGCTGCCTTGAGGGATGAAGGACAACAGCTGGAGAGGCTGAGTTCTGGGCATGCTCCCACCCCTGTGTTAGAAGCTATGGAAACACCACCTCAGTCTTCCCAAACACCAGTACCTTCTTCACTTTTATTACTGAAGGTAGCTCCCCGAGAGGAGCTCCATCATTAGTTCCTAATGATGGAATGGAAGGTGCTTTAAGGGAGATACTGCAATGGTTGGTCTTTAAAGACTCATCCAGAACTTAAGCCTTAATAATAATGACAATGATGTTATTAACTTACTAGAGTATGTTCTTGATTACCCATGAGACAATGATGAATCAGCTTAGGTGAGAGTCCTACAAGACAGGTCTGTCCATTAGTGCCATTTCAGAGATGAAGATTCTTTCCTTGTAGGGATTCACCTGCTTGCTTATGGTCACACACTAATGGAAGGACATGATTAGGATTCTAACTAGACATCTAGAAACAATTGTTATTAACCACTGGGATCGACTGTCTTCACAAATCTGTTAACTTCCTCAGTACAGATGGTCTGTTTGCCACTGTTTCCAATATGGTATATAATAAGTCTTCTTCTCCAATTGATCAACATTTATAATCTCCAGGGTCAGGAAGGGAGACAAGAAAAAAGTGAATAAAATAGGAGAGGGTAAGAAGAAATGGTGAGAAATTTACTGGTTTCATTCCACAAGTAGGTACTGAGCCCATGAAGATGAACTTTGTACAAGGAGAGTACTGTACCTCAGACAGAGACCCTAGTGAGTGCATCTTGGTGTCATCCTCCAATGTCGCCTTGGGTGGAAAGTCCTTTTTGCCTGGATACTTTGGAAATGCCAATGCAGCGATGACATCGCAATGGGGTTTCCATGAGATGCACTCCTTATTAGCTGGCATCTGTCACATTCTATTGTATGATGCCAAAGTACATCTGCTAATTTGCCATCCTTATCATTTCCCTGTTTTTCTTTTGAAATTTCCAAGGTAATACCCAATTATACAGTATCTAGTTCTTTTCCTTTCCCACTTACTAATGATCAAGGCTCTAAGATAATTTCAACAGGCAGAGAGTGGGAGTAAAGAATGAACACTGACAAATAAGAGAAGCATTCTTCTCTTACAAGTTTAATTCTCTTATCAGTGCATTAATTCTGTGCAAGTTCACAAGGTAATTACTTCCTCCATGTAAGCAAGACATGTTAAATTAGGGCACTGGGTTTACATTTGAACAGCAGAAAAACCTAACAGTTTAAATGAGCGATGTTCCAATCTGTTTACATATTTTCTTTCGAAAGAATGGTACAATTAACTAATTGCTAATTTTGTAATTGCTGTTGTGAGTTGATTTACCTCCAATATTTGCTGAAATGTATCCAAATTACAATGAATAATAACAGGGCAATTTTCAGTTTTTAAAAGGGTAAAATACTTTAGAAAAAAAGAACCCAATTAGGATTCATTTTAATAAAAATGCTGGCATTATAAGAGTACAAAATGGCAGGGGGGATTTAAAATTTAAAAAAAAAATTGAAACAGTCCTCTCATTTTAACATTTTCTTTATGTTTGTTATACTGTTTGGTTTTCATTGGAAATGGAGAAATTTTTGAAAAACAGCAGAAGCCATCTCCAAAATGTTTTTTAAATGTATAATGAAAACTAAGGATACCCAAGTTTCCTAATTTGAACTGTGATCCATAATAGAAGATAAAGTACACCACAAATTCATCCTGAAGATTCTTACTCAGAGTCTATAGCTTATGGATTTGATTTCAAGAGGGACTAACAGCCTACCCATGTTAAGAGCTTATGGGTTGCACCAAATCTTCCCTGAACCCCATTTTACTATGACCTTCACTTAATCTTCCTCAGCCTGTTTCTTACTCTGTACAATGGGCTATGAAAACCTCCCCAGTGAGATCAGAGGCAGATAACTTAGCACAGGTAAAGGCTTAGCTCTGTGTCTGGCACACACAGTACATTTATGTTACTTAACATTGTCAACCTTGCATCTTAACAAAAAAAAAATAATCTGATCCCAGAATCGCTTTACTCCATCCTCTAGAAATTCTTGGAATCACAGCTCTCTTCACGGTGAACAGACATTGAAGGAGAGCTCAAAAGAGAAACCAAGTTCTGCCATCCTTGTTGCTCATTTTCTATTGGTGGGAAGAATGAAGCTGAGCTCTAATGCACAGACTTGCTCATCTCATTCCATTTCCTACCTCCCAGCTCCAGTAAGAGGAATCTTTGAATTCATTGGCTAAAGATCTCATGACCACGTGAGTGTAACATTACCATGGTCCCCATTCTGCATGTAGGGAAAGTGAAGCTCAGAGAAGCAAGGAAACTTGAATAGGGTTGCACAATCAGGACTGGTGAAGTTGTTACCACAATCCAGGAAGCATGACTCAGGCTGAACTTGATTCTGCATGTCCATTAGCCCTGGACAGGACTGCTAGAGATACCCTGTCTGCATATTTTCTAATTATTTCCCCTTCAACAGGTAGACAAATGTACCCATTGCAACTCCCCTTAAATTTAAACACACATACACACACACACACACACACATACCCCTACAGTTTCCTCACTGGATTTTACACAAATTCAATCCTCAAGAAAGAAAATGATTGAATTAGAATTTTAGTTATCATTCTCCTTATATTAACAATAACATTTAGAATGCTTACTAATTAAAAACTAAAATCTTTTTTATAGCACTAATATCAATGTTATAGTACTATAACATTGATACCAAAGAGACAGTCTGTGAACAGTGTCATGAATTGATAACAATTTGAGGAAAAAACTGGTTCATTAAAGAAAAAAAAAGAAATTAGATATCTTAACTATATAAAGTAAATTTTATTCTTTCTTTCTCTTCACCTTACAGCTGAAATAGCTTTAATGTAGAGATCACTGTTACAAATAGCTCATTTTACTGAATCAGTAGGGTATAAAATAATTAAATGATGTCCTGTTAAAAGATGAAAAGTTAATGCTGGTTGAAAATACAAGAAAGGATAGCATCAGTGCAGCTATTACAGTTTGTTATGGTTTAGATACAAGATGTCCCCTGCAAAACTCATATGTGAGACAATTCAAGAATGTTCAGAGGTGAAATGATGAGATTATGAGAGCTGTAACCTTGTCAGTGCATCAATCCACTTGAATGGATTAATTGCGTGGTGACTGTAGATAGGTAGAATACAGCTGGAGGAGATGGGTCATGGGGCATGCCCTTAGGGTTTATGTTTTATCCCTTTTGAATAGAGCTTCCTGCTTGTTCTGAGCTGCTTGCCTCTTCCACTGTCTTCTGCCATGATGTTCTGCCTCACTTCAGTCAACACCTATGGAGTCCACCGACCTTGGACTAAATCTCTGAAACCTTGAGCCAAAATAAACTTTTCCTTCTCTAAGTTGTTCTTACCAGATCTTTAGGTCACAGCAACAAAATGCTTTTCCAGGTAGTTATTCTTCTTTTACCACAATGAATAATGCAGGAGCACTTGAAGGTTATAAATTTTATTAGAATAATAGAAAATAATACATACAGATAACCATAGGATACACACACAGGAATTTAAAGTCAATTTCATCCTTTTCAATATGAAACAATGTCCAAATCTCATGGAGATATACTGCTAGAAATAACATGGAACAAGAGTCATCATCTTGAAAATGAAAAGTATAGGAGCATATTATAGGAATTACTAGATAATAAAAAGGTACAACTCCATTACATGTAGAATAAAATACAAGTATTGGAGAATGTTTCCCCACTTTTTGACTGGAAATAACAATGGTCATATGAAATCTACTTGTCATTCAAATTTTTTTCTAGATATATACAGTATATACAGACACTACAGAGAAAGTCATACTTTTCTCCTTTGTATATAATGAGTTTATCTTAAATGTAATCTAAATATAAAATTGTATTAGAATTTTGCTAATTCGTTATCTTTCTTGAGAGATGAACTGTTTGTTGGTTTCAAATTCTGATATCTCTGGAAAGACGAACAAGTTACAGCAAAATGTGAAATTGGTAGGAAAGAGGTAAAAAAACTGATTTTGAATGACTAACACTCATCTGCTGATTTTCATATATTCTTTACATATTGCTATGAAGCCGTGTCTCCAACGATGCTTTGAAAACCACATATTGAAAGACTGAGTCATACACATCAAAGCCAGCAACATCGCTGTGGTTCTATTACCAATTTAACTCAGGAACTAAAATGCCTGCCTGACTCACTGCAATAGGCAGTGAGATTTCATTAAAAAAAAAAAAAATCTCCGCCATCCAAAAGAGAGAGGGTCCTTTAATGGAATCAGACATTGGAAAGGAAGAATTGTGTGGATTTTGTTTAACATTTGGGTTGACATTCAGGGTGCTACTTATTTTCTCAACTGCATTTTAATAAAGCCTGTAAGTTTATTCTCAGGTGTGAAGAAAACAATTCCTGTTCTAGTTTTGTTTTAAATTTTGAGAAAGGATAAAATGTGCTTATTTCCGTTTTCTATCATTGAAGGAAAAAGCATACTGGAATGCAAGTTTAGAAAATGACTTTCAAATGCTCAGGGAAATTCATGCCAGTATTTCGCAAAGGGACATGGCATTTGGGGTGACAAAGCCCTTTCGTGGGTCCTTCTTTATCTTTTAACCATTAATTCATGGGGCAGAGGCAGATCAGATGGTTATTATTACCTCCACATTTTGTAGATGAATAATTGAGAGGTACAGAGAGCAGAGTGATTTCTAGAGTCTCACAGCCATTTAGTAGTGAGTACACTGAACCAGGTCACCCTCCTCTGCTCCAGAGCAGCATTTTCCAAAAACACTCCTGAATCACAAACACCACCCGCTTCCAGCAGGGAAAGTGTTTAAATGTATTTTTCAACCTGTGGGGTTTAAATCATTTAAATCTTTAAAATGATACTTATTAACTCTTCAAACAATGCTTTCATAACTGGAAAAGAGTTTTTGGAATAAATGAAGAGTTTTCCAATGCAAATAAGAAACTCTGTGTGTGTGTGTGTGTGTGTGTGTGTGTGTGTGTGTGTATGTGTGTGTATATCGGGGCAGAGGTTTTTCTCCATAGGCAGTGCTTAAACTCATAGCTTAAGAACATTTGTATCAAAAGTTTGCAGTATGTAACATGTAAATTCCTTTGGTTTATCAAGTAAATATTAAGGCATTTCAGATTCCTCTAAAAGGATTTGCTGTTGTTTTATTATACTCTTATTTTACCTATAATGAAGTAGAAAGTTAAAAACACAAAGTTGGAAAAAAAAAACATGCATAATCACTGTGTTTCATGAAAGCACTTATTATGTTAACCAATGAACTTTCCAGTAAATAATAAAAAAGAATAAATATCACCATAGGGCATTTACAAGGAAAAATAGTACCATAGGTATATAACTTGACACAGGGTGAACATTTGAGATGGCTGATGTGGATCCTCTTGCATCCATATCTGTCAAAGATGATAAACAGCTCATTAAGAAGGACTATACCTCTGATAAGTAGATGCTGATCCATAGTGGGGGGGGGCATGGGGAAAATGGTCGAACTGTGATTGGGCCAAGGGGAGGGAGGGGAGGGATGGTGCATGGGGGCAGGAAAGATGGCAGAATGAGATGGACATCATTACCCTAGGTACATGTATTACTGCACATATGGTGAGATGCTACATCCTGTACAACTGGAGAAATGAAAAGTTGTGCTGCGATTGTATACAATGGATCAAATTGCATTCTGCTGTCATATAGACCTCATTAGAATAAATAAAAAAAAATAAAGGAGGACTGTATTAACAGGTAGTCAGAGTGGTAGAGAATGCATGCATATGTCTCCCGAAAATCACACATTGACATCCTAGCTCCAGTGTTGTGACATTAGGAAATGAGCTTTTGACACCTGACACAGAACTAGCTGCATCTTAATATAAGAGTTCCCAGTCTCCAGAACTGTGAAAAGTTAAATTTCTGTAGTTATAAGACACCCTGTCCAGGGTGTATTCTTACAGCATCCTGAAGGACTAAGACGCAGACAAAAGTGATGGGTTTCCTGTCAAAATCAAATCATGGCATGAACCTAACCTGGGACTACAAGTCCTTATTTTATCGGTCAGTGTAACACATAGGTGTTACCAAGGGTATCCATAAAAATACCGACGTGTTTAGGATTTCTTAAATGAATCTAAGCTTTGTTTATCTAGTATTATTTAACTTTAATTGAAATTGAAAAAAATCCAAGTCAGTCATTTTGCCATTAATGATACCTGGTCACAAACAATTTCAGATAACTTGATGGTTTAATGAAAGAAAACGTCATTGGATGAATGTCTGGAAAATCTACTTGTTTCTATTTTATGCAGATGAATTATCATACTTAATACAAGACATCATCTTTTAAAATGCAATCGATGAAAGCTCCATTTTCAGAGACGGCCTTGTGCAGGCACTGGTCTGTGCAAGCTCAGCAAGTCCACAGACATCAGACGAAAAGGCTGCTCTTGACTCAGCAGCCTGAAAATGCCACGGTGGCGTCTGTCCCCGCAAAAGCACAGAAGCTGCTTCTTTGAACAGTGCCCCTCTGTCCACGCTGTTATGCTAACTCTGACACCCTGCACAATGCAAGAAGCAAGGAGCATTCCCTACTGTAAAGCCTCAGCAGATAACAGTTAGCAACCTGATCCTGTTTGGGTCTCCTGAAGCACACACAGATGTACAAATCTCTGCAGTCTGAAATAGTTGTTTACATACTTATTTACAGACAGGTAGCTCCCATTTTCTTATTACTTTTAGTTCAAGTGTGGCAGGTTATGATTTCATAGAAAGAGAGAATTCCTGCAAGGGTTGGTCTCTCCCATTTTCTTCAGTCATTTTCTTTTTCAAGATTAAAGAAACTTGCTTCAGTCTTGGTCACCTGCTACTATATAGACTAAACCACAGTCGATAAATGAAAACAGGGAACAAAGTTATTTACATCACTGAGGATTGTAGAATAGACTATGAAGACAGAGTAGGCTCCGCGTTACTTAAATTGAGGCCTGAAAACTCCAGACACAGGATTTCAAAGTGAAGATACAAGTTCTCTTCCATGGTCACTGATAAAAATATGTATGCTGGGGTTTGTTCCTCTTCACTCTAAAAGTCTACTTTCTTTATTTTTTAAAAAATATTTTTAGTAGTCAATGAACATTTATTCATTCATTCTTTCTATCTATCTATCTATCTATCTATCATCTATCTATCTATCTATCTATCTACAGTGCTGAGAATGGAACCCGGTGCCTCAACACATGTCAGGCAAGTTCTTTTCCACTGAACCACAACCCCAGCCCCCTAAAAGTGTACTTTCAATGGTGAAATAGCTTTCATTAGGATTTTAAGAGGAAAGAGCATGAAATTCCTCTGAAACTTGGAACACATTTCTTTAAAAATGTCATCTTTTTTTGTGTGCCACGTGTAAAAGTTTCATGACTTTGCCAATGCTGATTTTCCTACTGAAAGAATTGATAAGATCCATATATAGTTTTTAGGAGGCATACAACTGGAATATCAGAGGTCTTAAAAACAGGGCATGGGTTCAGGCTTGCCCATGAGAACTGCTTTGGGAATTCTATTCTAGGCAATCTATAGGTGCAATAAATAAGGGAAATAATTCAAATGAATGGAGTTTTAAACTACTTTTCCATGTCTTTTCTTTCTGTGCTCATATTTTTCACTGTTCTGCACCACTGTAGAGGTTTTCTTCCTGGTTTTACTTGCTCATGTTGCAAAATCACCTTGTGTTCACATGAAGGGCATGCTGGGAGGAAAGGGTGGGTGGAGGGAGGGGCAGTGGCTGATGGACTCCTGGTGGCTAACAACACTGACGCAGGTCAAGGGGAAGCTGAGTCCAACCAACTTACTGGTTATTATTGGAATCCTGATCTGCTCACTGCTGGTGCCATCCCCTCCATCTGTGGTAGCCTTGACTTCAATAATGTAGTCCTCTTGAAAGGGCAGCACAAGTTCAGCTGAAGTTTTGTTTGTGTCCAGCACTTGCACGCTATTTTGACTGCTAGTCCTATAGAATACCTAAAACGCACGAACAAATACACTTCATTCTTACATTACCTTCTTTTACTTTCTTCACATACTCTCGTTGCTCTGAAATTATTTTGTCATTCTGTCCACATCAGAATACAAAAACACATTCCCAGCTCCATGCATAGGTCCTGGATTATGGATTAGCAGACACTAGGATCATTATGCTCTCAAAATCAAGGAGGTGGGGAAGAGCAGCTTTCTCCCCTGGAGGAGCTTGTTAGAAATACAGAAAGCTGATTAACACAATGCACAAACATCGTGTCCACAATTCCCATGTGAGCAGCATTATTTCATGTAAATCTGTATTTAACAATTCAGAGAGTTTGGTAGTATACCCTTTTATGAAAAACTTGATGTTTATGTCAAAATTGGATTACTGAAATAATATCATCAAAATTTTTAAAGATTTGCAAAGTATAAGTGAAAAATGGAAAATACAGTGTTGCAAATGATTCAACTTACTTTATAGCCTGTTACTTCTGATTCATTCTCCATTGCTTTTACTTGTTCCAAATTAAGTAACACTTTAGTGTCTGTAGCATTCCAAACCACATTCCCAGGAGGCTGACTGGGAGCTTGCAATGCAAAAAGGAGAAATTAAAACTGATTTGAGCATGGAGTACTGTTTTACATGAGCAGATACATGCTGAGCACCGAGGCGACTGCAGGGACTCTCTGGTAAGGCATGGTATGTAGATGGAATCAGGAAAAAGAAAAATTAACAGAATAGAAAAACTTCCTTTAAAAGGGGCATTTCAATTAAACTGTGAGAAATTGCATGTTATCATATTCAACACATAATTTATTTTACTTTAATTTTGGGGGGCCAGGGGTTAAACCCAGGGGCGCTTCACCAATGAGCCATATCCCCATCTCTTGATTTTATGTTTTATCTTGAGACAAAGTCTCATTTAGTTGCTTAGAACCTCTCTAAGTTGCTCAGACTTTGAACTTGCAATCCCCCTGCTGCAGCCTCCAAAGCTGCTGGGACTACAGGCTTGTGCCACCACACTTGGCTCAACACATACTTTAAGGATTTAATGCACTTCAAGTCTCCCAGAAGACAAACTGACAATACAGAGACACAAGTTCCTTTATCCACCACTAGAGGGATGCTTGAGGGTGAACCAGGAAAGGCAGGCATTTGGACTTGTTTTGACACACAGAGAGGCTGAGAGAAATTGCCAAAGGAGCAGATTAAAGTCACATGAAATGAAGTGTGGATGATTTTCAAGCCAGTGTTGTAAGATGAGATGGGCAAAATGAGAGGCAATCAAAAATAAGAATTACTTAGATTTATTCTCGTGAAGTAATAGATACACATGTGAAAAATTGCCACAGAGAATCCATATTTTAAAGTCTTTTTTCTGAGTTCAAATCAATTTTTGAGAAAAATAAGGCAAAACACTAAAAATTTAATGAGAATTCCATTAGAGGATTAATGAAACTCTCATAGGTTTATAAACATGGACCCACAGCTTAGCAACCTGGAGAGGAAACTGGTTCTGGGGGACTCGGGTGGACGTGGTCAGAAGCACTCCCTAATATGGATGGATGGGACATTAGGGATTCAGTTCCTTGTCAATTGCAAAACAGCAAACATATTACTCATTTTTCAACAGCATCACAACTGCCCAAAACATGCTGAAATATCTTATTCTTGTGGATTTAAGCACAGAATGTGATTTGGTTAACTGAATTTGTAATGGGAAAGTGATATAAACAATTACCTCTCCAGAGGAATTTCTGAACATCATTGACTCACGCCAGGATGGAAATACAGCTGGACTTACAGATGGAAAAAGCTCTCATGTGCAGTTATGTGGCTAATAACACGATTCAAGACTGTCCTCCTGGTGGGTTCTTTGGTTGATTGTGTCCTCTTTAACACTGTTCTGTTGCCTTTAAATTTTTGTGATGTGATACTAACAGATCAGCTCAGATTGTCTACACTGCAATGCTGTGATAAGACATCTGTAAGAATGTATATGGGCAATTGCTTAGGACTGAAATACTAGAGATTTGGTTGCCCAGTCCAGATGCTATGAACCCACACTCGTTAGAACACTTTCCCAGCGCCTGTGATTCCCTGTGGCTGACAGCGCCATAAAAGGACAGCTTGATTTGATGGAGCTCAGAAAACATCCTTCATTCAGCATGGTTTGGCCTACCAAAATATGGGTGCT
This sequence comes from Callospermophilus lateralis, assembly GCF_048772815.1. Classification (NCBI taxonomy): domain Eukaryota; kingdom Metazoa; phylum Chordata; class Mammalia; order Rodentia; family Sciuridae; genus Callospermophilus; species Callospermophilus lateralis. Next base: position 5,710,587 of record NW_027517238.1, read on the forward strand.
TACAAGTTATAGAAAGTTTGAGTAATTTTGAGTTGATACACTGACCCCCAACAGCAGGCTGGCAGAACATAGGACTGAAAATTGGGATTTGTCTTGTGTGAGTCCCAAAATAGATGACTTGAATGAGTTCAGCCTGAAATGAATACTCTTTGAAATGACAAAAAGAAAAAAAATCTGAAAAATGAAAGAGGAAAAACAGAGGGTTTCAAAGCTCTTTTCAAATCATATCAGTGTTTCCTGAGCACCAGAGAGACATGTTCCATTTTGATCATTTTGCTATTTTTGAAAAACGCACTTGTTTAAAAGCATAAACATTTATTTCAGCCACATTCTAAACATTAACATTCACATAATAATGAGCTGGATGTGCTAATTACATTGTTTGATAGTATTTAAAGTAAATTAAACTAATTTTTCACTTAGAATTTTACAATCACATGAATAATCATCTGCCTTATTATGACAGGGAAGAATGACACTATGTGGGAGATTCTGGGCCAGATGAACTTTCTTCCATTTTCAAGGTTCTATTGTTGCTAGTAACAAATGCATAGTAAATGTCCATAATGTGTGAGAAATTCCAGAATATTCTTTTTAAAGGTTCCCTGCATTGTCACGGTGCCTATTTGAAAAACTCAGAGTTAATAAACAAAGATGCATACTCGTCACTCATGTTCATTTACAACAATGAAAAGATTAACACAATAATTTTCACAATCTATCAGCACATGAATGGATAAACAAAAGGGGGCTATATGCATATGCCTTTAAAAAGAATGAAGATCTAGGCATGGTGGCCCATGCCCGTAATCCCAGTGGTTTTAGAGGCTGAGAAAGGAGGACAGAAGATACAAAGTCAATCTCAGCAACTCAACAAGGCTATAAGCAACCTATTGAGAACCAGTCTCAAAAAACAAACAAACAAACAAAAAGTAGGAAGGGTTGGGGATGTTGCTCAGTGGTTAAATGCCCCAGGGTTCAATCCCTGGTACCAAAAAAACAAAAATAAAACAAAAGGAATGACATCATGACATGTTCTATTACATGGATGAACCTGGAAGACATTATGCTAGAGATAAGCCAATCATACAAAGAAATACTGTGTGATTCTGTTTATATGTGATAACATGGAATAGTAAAAATCAGAGATGGAAAGTAGGATGGCAGTTGCCTGGAGCTGGGGAGGGGAATGGGACCTGGTCTCATGGATGGAGAGCTTCAGTTCTGTGCAGTGGAGAAGGTCTTGACCATCTCACACAGCTGCATCAGTGCCCTTAACCTTATTTTAACCCTATTGCAAATGTGCATTAAAAAATGGCCAAGATGGTAAATTCCAACTTATGAATATAATTCAGTACAATTAAAAATTTTAACACAATCCTAAGATAGTTAACTAGGAAGGGGTGTTATGTGGATTCAAAACAGCTCTGTTTAATTCTGGACCCTGATGACCTTATACTTTTCTACCTGGCATTAGGTGGGGCTGTGAGGCTCCTGCTGCCCCCTCTGGGGAGAGGACGCACCACTCTGCTCCTTGGCATCATGGGGACTTCAGGCTTCATTACTGGATATGCTTTCACCAGTGAAATAAGAGCAAATAAGAAACAGGTGGTTTCAATGAGGGAGTTTTAAGAAAAAATGGAAGGGCGTGGCTGGCCTTTCTTCTTTCTGGTTTTTTTTTTTTTTTTTTTTAGTGCTGGGAACTGAACTGGCCTTTCTTCTTTCTGCCATGAGACCAGCACATCAGTGAGAGTGGCTGTTCCTAAAGTCTGGGCCATGGAGTAAAGATGGAACAGATCAGGTCTGAATCTCACTCATGATCAACATTTGGTGACTAGTAGGAAAGAGACACTCTTTTAGTTGTAAGCCATTGAGGAGTGGGGACCTGTGGAACTGCACTGAACTGGCCCTATGTGACTGATACGGCCAGTAGGCTATAGAGCTTTGAAGGCGCACTGTGAACTTCAAAGGCACAGAGCAGGTATGAAGTGGGAATGGGCAGGGGATCTCGACAGCGCATCTCTCCTAGGACTTCTCATTTTACTGTTCTGTGCAGAAACACAACCCAGAATAGGCTGACTCAATTTCAAATGTTTTGGGGCCTAACTTGATGTGTGGTCTGCATTTTGAATATTTTTGGAAATTATTTATCAACAATCATATCCTATAGATTTTTTCCTCTGTCAGTTCAATTTCTATTATTGCAGTATGCTAAGACAGAAAACGTGGCAACAAATGAATTTATTTTGTATAAAGGCAGAATCTCCTAAGATTTGTAGAATAACACTGAGTGGCAGGCTATAAGATTATGTGGATACTTTTAAATGTTACATAACAAAATAGTTTTATCTTGGAGGGTTTTTCTTAGGCCCTCTGGGTTGACTGTCACTCCTCAATATCAGCCCTATCAATTTACTTATTCTGTAAACTCAGCATGCAAAAAGTGGCCACTATGATATTTCTAAGACCGAATAAAGTGAGGAATATAAGACATTCCTACAATAGGAAAATGACTAAATAATTTGTGGGGTGTTATCACAAAAGAATAAGATATAGTACTATGATACAGAGGTAACTAAATACACAGCATAACCTTCAAGAGATGTTTTATGTAAGAGAAATAATCCATGGAACACAAGTCTGGGAGGAAAAGACAAATTATTTTAATAATCTTATTTCTGCACCACAGGATAGTATTGTGGGTGATTTTATTTTCTCCCCCTCCCCCCCCCCCGCAAATTTTCTATAGTAAATATGTTTTCCTCCATATAATAAAAAATAGAGGTTGTTCATCTGAAGAACATTGTTGTGTGGAGTTTTCAGGGATAATGTCTCCATACTGGTGACTGTACCTGGCATTTCCTTTAAAAATATGGGATTTCAAGAACATATGCTTGCAGAGATTAATTATACAAAACTCAGTATGTTTCTCAGCTCCTTCTCTTGGACACCTGATGGTAATAAGATGACTTTCATGAAAGGGAATGCTGTCAGCAGTAGCTGAAAAATACACTCGGCACGGACTTCCCTTGAGATGATCATCAACATTAGTAAGCAAGCTGCCCAAAAATGTGGCACTGGGCAGAAATCAAGTAATCAAAAGCTACTTTCTGTCCAACAGGGAGAAAGATTCATTTCAGAATCACTTAAAGTATTATAAATGGACTTAAATCTTTGGATCACAGGAAATGGACACCATGTTTTGAATCAGAAACATCTACTTTATGACTCATCCAAAACTCAGAAACTAAGATGCCCACTCTCCCCAGAGTGTTCGGATGATAGAAAACAGTTCCTAACATTCTGGTAGGAATATTGCTACCCTGAAGAGGGAACTAAACTAAACCGATTCCACCAGGAAGAGAAACAGACCTGGAGAGAGTCACTGTTGAACAGATACTCATTGGGCAGCAGCTCTGATTACTTGGGAGAACTCAGGAGTTAAATAATGATCAAATCTGACAATGTCTATGCCTCAAAGAGATGAGACTCCAGCAAGGAGTGGGGGCAGCAATCAGATGACCACATGCAAGATGTGGTATGCACGTGGCTCTAAGTGGTTCCCCAGAACATAGCAGGATAAGGGGATATCAGGAGACGCAGGGCTGCTAATTAAATATGGACTCAGGGGGAACTGAGGACATACTGCAGGGAGGGCCTAAGAGAGGTAGGAGTGTCTCCTGGCCATCTGGACAGCAAAGGTCAAGGCCCCACAGGAAAAGTGAAATGGCAAGTCAGCTCAGGAGAAAATGAGCAGGAACAGGAAGTGGGGATAGATTGTAGAAGACCTTTTTGGGTATTTTAAGGATTTATATAAAGAGTGGCAATCTTTGTAATGTTTTGAATAACCAATAAAAAAAAATAAATGAGTGGATGGAAAGGGACTGGAGAGGTCTGAGCAACAGTGTGACACCTTTAGGATCACTCTGACCCAGGGCAGAACATCTCTGGTAGATTCTCAGCAAATTTAAAGTCAGATACTGCATCCATTGTAGGGTATGAGAGAAAGAGCGTTAATGACGACTGGGATCCGCTGGCCCAAGGGACTGAAATAATGGGAGTTGCTTTTGCTGAAATTGTAGAAGATACAGGTTTGTAATGGCTGGGAGTGCAATCGAGAGCTCAATTTAAGAAATGTTTAATTTGAGTTCTTATTAGATAATTCTTGAGGATGTCGAGGGCCTGGATCCATCCACATTGACAACCACAGTTACCTCTTGAATTTTCGGTTATGCAAAGCAAAATATTGGTCCTACAGATTCTTTCTTGTGAATTCTGGATGTAAAACTCTGACAAAGTCTCCTTTTAGAAAGTAATGACATTTCTCCATTTTGAAGCCATCTGCCACTATTCCTCATCAGCCTCACTGACGATGATGTTGTCAAGAGCTCACTCTCTGGGTTGCATGTGACAGAAACACAACTTAGATTACTTCAAGAGGCTAATCAATGTTAACTTAAAAATGCTTTTAAAAAGCCCAAGTATTTGGATATCAAAAAAATTAAGTGTTTAATGGAAGCTACAGTACTATCCTTGAGAATCCTTGTGTTATTTTACGTTAATCAGAAATATCACCTATGCTCTGTGCTGATATAAGCCTTGCATATAGAATTCCAGGATTCTGAGTAGGTGATCGCGCCTTGGAAGCAAGGTGGTAAAAGGCTGCAGTGTGTGTTCCGAATTTGCAATGTGCTGACAAGAAGAAGCTCATCCGATTAATGGTAGTACTTCCAGGTTGACCTAGGTTTTGAGGATTCATCCACTCAGCCAGCCTTTCCACAGATAATGAGTGCTAGGTTTGGACTGGTGAGTGAGTTTGGAAGGACTCTTTCCCTTCAAGGGTGACATATCAAAGGGGGAGAAAGAGAGCACGTAAAAAACAAATGCCATCTTAGTTCTTTATGAACCAGGGATACAGATCATTTTCTTCCTAGTAATATTCACAAGCGCATTACTATAATTCTTAAACAGGATTCAGAGCTGGACCCTGTCAAAGGTTAGGTTGATTAGTAGGAATAGTTTTAAAAGAGTCAGTTTTACTTCTACTTTGGCACATGTTTGAACAATTGTTAACATAAAATTTAAAAATTAAATGTACCATTTAATATGCCCAGGGGTTTTAATGATCTTTTATGGATTTCCCACACATTGTAGCAAACTTTTCCTTAATAACATCTGCAGGTCACCATGTAGAGTGTAGGCAAATTGAAGGCACCAGGAGGGCATAATTTTGAAGAGATTTTATTCAGTTGTTGAAATTCCTATCAGAGGACTGATCTATCAGCACAGAAACCCTGTCTATCTGTGATTACCTTACCCAGCTCCTAAGCACAGAGCAAACTCAAAATAGATACTAGCACCACATGAGTCATGAATATTTTAATTATATGGTTAGAGGAGTGCTTAAGAGCATTTCTGGGTCTGTATGGCTGTCCTGCCACGTTCTCTGCTTTTTCTGTAAAGTCATCTAGCTCTATGTGCCACAGCCCTTTCATCTCTAGAGTGAGGATCCTCACCACTTCCAGGCCATGCAGTCGCTGTGAAAATTAAGAATCAATACAGGAAAAGTACTTGGAACTGTGACTGGAAATTGCTCACTAAGTATTAGTCATTCATAGTATAATTATCATTATCACTGTTATGGACAAATTTGTACTTTAAATTGGTTATTTATATGGTATATCTAAATTATAAAAGGTTTTTTCCTTCTTCTTGCAATTTTACTTCATTCATTGTATGTTATTGTTACATTCTCACTAACTTATAATCGGCCTCTTCCTTTGTGAACTGTCTTCCCAATTCACTGTTTTTCACCAATTCCATCATGACATTAAACCATCTTGTGCGACCATATTTCCCAATGAGTAATCACATCGATTATCAAGTCTGAAGAAAGAGCTCAACAAAGCTGTCTGCATACATCTTCACAATCAGAATTTCAATATATAAATAATGGTGTATTTATATGTTTTACTAATTCAGAACTGTTACTGGGAAAGACAAACATATTTAGTAAAAAGTTGTAAATACAGAACGTTTTCAGTGTACGTATTTCCAAGCCAATGTTCTCCTTTTTTCTAAGAGCAGCCACATGATATGCATGATATTGGTTAGTCTTCCCTCATGATCAGGCAAGGATAATGTTCAACTGCCATAGGAGCTGCTGCTTGTGAAGGTACTAAAATGTTTTGTTGCTAAACTTTTGCTCTGTGATATTTATTATGCTGGTAAGCTACCAGCCATGCTCTTTCCCGCCTTATACATAATGCAAAGATAAATGTGCAAACTTCCCTGATAAAATTGATGCTTATCAATTAACATCTAAAGCAGTAGGATTATGTTTATATATATTTTAAACTATCAATAACAATGCTGGCCCATTATATCCAACTTCATGTAATTAAAGTTGTTAGACATTTTAGCCAGTAAATGTATGCTTTCAAATAAATTTGGAAATAACATATGAATGCAGGAGTGGACTAATGAAATTGGTGACAAAACATAATCACTGCCTCACTCCTTTGTAAAATCAGTTAAGCAGATAAATTTACTAGAGTAAATTTTGAAAATTAAATTAAGGAAATGGTTTTCTGCAAGCAAAAATATTAATGTGCTAAAATCCCCTAATTTCTTCCCTCCCCTTTCTTATCACCTGTAGAATGAAAATAAGAAGGAACTGAACATGGATGGCTTGGCTCATGAATGCTCTCAGTCATTTTTGGCTATAAAAGAATAAACAGCACAACTCAGATGGGTGTGCTGTGATAGAGCAGCAATGAGACACCACGATCAGCTGGGCATCATGAGAACATTTCAACTGAAATTTCCGTGGGACACTCCAAAATGTAAACTGATGATTTCTCATAGGCTACTTAAATCATAACTGCTCCTTACTGCAGGTGAGTTTTACCTGTGAACACACAGTCAACAGAAACTCAGATTTGAAGGTGACACAGCTATCTCTGCTTCAGTTTTCAAAGTATCAATATCTACGTGTGCACCAGAATCTCCTGAGCATTACCTGTTAAAGTATATTGCCATCTTTTGAATAATGTGAGAAAGAAAATTAAAGAGCGAAAAAAATACCACTTCCAAGTCGTTGCTATTAAACTTATTTCTGCTTATCAATAACACCCAAGATTTGGGGGAACTAAAATTTAATGGAAATGAACCCATTGAAATGCATCCCATTTAAAAAGAACAGTGCACCATAAGATTTTTCAAAAGGTGCTTATTCATTTTCATATGGAGCCTCCATTTAAATATTTAGGGCTATCATGAAGACTAGACTATGTGGGGCTTGAGTAAGGGTTTGGACCAGGTTTATATCACTCAGTGGGATTAATGACCTGACTAGTCCACTGAAAATGTTGAAGGATGCCATGATTTTTAATACAGACTATTTTCCTAGATATTCAAAAGGTGGGAAAATACATACGGGTTTTCTTGGTGGTCGCGTTAACTGTGGCACTGAAGGGGCCGGTGCCTGCACTGTTGTATGCCCGGACAGCCGCGTAATAGGCAAGGTTGCTCTTCAGTCCCCGGAGCCTGGCTGAGGTCTCGTTTCCGGCCACTCTCACCTTGCTTGAGGACTCCTGCTCTTCCCCACTGACGCAGTACCGCACCTGGTGAGGAAGATGCACCAGATGAGAAGGCTGGACCCAGCACCACCTTCCTCATTCTGTGGTTTTCATTAAAATGAGGACTGCGATTTACTTTCTTCTTTATTTGACAAATACTTCCAGAGGATCTACTGTGTGCCAGGTGCTGCATTAGGCTCTGTGGCACAGCAGTGTACACACAGGAAAGGAACCCTAGGAGGAGAATGAGGACAAACATGTACACAGACAGAGCAGATAAATTTAGAGTGTTGAGCATGATCAGACTACGATATCACAGTGGGAGAAGGAAGGGGAAATCTGCCTGCCTTCTCAACTCTTAACCAACTGAGCCCAAGGTCAAGGCCAGAACACTGGCAGAAAGGCACGAACTCTATGGACAGCTGAGGTTCCTTCCTGGAAGAAAGTGAACTGTCAGAGGAAAACATTATTAGATTGAATGTCCTGCAGTGCCAGCCACTGTCAGGTGACTAACAGTGCACACAGAGCTGCACCAGAGGGAGTAAAAGCAGTTAAAAGGGCTTATTTTCAATAGGAATGGGCATTAAAATATTTTTCATATATTTCATTATCCTGGGCCACGCAAAGTGACCTTAGACATACCAGGACATATAAAGAACTCAAAATACTTAACACCAACCAACCAACCAATCAATAAATGGGCTAAGGACCTGAATAGACACTTCTCAGAAGAAGATATACATTCAATCAACAAATATAGGAAAAAATGTTCAACATGTCTTGTAATTAGAGAAATGCAAATCAAAACTACTCTAAGATTTCATCTTACTCCAGTCAGAATGGCAGCTATTAAGAATACAGAAAACAATAGTGTTGGCAAGGATGTGGGGGAAAAAACACACTCATACATTGCTGGTGGGACTACAAGTTGGTGCAACCCATCTGGAAAGCAGTATGGAGATTCCTTAGAAAATGTGGAATGAAACCACCATTTGACCCAACTATCCCACTCCTTGGTTTATACCCAAAGGACTTAAAAACAGTATACTATAGGGACACAGCCATATCAATGTTTATAGCAGCACAATTCATAATAGCTAAATTGTGAAACCAAACCAGATTCCCTTCAATATATGAATGAATAAAGAAACTGTGGTATATATATCCAATGGAATATTACACAACATTAACAGAGAATAAAATTGTGGCATTTGCAGGTAACTGGATGGAGTTGGAGAATATCATGCTAAGTGAGGTAAGCCAATCCCCAAAAGCTAAGGGTAAATGTTCTAATAAGTGGATTCTGATCCATAACAGGGAGGGAGAGGCATGGGAAAAATGGAGGAACTTTGGTCCTGCAAAGGGGAGAGAGAGTAGGGATGGTGCATGGGGGCAGGAAAGATGGTGGAATGAGATGGACATCATTACCCTAGGTACATGTACGACTGCACATATGATGTGATGCTACATGGTGTACAACCAGAGAAATGAAAAGTTGTGCTGCAATTGTGAACAATGAATCAAAATGCCTTTTGCTGTCATTTATACCTGATTAAAATAAATTAATTAATTAAGAGAAAGATATACAAACATATGGTGAAAAAATATGAATATAAGAGAATATTTGCTGAAGGGAGGAAAAAGGTAGAGAATAAAATAAAAATACATTCTTAAGTACTTACAATTCACATTATAAAGTATTTTACTATAAAATTTTGTGTGCTTTCTTTTTTTGAACATACAGATTGTCTATAAGTAAACAAAGTAAATACAAAAATTTATGCAAATAAATGATTTAGGAAAGTTTACATATTCTTTGTGTAGATAAGACCTGGTATTACTATCTGCTGATCTAAAGCAGGGGCCACATAGTAAACACAACAGCAGATCTACTAGGTTCTCACAAGGGCTTAAGCATATTTTTTACTTTTATAAATATAGACAATCTCTGTTCGCTCGTTCTTTCTTCTTCTCCTTCTCCTCCTCCTCCTCCTCCTCCCCCTCCTCCTCCTCCTCCTCCTCCTCCTCCTCCTTCTTCTTCTTCTTCTTCTTCTTCTTCTTCTTCTTTTTGGTGTTGGGAATTGAACTCAGGGACACTCAACCAGTGAGCCACATCCCAAGCCCTATTTTGTATTTTATTTAGAGACCGGGTCTCACTAAGTTGCCACGTGCCTTGTGGTCCCTAAGTCTGGCTCTGAACTGGCGATCCTCCTGCCTCAGCCTCCCGAGCTGCTGGGACTACAGGTGTGCCCACCACACCCAGCTCTACTCTCTTCATTGCAGTATATGGACACCTTGTTCTGGCCTTTATGTTTTACTGTTGAAGGCAAAATATAAAAATAGGAAATAATTATTATAACTTATACAACTAAAAAGCAATTTGAGCTCAATGAAACTGGCAATAATTGCTTCTGAGTGCACAGAATGTTGGAAACGGTAAAGGCTTGTGACCACAAGAAACAAAAACAAAAACTTAAAGACTAAGTACATAGCTCAGTGGCCAAAAAGGAAAAAAAGAAGAAAGAAAAAGGAAAGGAAAGAAGGCTTACGGGACTGGGAAGCTGGACATAGGACAGAGCAGATTTTTAATAATGGAGCTACTCAGCTTTGCCTGATTGGAGGAGGATAGACTTTCTATTTAATTAATTAATTAATTAATTTTAAAAAAGCAGAGTTCTAATTTTCATGTAAAATGTCCTAAATTTAGGGTTGACTCAAAACCAATACTGTGTTGATAAAACAAAATGTGCTTATGGGCCACAGCTGATTACAAGTGTCAATCCTCTGTACAAAACACACTACAACTTATTCTCTCTTAAAACACCACTGGGTGAGTGTTAAGGCCCTAAATGATAAGTGAAAGCAAATTATATATTGTGCTAGATCAAATTCTCCCTATGTATGTGCACATGGAAGGATATGTACCCTTATATTCACACAAAATGCTGATCTATGGATGCCTTTATGTGAATTTCTCTCAGAGAAGGGTTATTAGTTTTAATAAGAATCTCAAAGGGAGGATGTGAGCCCAAACAAGTAGCATTGAAAAGGATACATGGTTTCTTTTCTAATGCCATAGCCAAATAGCCTGTTAATGGATACTAAAAGCTTTTATATATGGTAGACTCACCAAGAGAAAACACTGTGTGTTGTTAGGTCTAGATGAGCCGTAAATGATAAGAAGATTTCCCTGCTCCTAAGAGCATTGTCTAGTTATTAACTAAGAATGATACAGATCAATAATTATAATAAAATGTACCAGACACAAAACCTGAAGCTTGGGATACAGCATAGACGGGGGTAGCATATAAATATGACTGTAAGACGGCAGCAGGGAGGATTCAGGTGGTAAAATCAGGACCGCCCAAGCTTCCCTCCCCTGTCAGGTTCCAGTGTCAGGGTTGTTCCTTTTCTGACATATCAAACTGGTTGAACACAAGTTGCCTAAGAAAATGTTCTTAGGAGGCTGATTTAAAGAAGACATAAAAATAATTTATAATTGGTAATGTGGAATCTCTTTTTGTAAATCCGTTTATAGAAAGTACTTGAAAGTTCTTGATAGCGGCCTGTTTTAAAGTACTTTAACCAATCTCCATGCATCAGAAGGAGAGCTTTATTTTTAGATCTTAGTTGCTGAGAGGTATTAGAAACATTTAGACACAGAGAAAAATTGTGACAAAGTTGAACATGATACTAGTAAGTGAAGACTGATTATATAATCTTTTTAAACAGCTTTCCTTAAAGAGCTGAATAAATATTCATGTAACTAAAACATAAGGAAACAGAGACGTGCCACTAATATTGCCAATTTTCTGAAAGAATTCCATTATGTTCCAAGAAATTTTGTTCAAAAATGCTTCTATAGTGCTAGATCATTTTTTTAATAAGGTGGAATAGTTAAGAAAGAAATAAGAAAGACAAATATCCCATTTTCCTCTCAGTTGTGTTCTGGATTTAAATAATAAAAGTACTCCAACTGAGAGAAGAGAATATTTCTATGCTAGTTTGGATTTTTATGGGCACAATCACAATACAGGAATGGGAAAGGAAAGATGTCTATGTTGGAGGAACAAACTTTGAAAATGTAATTGTGCAGAAAAGGGTGAATATAAAGTTGACAGAATATGAAGGTGGCATCTACAAAGGATGATCAGAGAGACACACATTACCAAGACACACCCTGTTAATAAAACACAAGACACACCCTGTTAATAAAAAAGCCAGTGTAGATATGACTAGAGGCAGGGCAGCTAAATACACTGATGAGTAATGGATTATAAAATAACTATACCTAAAATGTCCAAGTCTGTTTGACAAGAGATTGAATCTATTATGTAAGAATAGGAGATAAAGAAAAGAGATCAGCCCAATTTGAAAAACAATAAGTAGGACTTGTAGACCTGCAAAAATGCAATGATTAAAAAATTAAGGAAATCAGTAATAAGAGTAAAGCTATAGACTAATAGTGGAAGGGTGAATTAATGAGCCCAGGACATAGCCTGAACAAAGAAATGAAAATTACCAAAGCAAAGCTGTGGCATTGAGAACAGAATGCAAAGTTTCAAACAGAGTTCCCAAAGGAGAGATAAAGGAAAAGGCAACGCTCAGAGGAAAAAATGGCTGAGATCTTTCCAGAGCTGAAGATATGAGCATTTTCATGGTGCAAACTCTGAATTTAGTGAGGGAACAATAAAAGGCACAGGAGAGGTTGGTTAAGACTGCCTTAGGTTCTCAACCATGCTTCATCCCTAAGAATCTAAGGGATCCAGTCTGCTCCTCTGAGCCATTCCTGAGCCCCTGAGTTGGGGTTTACAGGTGAGGCTGGGGCCTTGGAGGGAAGGACCTCATTTCCTGACAGAGTAGACAGCAATAACGCAGGTCGTGATGGGCAGGGGCCTCTAGGTTCTGGTCATTACTGCTGACAGCAGACCTGTACACACAGCTGTCCCCCTGATCCATGGGTTTTCCCTCTGTGGTCTCAGCTGCCCTCTTTCAAAAACAGGCAATAAGGGTAACAACATACACAAAGATACTTTGAGAGACTACTTTCATAAAATCTTTACTATGGTATATTGTTATAATTGTTCTATTTTATTATTAATTATTGCCATTAATCTCTTTATTGTGCCAAATTTACAAGTTGAACTTTACTGTTTGTGGTTTCAGGCAACCACTGGAGTTCCTGGACCATGTCTCCTATGGATGAGTGGTGGCTAGGGATAGAACCCTCCATATTGTGGAATTACTAAATGACTTAAACGGCTTCACTCTTAACAGTTTAAAAATGTTTCCTTCCTCTGACCATGGAGATCTACCAAACTCAGTATTCAAGTTCTCAAATTTTCTGCATCTATAAACACTGGTAATTCAATTTTCTGATGAGATAATATGGTATTTTTTTTCCTTCAGAAAAATAAAACCAGTTCACAAGTCAATATATTTTTATCTGGATAAATAAACAGAAACAAACTTGAAGAATGTCAAAACTAAAAATATAATTTCAGTTTCTGTGAGTAATTTGGTTATTCCCAAAACTAATGTTCCTGCTCCAAGTACTCCTTAATATCACTGCATCAGATCTTTCATTTAATTTAAACATATAATGAAATATAGCTTATAAAACTAATGTATTTAAAAGTAGAACCTTTTTTTAGGCTTGAAGGAAACAGGTGTTAAGTTGGAAAAACTCTTTTAATAGACTAAAATAATTTTATGTGTATTTACAGATTTCTAGAGAGATGAACACTTTAACTTAGCTATTAGATTGGGCACATTTAAATCAGCAGAAGCCAGAGGGGGAAATGCATTTGAATGTCTTTTAGGGAGATAAGTCCAGGTCTGTCCTCCTCTGCTCTCAGCCCGGGGAGAGGTATTTTGTACGTCCTTGCCCTCTGACTTCTCTTTGGGTTTAATCAGCAGGACTCAGGAGAGACTGGGATGTTTTCTCCCCACCATTTATAGTGCTGTGCCAGGGTTTAGTAGGGACCTTCTAACAAAGAACATAGCAGCACATGGGCAGTGAGGGTCATTCCCAGAATCCCCCACACAGAGTGAAGCCTGCTACACACTGGACCCTCTCCTCTCTGCTTGTCTCCATGGTATTGGAAACCACTCCTGCTGTATCACCGAGCCTCTGTCCCTCCCAAAGTCTGCCTTTTATTCACCTAAACACATTTTACTTTTTTGATATTGATGTAAGAATATCTCAACTGTCTGTACCCAATTTTCCTATGTACATTCAACTCATGCCACAGTGAATTGAATTCACTGCAAGACAGCAGGAGATGAGACCCCGGGCACATAGCTTTTCTTCAAGTGGAATTTTCATATCCTCAAAAGAAAAAAAAAAGGTACTCAAATATTTAACATCTTTTTCTATTCTGATTAAAAATCAGGCCCTGTGCACATTCCATACAGTTGTGGGAACAGGAGGCTGGAGGAAGGCATCTAGAAAGTTTGGTTTGGCATTCTGATATATTACATTTCTTAAGTTCCTCTGCCACACATAAAAAATAATCCTATGCGGTTCCCCCCAAATATGCAGCTCTTATTATTTTGCAAATGTTGACTTGTTTCATTTGCTTATTAAATTTGTTCTTCCCAAGGTTTATTCTTTCTTAATGTTTACTTTTATTAACATGTAGTAATGGTACATATTTAGGGAGTACAGCGTAATACTCTAATGCCTGCGTGTACCTCACATAGGTCAATCAGAGTAATTATCTTTTCCATCTTGTTATCATTTCTTTTTGTTTGGAACCTTGGAGTTCTTCATAGAAACAGTGAAGAGATTATTGTGAACTAGAGTTTATTTTTTCTAAGCACAAAAGGACTTTAAAGCCATGGTATATTCCAGGCAGGAACTCTAGCGCTCTCTCCTCTTGGTGCCCACTTTCCATGAACTTAATGGCTCTGGATCCTCTTTTGTGGGTCTGCCTCTCTTATTCCTATCCAGAAGGGCACCAGGAAAGATCTGAGCCTGAATTTAAAGGCACAGCAGATGAAATAAATTGGAGTCTAGGGAAATGAGCTCAACTACTGGTTGGTCAAATCAGAAAGAAAATTAGTCTAGATGCTAATGATGATGTGTGCTCAGCATGTTGCGAGGCACACGATCAACTCACGCCAAGATGAGAGAAAGGTAGGAGATATTAACGATTTTAAAGCCAAACTGGGGAAACTGCAACCCACAAAGTTAGCCACAGGACTGATAATTAAATACTCTGCTAAGTCATTTATGTTTCTAGGTTAATTTTTAAATCATTACTGAAACGAACAAAAGACATATTTTTAACTTGGTGGAATTACATAAATTATTTGAGATTTTTTTCTAATTAGTACATCTTTCTCTTAGCTTGTCTTTCTCTTCATATATTCTACCAAGCACTTGGGGAAGAAATTTTTAATCCTTGTTTTTCCTTTCAATACAGTATACATGTTACATTTGAATATTTTGTCTGCTACTCTCTATACAAATAGATAAGATATGATGCATTTTTTTAAAAAAAGCATTTATTTTTTAGTTGTAGTTGGACTTAATAACTTTATTTCACTTATATATTTTTATGTGGTGCTGAGGGTCGAACCCAGGGTCTCCCATGTGCAAGGCGAGCACTCTACTGCTGAACCACAATCCCAGCCCCAAGATGCAATGCATTTTAACCCATAATTGATACCAAGAAAAGTTCCATATCCTTCTCATCTTTTGCCTCTGACCCTAGTGGCAACAGGCATGAGAGTCACTCGGGGAGTGTATTTTCCTTGTGAAAAGTAGAAAGTATTCTTCTACTCTTTGCTGCTTTTCAGTTTTCTTTTCTTTCAATGAAATCTCACCCTGAAGCCCAATATATAAACAGAAAAAAAGCAGAAGCTGCAAGTCTCTCAGGGTGATTTTAACAATGGCTGCTTTATCTCTTGCAATTCTCAAATGATGCTATGAGTTATGGACGACTGTTACTCTATTCTAACTGAGCCTTGGAGAGCTTTAATTACTTGCTTAAGAACATGCAGCAGTGAGATAGCAAAGCCCAAACTGCATTTTTTCCATCAACACATAGTTTGTGCATGTCACCCATGTGCCCGATATTGTTCTGTGAACTTGGGAGATATCATCAAACAAACACACAGAGTTCCTGTCCCTTGTGGAGCTTATACAGTAACCTACTAGTTTTGAATGCAGAACTGTCTAATTCCAAAATGGTAGAGCCTTAACTAGAAAATATGAGTTTCCACTAGCATTCTTTGATGTCCTTCAGTCAAATACTCTTTCCTGACATGGCTAATAGATACCATTCCATTTTCATATAGAATATTTTTACCTGGATGAGTCCTTGTCAGTTTAAATTGATATGGAAAAAAAAATTAGCATCTCCTTGTCCTCATGCTCTCCATTAACTACCATCAACTTTCAAGACCCCTACAATGCTTATAAGCCCACAGTTCTCTTCTATGTAACCTCTCCTTCATTTGTCTCCAGTATTTCACAAGGTACAACCAGATTGGGGATATGATTCTGCCATTATGGCTCATACAGGGCAATTATCCATAGTGGGACTGTGTCTCAGTCCAACTCCTTCACTGAGGAGAGTCACATGTGTTCATTTCTTTAAATTCCCTTTTCTCTTTCACATGAGAGATCACATTGGACCCTTGACTTTCTAGGTCTGGCTGATTTCACTTCGCACGATATTCTCCAGTTCCATCCATCTACCACAAAATGCTATAATTTCATTCTTCTTTAAGGCCGAGTACTCCATTGAATATGTATTCCACATTTTCCTTATCCATTCATTTGCTGATGGACACCTGGGCTGCTGCCATTCTTGTCTGTTATGAATCAAACTGCTATAAACATTAATGTGGCTGTATCACTACAGTATACTGATTTTAGTTCTTTTGGATAAATACCAAGGAGTGGGATATCTGGGTCACATGATGGATCTATTCCTAGTTTATTGAGAAATCTCCATACTGCTTTCCAAATTGGTTAGTAGTAATTTGCAGTGCTACTGATGATATATGAGTGTACCTTTTCCCCACATCCTTGCCAGCATTTATTATTTGTATTCTTGATGATTGCCACTCTAACTGGAGTGAGATGAAATCTCAATGTAGTTTTGATTTTCATTTCTCTGCTTCTTAAGATGTTGAACATTCTTAATATTTTT
Organism: Callospermophilus lateralis; assembly: GCF_048772815.1. Lineage (NCBI taxonomy): Eukaryota > Metazoa > Chordata > Mammalia > Rodentia > Sciuridae > Callospermophilus > Callospermophilus lateralis. The sequence continues at coordinate 5,727,334 of NW_027517238.1, forward strand.
CATATTGTTAGCCATTTGCATTTCTTCTGAGAAATGTCTATTTAGTCAATTTTCCCATTTATTGATTGGGTCATTCCTTTTTTTTCTGGTGTTAAGTTTATTGAGTTATTTATATATTCTTGTTATTAATCCCATGTTAGAGAAGTAGCTGGCAAAGACTTTCTCCCACCTCTCCATGTTTTTAGTTACTTCCTTTGCCATACAGAAGTCTATGTCTCATCCTGCACAAAAATCCACTCAAAGTGGAATAAAGACTTAGGAATAAGACCAGGAACATTGCAACTTCTAGAAGAAAACACACCGTCAACACTCTACAATATGTGTACAGGCATTCATTTTGTTAATAAGATTCCCAAAGCTCAAGAAACAAAGCCAAGAACCAACAACTGGGAGCTCAATTTCAATTACAAATTCAGGTATTGCCCCTGAATGGCCTGTATGCAGAGCCTCACTGCTCCAGTGCTGTCTCTGTTTCATTTGATAATATTTATTCAGGCCAATGCTATGTGGTTATAGGGAACAGAAACTCTCTTGAAGCTGCTCAGATAGAAAGGGGGTTCAGTGTCAAGAAGGACAAAGCACTATGAAAAAGGATGTAAGAAGTCCACTTGAGAATTGGGCAGTTGTCAAAGAGCTCTTCTATTTTACTCTTGTAAGGTTGTAGGGACCTTGTTTCTCTCCTTGTGAGGGTGAAGTGGGGAGATATCTGCTCTATCTCATCTTTGCAGACATACTTTTTCCTACATGCCAATGGCCTAAGAAGTGTGAACTTGGCTACAAATATGACATATGACCACATGACCCTCATTAACTATAACCTCTGTATTCCTTACTTAAATATCTCACACAAGAATCTGACTGGGTCAGCTCACTGTGCAGACCAGTTGACTTTGGTCACATGGTCACTGGGATACAACCACTGGAGACTGTATTGGGGAGTGGAGGGGTACGTGGCTGTGTCATGCTAATATGGCTATGTTAGTCTGCCACTGAATCAGCAATTACACATGAGGGCAGTTTCCTAAGAAGCCAGCAGTGGGTGGTTGGGATGAAGTCACAACCATGACCTCTATAACAGCATTGCTAGATAAATCTTAAAATGTGTTTATCTCACCACTTCCTAATTCCACTGTTCCCTATGAAATATGGGGTACAGTTCACGTAGTTCCTCTTACATTCAAAGTCATCTGTGACCTGCTCTCCTATGCCTCGGTGGGCATCACCTTCAGTGTAACCTTGGTTTTGTACACAGCCTCTACTCCTTTACTCCTCCAAAATGCTGTGCTCAATCTGGAATGTTCTCAGTACCTCTACATTCATTTCCTTTCCCTCCAAAGTCCTGGTTAAACCTTCCTACCATCTGGAAGTCTGTAAATCTGGGTCATCCTTCTTCCTCAAACACTTCTTGCTCAGGTGAACTATTCCTACTTCATTATATTAGGTCTTATGATGCCCTCTCTTTTGGATATTTCATCTTATTTCACCATACATCAAGGTCTCTGGAAACACAAATTATACTACGGGCAGCTGAATTCTCTAGAATTCAGGAGAGAATCTCACAACCAAGGACATAAGACCATAGCTGGAGGAAGGTGACTTTCTACTGACATAGCCATCCAATGATAGGACCACAGCCTTTCAATCTCACCCTCAGTTTTCAGTCAATCCATCATAAGATCTGGCTGACAGTGCCCATGACTGCCTTTCATATTCACTGTTTTGTTTCTTTTCCACCCCAACTAAGGTGGTACTCATGCCCCTGGCAGGGTTAAATTAGGTATGTACTAATAATCAGATGGCACAATGTGTGGGTAAGAAAAGAGCAACCCAGAACAGAATTCATATAAGTTGTCATTGTTCAGAAGAAGTTTTAGTGAAAGAAGCAAAGTAGCGTGGTAACATACAAACACAAGTTAGTTTACCTCATAGCCAAGCAAATATCCATTGCTCAACTTCCAAGGAATGGTGTTCCACAAAACTTCAATTTCTGAAGAAGACAGGCTATGGGCAGAGACTTCAGTTGGGGCCATTGTAGGCTCTGTTTAGGAATAGAAATTGAAAACCAATGATCATTTCTGCAGTTGAATAAAACAATCCTTTGACATCCTTATTTTTGAGAAAGCATTTTAACATAAGTGAAACTTTTATAGTCATCCCATAAAAATATTTGAAAACAAGCACCATGTCTTGAAAACACAGACATTGATCTATTGCTGAGGACGAGGTGGCCACAGTGCCACAGGGGTTTTCCTTGCTCAGCGCCCACAGCAACCTGTGCCTTCCTCTCTTGCACCTCTTTCTCAGTATTTCCTTCTTCCCTCTGTTCTCTCTACCCCTTTTTCCCCTCTCTTTCACCCCACACCAGCTGCTTGGGAACTCCTATACTACTTTCTTATTTGGGTCAAACAAAGTCAAAGTCAAGTTCAAGTAAAGTTCATTTACTCAGCAAGCACTGAGTGCCTAATTTCACACAAGGGGCGGTGTGACTTTGGATACTGACTCTTTTGAAGGAGTAGGTAGACATGCCCATGTGATCTCCAGTAAGAACACCCCCTTATAATGAACATTCTTGGGGATTCATGGGAATCTCATAAGGCTCAATGATAAAGTCTTCCTCTGATTCACTGAAATGTCTGAGTGTATTTCCAACAAGCCCTCATTTTTTTCTTAGGCAACTAAATATCTTTCTTATGTGTGAACAGACAGCCCTTTGACCAACTCCTCAGAGTGATAAGGATGATTCAGGAGAAGGGAGGTGAGGGGCACAGGAATATGCCAAAGGCTAAGTCTGTTCCCTACTTCCCACAGCCAGTTCTCAGGCCCTAGATGCTGAGGGCAGACAGTGTCTGATGTCCTCCTGCTGGCTAATTTCCATCACTTCCCAGACTCACAACCTGCCCTTGTAATTCCTGGAAACTCTTGGAAATGGGGTCTGGTTATGAATGCAAGACTCTTTCTTTTGCAAAGATGCCTATAATACCTGTTTTTATCCTTTTCAGAACTCAATGGGAAATGAGAAGACAAGAATAAGGGTGGCCGTCCTCCGTCCTCAGAAATATGGAGTCTATTTTTAGGAATGATAACTGTGGACCTTTTTTTTTCAATTTACTGCCAGTTCTGAGGTTAGGAGAGACACTGGGATATACTGCACGAGCTCAGAATGCTTAAGGCCAATGGCCCTGGGTTAAAATCCTGGCTCTTACTACAGGAGTTTTGGCAGATTTATTCATCTCTTTCATCAGGCTTTCATTTTGTAATTTGTAGATGGGAGACTTTTCATTTGAAAATTCTAATTAGGTAACTCCTGGCAGATGGCAACAATGCAATACAGATTGGCCCCTAACATCTTTGTTAGGTGGAACCACATGAGGTGGCCAATATTCAGTTGCTGTCATCTATAAAATAGTGATTTGCTATCATTTTCTAGAGTGATCTTGAGATGTCTCAGAATGTGGAGCAGATTTAAAAGGATAGAATGACTCAATGGTTTTCTAGTGAAGTGTGTGTGTACACAGCAGAATGATGCAATGAGGCCAGAGTGACAGGTACTCATATCCCTCAAAGGTTCACATTGTACATCTCTTGGATGGCATCTTGGCCCTCGCTTTCTGTCTTGCTAGTGACCGTTTCTCAGTTGCAGAAACCACAACAGAACTTTGAACTAGGGTAGCTTCCAGGGACTATTTTATTCTTCAACCAAGAAGAACAGGGTTGCAACCAATTGTTAGATTCTCTGTCTCTCGAGTCTTACACTTCAAGTCAGTTATGGTTGATCTTTATGACCTGCCCTGGGGACATAACCACAAGTTTGATTACTGTTGACTTGAGGAAAAAAAATACCCCTAAAGCCACAGAGAATTTTCTAGTCAGGTTTGAGCACAACTAGCTTATCGATATACAAACTTGTTTCCTGCACCTTCTTCTGCAGAGAACACTGTTGTCACTGGGCTAAATGGGCCTTCACCTCTGTTATTATAGACACCCACTTTGACTTAATAGGGTGAAAATGGCATGATGCTTTCGTTCCTGAAGACGTATCTTGGGGTGTCAGGGGATGTCACCACTGTCTGGATCCAGTTGGTAACCCCAAGAGGGCGGAAAGCAACCACATACCCAAAACCTTCACCATTCTGCAGCTCTTCAGGGACTGGCTGTAAAGAAAAGGCACATTCTGTCACTCTTAAAGACAAGGGCATAGCAAAGTGATGAGTCCTCATCCTTAGTGTTTCCTATGAATTATCAAATAATAACCTTCACCGTATCAAGTCGGAGATTTTAAAAACAAGAGGAACAACAGGGGCACATTTAATTCAGCTGATTTTTAAGAGACATATAATACTCTTACCAGGCACCGAGGTACTGAGCTAGACTTCTCAGTGATTATTTGACATATGAGTGTCTTTAAGTTCATGTCTGGGTTTCTAATAACCCATACTCTGAGTCTAACATACTAGATATTTTAAGTCAAATAAAAATTATCAAATCCCTAGTGTTGGTTTTATGGAAAGAAATCATACCTTGATACAGTGATTAAGTACAAAGGAGCAAAAAAAAAAAAAAAAAAGAAAAGAAAAAGAAAAGAAAAGAAAAAGAAAGTAAATACAGCTTACTGAACTCAAGGATGCATGGACTCATGCCAAAAATTCTATTGGCATTTATCACAAGCTCAGGATGCTTTATTTGTTTGTTAACATATTCAATTAATATAAATAAATTTAGTGCTAGCCCCCCCTATTTCATACATGTTAATTACATTTTCCCCCTAACTTGAAAAAAGCAAAGGATAAAAGATGGTCAGGAAAGAAATATAGACTCAAGCACCTGTGGGGATGTGTGACATCATCAGCAGGACATTCCAGGAATGCAAGGAGAGCAGTGAGGGAACCTCAAGAGTCAGCAGCCAGGAGTTGACTCTCACCCTCTGTTTAGCAGCCAGGTGTCCATGTGCAAATTACTATCTTTGTGCCTCAGTGTTTTAATATATAAATGTTCCAAGAATGAAATAAGAAAACTTTTGCAAAATGACAGGAACAGTGATTAGCACTGAAATATTTGCTACCGGTGCTACCAGCAGTGGCAACAGCGGTACCATTATCAGCAGCAATAGCAACGCCAGCATCAGAACCCACATCACAAGCACCACTGATAGTACCACCAGTACCACCAACACAGGCACCACAATTCCCAGCACCAGTGTCACCAGCACTGGAGACATGAGAACCAGTAGCACCTGTTCCATCAATAGTACCACCACCAAAACAATGACCTACACCACCAGTACCAACACCTCCAGCAGCGGCACCTGTGCCACCAGCTGTATCACCAGCACCATGAAAATGAGCACACACACCATCAGCACCATCAGCACCAACACCAGAATAACTACATCTGCACACCAGTGACACCATGAATACCTGTGTTCCCAGCACCACTACTAGCACCTGTGCCACAAAACCCACCACCAAAAAAACCAGTAACAAATTGCACCACTACTACAACCACTACCACCACCAGCCCCCACATCACCAGTCCATCCCCAGCACCACTGTCACCAACCCGACGACTCTCAGCAGCATTAGCAGCACCGCCTCCATAAGCACCAACAAAAGCGCCAGGCCCACCAGCAGCAGCAGCAGGGTAGGAGCCAGCAGCAGCCAAAGCTATCTCATTCATAGCAGGACAACCAGCATCAGCATCACCATAGCACCAGCACCAGAAGCAACACCACCTGTGCCACCTCCAACACAGGTGTTATTGGTAGATCCAGTACCAGCACTAGAACCAGTACCAGAACCACCAGCACCCCCAGCAACTGCACAGACTCAATGTGCAGTACCCAGTTCATTCCCCCAGCAACATCTCCATTAGCATCACCAGCACCACCGCTATGACCGCCACCAGCCCTAGTGCCATCAGTACTATTACAAGAGCACCGTGAGCACCAGCACCACCAGGACCATTCCTCCAGCACTACTAGTGCCACCAGCTCAAGGACCAGCACTACCATGGCAACAACATCACGTTCAGTACCACCAATAGCGCTGACACCATTACTAGTATCAGCAGCACCAGAATCTGCACCACCGGTATCAGTACACTGTTCGAATCAGGAACATCACTATAAGCACCATCACCAGCGTCACCAGCATCACCAGCATCGCCAACATCGCCAGCACCATCACCAATATTACTACTAGGACTAGCACCAGTACCATTACCACCAGAACCACCAGTGCTACCAGCACTAGCGTCAACTATAGCATCCTTAGAAGGAGCGCCATCAGTACCAGCCCTGCAGCATCACTAACAGCATGGACACCACCCAGGAGGCCATAAGGATCATGAAAATAGGAGCACTCTCATGAGGGAAGTGCTGCCTGGACACTTACATCCCAGGTGATCAGCAGTTCAGACCGGCTTCCGCCTCCTCCACTGACTTCAGAGGGAGGCACTTCTGGAACTGCGTGGGTCAGAGAGAAAGAGATGAAACCCTCTTTGCATGTAGCAATATTTATCCAAAAGAAGACTCATTGTTGCTTTTAAAATACATGAAGGAGCTTCATCATTGACACATTACACACACACACACACACACATTCACAGATGCCTTAGGTAACGACCTAATGTACACACACACACACACACACACACACACACACACGTGCGTGTATATATCCCATATGTATACATTCACAGATGCCTTAGGTAACAATGTAATGTATATTGCATGAAATTATGAAATATTTGGGGTGAGATCATCAGATGATTTTATTTTACCTGAAATTATAAAACATTTAAAACCTCTCAAGAGGTAATAAAAATGAAACTTATTTGAAAGGGACATTGTGACTGGTGTGAAGGCTAATAAAATATGGAAAATGGATTCACCAGGGACGCTGGGAAACCACTCCAGCAGGAACCCTGAACTGTGGCTATTCCAAGCAGAGACATGAGTTTCAGAACAACAGTGGCTTTATGGAGGAAGGATGCAGACTGGGACCCTCCCATCCTGGTAGGAGGTATTTATAAACCTCAGGCAGGCATCGACTTTCACACTTCTGCTGAGAACTTTCCTATAGTAAACTCAACGACACAGCTAGCATATAAATTCTTTGAAGGTGGGTCTTTGTCATGCCCATAGCTGTATCTGCAAAGTCTGCAAAGTGCTGAGCACACAGTAGACACTCCTGAATATGTGCGGTGTGAACAAATGAGCAGGCTGTAGGCAGGCACCGGCCCCCATGTCTCCTAGTACCTGCCACATGTACCACGTGCACTGTGCCAATCAAACGGCGTCACTAAAATGTGGAGACATATCCTTGGACTTTATCTTGACTTAGTTAGCTCCTAAAGTGACATGCTTGCTGTTTCAAATATTCTATTAGTTAATATTAATTAATATGCAGATTATGAAAAGGAAAGTTTACGTCCCCTCAGCTGTCTCAATAATGTGATGCTGGGTATGCATTCCACTTCTAAGTCTTAAAATTAGGATAATTTTAGGATCATAAATCCATTTATATTAATAGTTACCTTACATGGAAATTAATAACAATAATTCTTACTTAATTGAACAGTTGAGAAGCCAAAATATAATACCCATCAATTGTTTGAGCTCGTGTGTGTTCACTGAGCTCGGTGACAGAATGAGATTTCCTAGCAGCAAAAATTCCAAATGCCATTGTTTTGCCAATTTGTCAATGTTTGTTTTAAATGAAAACAGCTCTTCCCTACTAACAGGGTAACAATGTCAGATAGTAATTATAACCTTAAATGACAAAAATGTATTCACTCAACATGCACTAATGATGGTCTAGGAGGGATTGAACTCCTGGAAATGTCATACAACATCAGAGTCACTTACATGGGTTGACTAAAGCCATATGGCAGATTTCATTAGAAAAGTCAGATAATTGTGACACTGCATTATGCATATGGAGTCCCCACTGGACCTGGAGACCAGGGCCAAGGGAACTGGAGATGCACACCCAGGGACATCTTTTCACCCATTACTCAGAAAACAGAAACACTAACCTGCCTCTTCAGTTCTTACTTTTTCTGAGGGTAAACTGGGTTCTCCACCTCCGATTTTGTTACTGGCTACAACCCGAAATTCGTATTCCACCCAGGGGTTTAACTCCACTACGGTAGCTGTGTGTGTTTTCCCATCGATGACCTCAGGCACTACAAAGGAACAGTTCAGAGTTGTCAGAGTCTGTGGTGCCCAGCAAGGCCTTGAAATCCTTTCCTAAGCAGGGACAGTGGCTGCCTCTCCCCTTACCTGTTGTAACAGTTTGCCAGCCCACAGAGAAAGGTGTCCTTGCTTGGATAGAGTAGGAGATAACCGGACTGTGGTTGTCTGTGCCTTCTTTCCAAGACAGCTGGGCTGTGGTGTCTGTGATTTCTTCTACCTTCACATATCCTGGTGGTCCAGGTGAACCTAAAGAAGGTGAGTGTGCATACCACTGTCACCCACTTCCACCAAAGTGAAGAGTATGTCCCGTGACCACTTCAGTACCTCCATGAGGTCCCCGTTTAGAAAGTGCTTAGTGACAAAGGCCAGGTACCTAGTAATAATATCCCCTGACACATATTTCCATTGTTAGATCTTAAATTTGGATAGAAGGCCATAATCCCCCATGCTCCCTTGTGACTGTATGTAGGATTCCTGTTCCTTCCAAATGCAGTGCCCCTGGCTTTGGATACACTGACTTTCCCTTAAACCCAGTGGTTTACCTCTGTAGTTCTCAGCTTGTTATCTAGTGATGTTTTAATTCATGATTCACTCTGGTCATTTTCCATCCCAATAGCAACAGTACTCTGGACAGTAGCTTAGGTTGGCAAATTTTCTCAGGAATCCTGAATAAATAATCCTGATTCTTTTAGAAGGACATACACACACTTGCACGCACACACACACCATATTCTCTCTCGCGCACGCACACACACACACACACACACCCCATATTCTCTCTCCTATTTAATCCATATACTGATTGATGATTGATGGCATGCTCAAGAACATATCAGCTTGGCAGCCATCCCCGTCACAGTCAGAGCTATTTGAAGGGCAGAGTCAAGAATCTTGTTTCTCTGAATTGACACTCATCCTAATTGTCGTATTTGCTGGCAAGAGGAGGACTCAAATCAACACTATAATTTGCATGTTCACATTCCCTCTCATCACGGCTCTCCCTCCAGTAAGGAATGATCAGCTAAGATGTGAAGGTAGGAAATCCAGGAGGCGTTCCTTTTACCTCTCACTATGAGCTCGGCGGCAGAGGAGACACTGTCCACTCCCGTGTGCACCATGCAGACGTACTTCCCGCTGTGCGTCAGCTGGATGTTTCTGATCATTAGATCACCTGAGGAACTCTGTTGGGAAAACCGGTGATGGACACACCATTATTTTTAAAACACAAAGAATTTTGGAGACTATGGCCCAGAAACACATGGCGACGGAATCTGTATTTAGAGTAAAAACTAAAGTGGGACTAGACAGAGGATGCAAGAAGGGAATGAACGGAAATAACACCAAGTTAAAAACCATACATGACTGCAGATAAATATTTCTGCAGACAAATAAATGACTAGCTTTCCCCAGGGGCATTTATGGTTTCAAAAATAAACGAGGGCAGAGATTATAGTCTCAGAGTCTATTTACTTCCACCAGGGTGACACTTATTTTATATCCACCGCTCAGCATCAGCTCAACTGTTTTCTCTGGTTCCAACCCCACTGCAATTATCTGCCTGAGAAGAAGCAGAAACCATTTAGGTATCTAGTGGGAAATAAATGCAGCGCGACACAGGGATTACCACAGTTGAACACTGTTCTAAACACATTGGAGCTCAAAAAAGACTAATGCCATTTAATTCCTCAGCTGCAAAACTTTAGGAACAGTCAGAATGAACCCCCTCAATAAGAAGAAATGGAAACATTTTAAACCTTAAAAATATCAGCTATCCATAAAGACATTTGTGGGTGTCCCTCAGCACCAATTAATGGAGCAAATATATTTCTAAATGCTCAACTTTAAACGGTCTTCATTTAAAGAGAATATAAAATCATGTTCATAAAATGACTAACTGCAGGTCGGTTTCATGCATTAGTAAAAATATAGATTGAAATAAAATAATTTGGAAAAGCAAAGCCCTTTGAAAAAGATTAGCAGTTGATGCCTGACCTGGTACAGGACACAGCAGCATTTATCTTGTTAATTAAAAGCGTAGCTTTCCTCTTGGGTTTTCCTAGAATATGTTGAAAGGGGATCTGTTATCCTATTTTTAGGTAATTTCCTAAAAGTACCTACAGGGTACTTCCTTCCATATTGCTCCCTGCCCTGAGGATTCTTAATAGGCCACAGATTCTCTGTTGGTTGGATCATATGGCTTTGGATGGAACTTCTTGAGCACTGGGAGAGACCAGATGTGCTGATTGATGGCCACAATTAAAAGATAATCCTGAAACTGTGAAGTTTGCAGATTTTACTTTCCACACTCTGAACTTTCTTCTTTTCCTCCCTCCCTCTTTCTCCTCAGGGTTATTTAGAAATTTATTCCCAGGATGAAACCCTCAGTGCTTGCTGACCATTGCAGGTTTTCTGAGTTCCATATAGTCACAGGAGGGTGATTATCATTTCTATAGAAATCTTAATTTTCAGCAAAAATCTGTTGATGTTAAATGCCACCAAGACATTGGGGATGAGGCTGTTATTCTCCCTACCTTTATTTCTTACTTTGAAAACAGTTGGGTAAAAGAGAATTATAACAGGGCTCTCCTGAGTTTTTAGATATCTGCATGTACCATTTCAGCACACTGCTGGTCTTGTCTCTTGAAGGAGTAATGGAGAGTTTGGTATCAGGATGTGGCTTCTATTGACTTCAGGTATTGATAGTGGGAGAGACAGAAATGCTCAGCCAGGTCACAGAAATCAAACTGTCTTCCTAAAGAAATGTAGGTTTATGTTCAGAGGACACACCATTTCTAAGTATACGAGTGTACCACAGTGAACCTCACCATCATGTATGCCACAAGAAATTAATTTTTAAAAATAAGATAAAATAACTATGGGTAAATGACAGAAAGATCAATAGAGAGAAGGGGCTGGGGAGAAGGAAGGGGAAGGAGAGATACTGGTGCCTCAATTAGAACAAAATATATTCCATGCTTGTATAATTATGTCAAAATGGATTCTACTGTAATGTATAACAAAAAGGAACCAATAATAAAATTAAATTAAATATAAAAAAATGTTGGAAAAAGAAGCAATAAACTAAGTTATGTAGAAAATGGGAGCCACCAATTTTTTTTAAGCACCAAAATGTTGTTAAAGTAGATAAATATGTAAATGGAAAGTAGAATTTAATTTTTGCCAGTTCAGTAACATGTATTTATATTGTACTTTTCTGGCCCTTTCTATCTCCAACTCATCTATTGTCTTAATGCATCGCTTCATAGAAGCAAGATTCACCTTAACAGAGGTTTACCCAATCCTGCTTAAGCCTTCAAGGGCTAAGACCTGCCTGACACATGACCTTTGTTCTCCAGGATGTAAACCCAACCCAGGGTAATAAGGAATGTACATGTGAGGCAGATTCCATCTGCAAACCTGGGAAGTTCAACTCAGGTCAAAGGACATCACATGGCACACCATGTGTGGAGAGCTGTAAAGCAACAGAGATGAATGTTTTCAGGTTCTGCTGACAGTGTGGAACCTGCTGCTAGGAGGAGTGTGAATGGGTGCAACCCCTCTGGAGAACTGACCAGAAGTCTCCACTAAGGCACAAAATAAGCATCATCTATCACCCATTATTTCACCCCTAGGAATGGACTTATCCTGCAGAAATGTGTGTGTGCATCGACCACAAGATATACACAGCTGAAAACCAGAGGACTCAATGTCTGTCTCAGTAAAACTCATGAATAAATAAGTGGTATAATCATTTACGGAAATACTATTGGGACATTAAAATGACAAAACTATGTACATAGATCTATGTAGCTGCATCTAAACAACCAGAGAGAAAAGAGGATATTGGTCTCATCTCACCACCCAAGAGAAGGGAGCTGTGGTGACCTGGGAAGGAATAAGTACTCTGGATTGAAGCATCATGGGGGATTCTAAAGTGCAGGTCATGCTCCATGTGTTCCTCCTGTGAAAATCCACTGGGCTACTTGGCAGGCACACATTATCCCATCATTTCTTATCAGGATGCAACTATTTCCAGACATTAAAAAAATTCCCAAAGGAAGATTCACTGATAGCAAACCCAACTCTTTTCCACATCAGGTTGTCACTCTTGGAGAATGTAGTTGTTTATTGGGTAGCTGGGATAAAGTGGGTGGGACAAGACTGCCTGGGAAAATCTAAGTAAAATTTGTCAAAATGTAGTAAACCATTTAGGTCTCCTCTAAATAGGTTTCTCGATATATTTATTAATGAGATAGCATAATAGATACATTTAGAAGCATTTTTCTTTAGAGTTTACAGCAATTCAAATAAAGGAGATTATAACACTAATAACTTTCAATAAATTGTTAGGCACACTAATAATTGTTTGAGTGAAAAACAGCTTGGTGTTTCCTCTCTGTTAAATTAGTCTGTAGTATTTTCCTAAGTATTCTTCCCCTCCCCCCCTCCTTGAATAGATTGGACCACATTGGCAAGATGGGGGGCAAGGGGTCAAGTTTTTACTTTTTCTTCATCCTGATTTTCTTTAAAACCTCCCTCTAAAAACCTCCCCCAAGCAATGAAATTCTAAGTTTTCTAGAGAGCAAGCCATTTTTCTAAGCTGCAGGCCACAGGTTTACTCAAAATAGGAGATATGGGCCGTGGACAAGGTCCATTCCAATAATTCATACAGAAACTTTTACAGCAGGAGAAAAATCCCTAAGTGATACAAATTTGAGTTCCTTCTTAAAAGCACTACCTTTTTAAAAATAAGATAATTCATTCAAAAACTATTTATTAAGCAACTACTACACTTCAGTTGCTGGGTATACAATGATGAGGGGAGAAAAAAACAGTCCTTATATTCACTGAGCTGACAGCTGAGAGAGGCAGTCATCAAACAATGACATAAAACAATGTCAAATTACAGTGTAACTTAAGATCAGAGAACACAGAAGAGTCTATGGTTTTCAAGGGTTTCAGTGAATGAACCGACGGGCCCAGGCATGCGATGTAATCAGAAGTCTTGAAAAAAGAGGGTGAAGTGGTCTACACGGGCACATATCTACATGCAAAGCACTTGAGGACACAATCAATTTGTTTGACTCAAGAAGGGTAGGGTAGTGGCACACACCTGTAATCCCAGCGGCCCAGGAGGCAGAGGCAGGAGGATCATAAATTGGAGGCCAGCCTCAGTGACTCAGTGAGAACCTAAGGAACTTAGTGAAACTTTGTCTCAAAATTTAACAAGTGTTTGTGTGTGGAGTGGAGCATTGCAGATGAAATTCTGTGGTTCAGCACCACTGGGTTCAATCCCCATTACCAGGGGGAACAGGGGGGTTGCTAAAAGGGTTTCAGGAATAGGGATGTGAGGAATGTAGTTAATCTACAAACTCTTTATCTGTCCCCCAAAATTAAAAGTTCACTATAGTCAACATCAAATGCATAGTTACATCAAAATGACAGTAAATTTTTTCCTTTTTGGGCTAATTTTATAATTTCTAAGTTTGGCTAGAACCATTTACCCCTTTTTTCATGCTGGAGATTGAACCCAGAGCCTTAAACACACTAAGCACACACTCTACCACTGGGCCACATGCCCAAGCCCTAGAATCACTTTCTCATTGAAGTATTTGTTCACCTAGTCATACACATTTCTTTTAGGAAAAAAAAATACACATTTTTGAAACATGCTACAGGTACAAGAAGCAAACAGATTTATAAGCCAAATCATCTTTGACATGAATGTTAAGGGAAAATGTAGCGTGTGCTGAATTAAACAGAAGAGGATCTTATTAACTTTTCCCCTGTATTTTCTGAGGTGATGACACTAATGAAATTTGGGATGCAATTTAAAAGCCACTCTGCACTGAAAGGCAAGCAGTATGTGATGTGATAACCCATGCCAGGAGAAAGTAAATGAACAGCCGATCATCACTAATTACAGGCGGGCTCGAAGCACACTGTGGTGTCTGCCATGTGCTAAGAACCGAGGTGCAGTGCAAACTTCGGAATCGGGGAGCGTCTTCCATGTTGCCAACAGAGCCTCAACTTTGAGTGAAACAGATTATCACAAATACTAATTCCTTAGTAAGCACTCTCGATATAAATGCTGCCACTGGACTGCCAAGAAGCATAATTTCCCAGTATAAGGGAAAAAAATACATTTTGATGGCTATTTGGAAGGCAAGGTTGACTAGGCGGGCCTCCTCCTTTTTATCACTTTATGCAGTCTGTGACTGCAGAGCCACCCAAATTAATCATGGGTCCCTTCACAGGCCTGCTTTCCAAACCCTGACACCGCATGTAAATCACACCCAGGTGCCTTGAAAGCAATCGACCTATAGGATCCTCCTGGAATCTGGTTGGTGCTTTTATTTGTGAAGGTCCCCAAAGGAACTGATGGTGACATCTCTCGCCTCTGCATTTATGATCAAGCAAATTAAACCTTGCCCCCACTCGCCCTGGACAGCCTCCTCAGGGTCACCTTCCTTACACACATACTCTGCTCAGGCAAGGAATAGAAAACGTAGGCAGCCACTGAAGATGGAAACAGGACCAAGCTGGGACATTGTGCTAATTTTTCTTACTAACAGTGGTTACAGTCACTTGGTTGTCTGAACAGGTGATATTTAAGGCAGGTAAATGTCATCTGTTCATATCAGAATTTGCTTGACTTTCTTTTTTTTTTTTGGCAGGGGGAGGTACTGGGGATTGAACTCAAGGGCACTTGACCACTGAGCCACATCCCCAGCTTTATTTTGTATTTTATTTACAGACAGGGTCTTTCTGACTTGCTTAAGGCCTGGGATTTTGCTGAGGCTGGCTTTGAACTCACAATCCTTGGGTCTCCAAAGTGCTGGGATTATAGGTGTGCCCCACTGAGCTGGGCTAAGAATTTGCTCAACTTTCTTTGGGAGGGGATGTCCTAGTTTGCCTCACTAGAAGTTGGTGATGTCAAGATGCTTTTACCAGAGACTTCAACTCAGTGTTTTCTACACTTTGGTCACTACAGTTACATTTACAGCTTTATATGACACATCCTATGAATGGAAGTTCTGTTATTCACTTGATGTTTTCTTAAACTGGTTAGCTTTCTTTAATTAATATGGAAACAGATAGGGAAAATGTATATTTTTGACCTAAATGGGAGTTTGCTCACCAAAATAAGTTAATGGCAGAAATGAACACAGTGAGTAGAAAAAAATATGAATGGACACTGTCCAAGATAATGCATATGGACAGCAGCTGAATGGTGTTAAAGTCCCTGAGCTAGAGACCTTTGCTCTGCTAATTAAAAAAGGAGATTGGCAAGTGTTAGACACTGTAATCAACAAATTCAACACTATAGTTAGCCACTATTCTGAACTTAAACTCATGATTGAAAAAAAATTGAAAATGGATGGTTTCTATGTCCTATTATTTAGAGCTGCATATCTAGGACCTAAATCCTATCATTCTCAATGCTGGTTGTGCTATAAATTTACCTGAGGAATCTTTAAAAAGTACCAGAAAAGCCTAGGCCACATCCCAGGATAATGAAGTCAGAATGAACTGGAGACAGGAGACCCTCTAGGTGACTCTAATAAGCCATTAGGGTGCAAAGCTCATTAAACCTCCTGGAATTTGACGTTCCTAATCTTCATTCCTCTTGGAAACAGAAGGCTTACAATAACCACTCTGATGTCCCCCAACTCTGAAATGCTATAATAAATAAATTAATGAAATAATTATTAGGCTGGGCTGGACATTGCTGGACACAGGCTGACAACAGCACTCCTATACAGAGGGTCCTCCTGCGAGGGAGGCATGAAAACTAGCGTTCGTGAAGCAGACAGAGTGTGTCAGGTTGGGGCCAACTCCCTTGACATTGCCTTGTTTGCTGTGCTCATTGTAATTTAGAAATAGTCACCCAAGTCACTCAACAGTGATAAATTTCTATAAATGCACATCGAAACTTACTATTACTCAACCTGTACCACTCTAGGATTTCTGTTGATGGATGTGATGATTCTGGCATATTCCAAGTCAAGGAGCTTATCCTGGAGAGTAAATTAACTCAGGGATCAAATCTCACTGTTTTGTTTTTCCCTATAGTGAATGAACAAAGTGCACTAAAAGCAGATCTGTCCCTTGTAGAATGGTATGGCTGTGTGGAAGAAAGGGTCCACTGATGCAAAGGAATAAAAAGCTATTTTCTCATGGCCACATAAACAAATTCTGCTGAGTTCCTTAGGTTTACTTCTGGCACCAATTCATTTTGCTATGTAATCATTTACCCCCAAATTTAGTAGCTTAAATAAAAAAAAAAAACACTTATTGTGTTCAGGAAACAGCAGAGAGGAGTGGAGCCAGCTCCTTAGTGCTGCATAGCTTCTTGGGGAGATGTACCTGGGGACTGGCAAGCTCATCCACAAGACGGGCAACTTGGAGTTGGTCGTTGGCTGGGACTTCAGTGGGACTGATGGCTGGGGACCCTGGTTCCTCTTAAAGTGAATCCCTGCACACTCTACTTTGGCTTCCTCATAGTCTAGTGGCTCAGTTTCAGAGCCATTGTGCTAATGGAACCAGGTAGAAGAGCATGCGTTTTGGGGAGTTAGCCTCAGGAATCCGATGGCACTGTTCCTGGGGTTCTTTATTAGTCAGGGAAGTCACAAAGGTCTTCTGGGTTTCAACAGGGGAGGAATGGCTTTATTGCAGGTGGACAGGTGTTTGTCAAAGTCATGCAATAAGGAGAACTCATTGTATAAAGCAGGCTGTGGCCACCATCTTTAGAAAACACAATCTGCCTCACCACAGGTTCCATCCACACCTGCCGTACAGCCAGTGCTTGGGACGGATGATCCACAGGGGCCACAGAAACAGGTTTCCATACCTTCCACTATAGCTTTGGGGTCTCTCACATGGAGATCTGAGGGAGAGAAAGTTGTAACTTGTGGCTATGTACTTGCCAAGAGTCACCCTTGTGGGCTGGCCTGAACTGAATGTGCCAAGAACCTAGAATAGGTTAAAAAAAGAAAAGAAAAAACAACAAAGAAATAAAAGCAAAACCCTAGACTAGACACCCTTTCTTATAAGTCAGAAGCCTGTATATGGACCAGATAAAGGACTCCCAAGGGCTCAAAGAGTATAAAATTATATCCTCTCCCAGGAGAGTTGCTCCCAAAGAGATCACAGTGTTTTCCTTACAATTGCAGTCGATTATGTTCCAGCCATTTTCCAGATATTTCAGAAGTATAGATTTTTCATCTCCAAGTCATATTGAAAAAGATAAAATAGGAAAGACTAGGTTTGATATTAAATGTGACTATCAATAGAATTTTTTTATGATAAAGAACATGTTCTAAAATTTTAAGGTTGGTATAAGAAAAAGGGATTGAAAAATCACTGCTGATCATTTATTGCTATCTTGAATGCTGCTGGAATTAATATTACACTGAGCTTTAAAACATTTTTTTTATGTACAGAAAAAAAAGAAGTGTTAATTAGAAAAATAAAAACTATTCCAAAGTTTTACCCAGAGTCACAAAACACACAACTTTCAATAGTCATTTTACTAATTCAACAAGATGCATGAAATACAAAAAGGCAGTAAAGCTGACAAAATTCAGAAAGAATAACATTCAGTCCCATGGTTCAGAGTGTTTCTATAATAATAATTTTTTTGTTGTTAAAAACCAACCACTTAAAATTTCTGGTGTTGGAGTCTAAATTTTTAAATCACCCCAACTGATCTATTCATTCTTTACTTGCATGTCTAGGTTCTAATCAATTAAATGGGTATAATTAAATATCACATCTTATACAGTACAATGATTTTCTAAATTAGAACATAAAATATAAGCCAGCATGATTAGAAAATTGGCCAGTTGCTCTGACTTCTGGTATCCAGTCACCACATAAGGAATTTAGAAGTTGCCACTCTGTCTTAACAACAGGTAAAAATCTAAACACAATTAAAAAATTAATTCTTCTTAGCTACAGCAAGGAAATATGGTCACAGGGCAGACTGTGTCCCTCAACACTGGAGATGTAACTGGGCAGATGCAGAGATCCACATGTAGAAGGCTCCCTGGAAACCTCTGCTGGAGTAGGAAACCTGGCTGTTACTGACAACCTGCGGGACGGGCTGAGGGGATAGCTCTGGGGACCCAGTCATAGAGGGGTCCCCACAACCTCAGCGTTACTTCAAAGTCTACTAAGTCCTTGTAGAAAATACTGGAGAAAAATTCCACACGGTTCTGGCAGAAGCAGGGGAAAGGAACATCCCAGACTGTTTTACTCTCCCTTAAAAGGTCTGCCTTCAGGAGCAAGTAGCCAGCTTGGTCTGATCAGAGCCTAACCTACTAGGGGGAGGAAATATCAAACTCCACCTCCTCCAGCCATCCTGTCCCATGTTAAGAGGGCGGGGGGACATGGAAAAGAACAAGAGAAGTTTAGAGTCTAGGGGTACGGGCTCACTTAAAAGATGGAGCCCTCCCTCCCATATACCTCGTCCATCGGTCTCTTATTCAAGGCCTATTGATCTCATTGCCATTTCCTAGTACATCATATGTGCCTTTCACCAAAGTTACAGGCACATAAAAAGGCAAAAATCCAACCAAACAACAAAATAAGGTTTGAACAGGCAAAACAATCAGGGTAGGAGTGATGGTATGATCAGACTAGGAATTGAAAAACATGATAAATACTAAGTGCTCCAGTGGGGAAAAAGTAACCACAGGTGAACACAGGAATGCTGCAAGCAAACCAATGGAGATGTCCGGAAAAAATTAGAAAGAATAAGATGCCAGATGAGATCATTGAGAACACAGACAATGACAAGAGCTGGTGAGGATGAGGGGAAAAGCACACTCAGATTGTTGGCGGGACAGCAAGTTAGTGCCATCACTTTGCAAAGTAGTATGGAGATTCCTCCAAAGACTAGAAATGGACCACCATGTGGCCCAACTGCTGAGGAATGAAACCACTGTGTGACCCAGCTGCCCCACTCCTTGGTGTTTATCCAAAAGATCTCAAACCAGACACTGCAGTGATACTGCCATTTCAAAGTTCACAGTGGCACAATTCACAGTAGCCGAGTTATTGAATCAGCCAGATTAATGGGTCAAGAAAATATAATACACACACACACACACACACACACACACACACACACACAATGAAGTTGTATTTAGCCTTGAAGAAGAATGAAATTATGGCATTTCCTGGTAAATGGATGAAAATAGAAACATCATGCTAAGTGAAATAAACCAGATTCAGAAAGTCAAAGTTTGAATACTTTTCTGTAGGTGTGGAAGCAAGAGCAAAATAAAGGGGGAAAAAAAGATAAAGGTGGATCTCATAAAAGCAGAGGGAAGATCAGCAGAGTAGAGGAAGGAGATTGAGGGGGAAGAAGGAGGAGGGATAGGAAAGGGAGGAAATGTGGAATGAAACTGATCAAATGATGATGTGTGCATGTACGAATACAGCACAGTGATTTCTACTTCTATGTATACCTATAAAGCACCAATTAAGAAACATAAATAAATAACTAGAAGGACCTGTAGAGTGTAGCAAGGGAAATGGGGAGGCAGGAATAGAGGCGCAGAGTAAGCCCTGGGCACTGAAATGGAGCCAATTATATTCCATACATGAATGTTTATGTGGAAATGGTCCCCAATATTATGTGCGACGATAATGCACTAATATAAATATTATGTAAAAAAAGAATCTCCAGAGACTAAAACACTGTAACAGAAGTGGAGAAACCTTTTAATGGGCTCATCAAAGGAGAAACCAAGCTGAGCAAAAACCTCTAAGTCCGAGGACATGACAATAGGAGTTTAAAATCACAAATGGACTGAAAGGAAACAGAACCATTTCCAAAGACTGTGGCACAATTACCACAGGTGCAGAGTATGTGGGATGGAAACAGCAGAAGGAGAAAAATGTGTGAAGGAACAGAAAAAAAAATACGTGTTTGATATGAGAATTTCCTCAAATAAATTTCAGACACCAAATCGCAGATGCTTTGTAAAGGCCAGCCCCAAGCAGGACAAATGCAAAAACCCAAACACACCAAAGTATGACTGGGCATATCCCATCCCAATGTTAGAAACCACAAATGGAGAAGAGCTCGTTATCTAAAGCACTGAGAGAGAAGCACTGCTCTTCAGAAGGACTCCTGCAGCTAGTGAAATTATTCTTCAGAAATGAAGGAGCAAAGACTCTTGGGACAGAAAAAAAAAGGAGACCTGGGCATGGTGGTGCACGCCTGCAATCCCAGTGGCTCAGGAAGCGGAGGCAGGAGGATTGAGAATTCAAAGCCAACCTCAGCAACTCAGTGAGGCACTAAGCGACTCAGTGATACCCTGTCTCTAAATAAAATACAAAATAGGGATGTGGCTCAGTGGTTGAGTGTCCCTGGGTTCAATCCCTGGTACCCCCTACCCCTGAAAAGAAATTGGAGAATAGGGCTTCAGGAGACTGGCCTTGCAACAAAGGCTAGAAGTTATTGACAGGGAAGGAGAAATGTATATCAGTCAGAATTCTGAATGTACAAAAAGACAGGAAGAGTGCCAGAGAAGGGGTCAGTGGAGGCGATACAAACCCTTATTTTCTTCTTATTATTAATTTATTAACAAATAATACTTTGCACAAACTGACAGAGACCATGTATTAGATTCGGTGTGTCTATGTGTGTGTGTGTGTGTGTGTGTGTGTGTGTGTGTGTGTGTGCGTGCATGCATGCACACAGTGGTGCTAATATGTGCTCCTGTGTAAGTAAAATGAATGGCAATGACACAGAAAAAGAAAGGGAAAATACTAGTTTTTGTTTTAATCATAAGGTACTTGTGTTTTTAGATTTTATTATGAGGTTCCTTTATTATAAGCACTACTTATGAAATGAACTTGAAAATGATCTCAAAGCACTCTGGAAATGGACTTGGATTAGTTATGTCTGTACATTGCAAACTTTAGATCTACCACTTAGAAAAAACATGCAGCATAATTGATATGTTGTTATGGGTCCTAGTCTGCCTGGGTTTAATTCTGAAGATCTGAAGACTATGAAATTCAAGGACAGGGTGTCTGGAGAGCGCTTTTTTTCAGATTCTTTGATGGTGCCTCTCTATATTCTCCAATGGTAGAAGAAACCAGGGGTGTCTCTTGGGCATTAACCTCATCCCACTCAGGAGGGCTCTATTCCCGTAATCTCACCACCTCCTCACCTGCCAGACCACCACTGTAGGAGTTAGAGGTTTCAACACAAAAATTTCAGAGGAGAAAACAAATATTTGTCCCTTTAGCAACATGTTAAGAAATAAAGAAAGTGGAATCCTAAAGAATGCTCAATTAAGACCATGAAATTCTTATAATGTCTAGAAAACTAAAAAAAAAAAGAATAACAACAACTAACAAAATAGTGAGAAGTATGGTAGATATTAATTCAGCTATGTGAGTAAGGACTTTGAACAGCATAGTCTAAATGCATTCATTAGAAGACAGAGATTTTCAGAGTAGCTAAAAGCTAGACCCAACTGTATATTCTCTACTAGGAAATATACCTTCAATATAAAGATACATAGAAATTAAAAGGAAATTATAAAATATATGTTGTGTTAATGGTGATGAAAGAATAAAATAGTCACTACAGTAAATTCAGTCAGAGCAGAAGAGAAAGCCCAGGGAATGTTATCAGTGCTGACATGGACCACTTCTTAATGATAAAGGGCCCAGAGTGTAAGCAGATACAGTAACCCCCAATGTATGTGTGCCTAACAAAAAATATGTAGCAAAAACTGAGAGAACATTTGGGCAAAAGAGATAAATATGGACAGGATCCAGCAGGCAGAAGTTCAGAAGGACGTGGTTGAACTACAAAGCAGTACCAATTGAATGGATATAATGACATCTAGATGCTACCTCACCCATCAACAGCAGATAATACCTTCTACTCCAGTTCAAATGTAATATTCACCAGGAAAGATCATATCTGGGTCTTAAAACATACCCCACTAATGTTAAGAGCATAGAAAACAGACAACATTTGCTTTCAGACTATAATATAATTAAACTAGAAAGCAATAATGGAAAGATCCCCCAATTCTTGTACATAAAATTACACACTTCTACTCAACAAATGGGTTAATGTAAAAAAAAAAAAAAAAACTCAAGAGAAATTATTAAAAAATATTCTGAACTAAATGCAAAAGAAAATAGAACTTATCAAAATTTGTGGGATGTAGTGAGTACATTGCTTTGAGGGAAATTGATAGCACTGACTGCGTATGTCAGAAAAGAAGAAAGATCTACGATCAATAATGTAAGCTTCCACCTTAGAAAACTAGAAAACGAAGAGCAAATTAAATCCAAAGCAAGCAGAGTAAAAGAAACAAACATAAGAGCAAAAACCAGTGAAATTGAAAACAGGAAGTCAGTGGAGAAAATCAACAAAACCAAAAGTTGGTTCTTGGAAAAGATCAATAAAATCAATAAGCCTCTAGTCAGCCTAACTATGAAAAAAAAAGAAAAGAGGAAATACACAAATTATTACTATCATGTATGAAAGAGAGGCCATCACTAAAAACATCATGGACATAAAAGGATAATAAAAATAATATTACAAACAATTCTTGTCTATAAATTTGATACTTTAGATGAAATAGACCAATTCTTTGAAAAACGTGACCTGCCAAAATTTACCCAGGAATAAACATACAATCTGAATAGGTCTACATCTATTTACAAAATCAAATCAATAATTAACAATCTTACCAAACTGAAAATGTCAGGTGCAAATACGTTCATTGACAAATTTTAACAAACATTTAATTAAGAAAGTGTAGCAATTCTCTACAATCTCTTCCAAAAGATCCAGGAAGAAGACATACTTTCTAACACATTCTAGGAGGTCAGAATTACCCTAATAACAACCAGACAAACATATTAAAATAAAACTGCATAACACCAATATTCTTTATGAACTTAGATACAAAATCCCTTAGTATCAGCAAATAGAATTAAACAATGAATTTAAAGATTGTACACCATAACCAAGTGGACTTTGTGTCAAATACACAAGACTGGTTTAACATTTAAAAATCTATTTATGGGTAATCCATCCAGTAGTGAAATGAAGAGGAAAACAACAGATGTAAACAGAAAAAGCGTTTGACAAAAATCTGGCACCTATTCATGATTATAGTTATCAATAAATTAGGGATAGAGGAGAATCTCTACACCTTGATAAAGAATGTCCACAAACAACCCACAACTTAAAATGCTTTATGACAAAAAACTCCAAGTTCTGAGACCAGGAACAAAGCAAGACTGGCTCTTTTTCAACATCATATTGAAAGCCCTAACTAATAAAGTAAGAGAAGAAATGGAAATTTAAAAATATACAGACAGAGAAGTAGAAAATGCAAATTTGTTTATGTGATCATCTCTGTATGAGATCTGAAAGAATCAAAAGGAAATCAGAACTAACAAGTAACGTAGGAGGTAAGGTTGATATTCAAAGTCCAGTTGTTTTCCCAAATACCAGCAATGTACAAATGGGATTTGAAATGAAAACATACTACCATTTACACCAGCACCCCAAATACTGAAATACTTATGTTAAAATCTAACAAAATATGTGCAAAATCTAGGTGGGAAACTGCAAGTCTGATGGAAGAAACAAAAGAACCTAATAAGCTGAGAGAGATTCTATGTTCATGGATAGGAAGACTTGAAAAATATACACATTTGTGGATAGTTGAAATCCTGGTTCTAAAATTCCTATGTCAAGACAAAAACCCAGAACACCCCAGTCAATACTGAAGAGAAACAAAGCTGGAACATGGGAACACCTAAATTAAATACTAATATTAAGGCTACAGAAATCAAGAAAGGATGGTCATGGTGAAAAGGGCAGACAAATTGGTGCAACAGATGAGAGAGCCCAGAAATAACCCACAAATTCAGTCAACTGATATTTGACAAAGGAGCAAATGACAGCCTCTTCACAATATGGTCCTAGAAAAACTGGATGTTCACATGAAAACAGTGAATCCAGACACAGACTCTGTACTCTGCACAAAAATGAAATCAACAGGAGTTGCACTCTTAAATGTAAAATGAAAATCTTATTATAAAAGTCCTAGACTGTCATACAGGGAAGAAACCTAGATGACCCTGGGTATGGTAAAGGTTTTATAGACACAATACCACAAGGCCAATCCATGAAAGAAGTAACCGACAAGCTGGGCTTCATTAAAATGAAAAAAACTTCTGCTCTCTGCATGATGTCAAAAAATGAGAAGGCAAGTCACAGACTGGGAAAAAGGTCTCACCAAAGACACTTCTAATGAAGGACCTCTTTACAAAATGTACAAAGAACCCTGAAAACTCAACAATAAGAAAATGAATAATGCAATTAAAAAGTGGACAAAAGACCTAAACAGACATTCCACTAAATATATGCAAATAGCAAGCAAATATATGAGCATATGTGCAATATCCATTCCTCATTAGGGAATTGTGAATTGAAACATCAGCAAAATATCACTACAATTCAGAAAATTAACACCAAATACAGGAGAAGGCACGCAGTAGCAGGAATCCCCAATCACTGATAATGGGAATGCAAAATGGAACAGCCATTCGGAAGGCATTTTACCTATTCCTTATAAACCTATTCTTATCATAGGATCCAGCATTTGCACTTCTTGGTATTTACCCAAATAAATTGAAAACTTATGTCCTTGCAAGGTAAAGGAAGAGTACAGGGGATGGAGATGGAGAAAACTATGTTATATACATTTATGAATATGGCAAATGAACCCAACTGTTTTGCATCACTACCAAACATTAAAGAACAAAAATAAATCTTTAAAAAACCCCACACATAGATGTTTATAGCTGCTTTATTCAGATTTGCCAAAACTCAGAAGCAATGAAGATATTCTTCAGCAGATGAGTGGATAAATAACTGGGGTACACCTGGAGAATGGGAAATTATTTTGCACTAAGAAGAAATGAGCTGGCAAGCCATGAAGGACAAGGCATGGAGGAATCTTAAATGCCTGTAATTAAGTGAAGGATGCCAATCTGAAAAGACTAGATAGTACATGATTCCAACTGCATGATGTAGTTGCCAGGGGTTAGAGGGATGAACAGGCAATTTTGTGAGCCAGGAAATGATCAGTACATATTGAAATTGGTGTGTAAATAAAAGATTTCCTGCTGTGCTCTGAAAAGAAAGCTGTCCAATGGATATCTGAAACAGATGAGATGGAAATCTGATCTACGCAAATGTAAAATTCATTACTTGGTCTTTAGGAAAAACAAAAACATACCAAAAAAATTTATCCTCCCCCAAAAAAACCCAACAAAATAAATTTCTGTGTAGCTAAGGTTGTTTTAATGCAATAGGTATTTTGCTTTTGTAACTTTTGAAAGTAATTCTCTATTTCTAGATTTTTAAAAATCAGCTACCTATACAATCAGGCAATTTTGTGTGTGTGTATGTGTGTGTGTGTGCGTGCGTGTACATGAGAGTACATATGTGAATCTCTCTCTTTGGGGAGAAAAAGCTATTTTTTTCTTTCTTCTGTCTGAAAGAGCAATCTTGCATTTCTTTAGAGGTAGTATTAACTGTAGCATTTGGAGGACTCAGTTATAATGCTAAATACTCCCCTAGTATCCAAATCACTTAAAAGCAACTAGGGAGATTTTTGGTCTCTGAGAAATGAGAAGTTGGCGATAAGGTATTGTTTTTCAATCATCTGTCTAGTAAAACTTTAAAAAGAAAAATCAAGGAAAAACCCCTGTGCAGAAAAGAACACTGGGGAGCCACCACTCATGGGAGCAGGAATTGCAGAAGCTTTTCTGGAGAACAATTCAAAGCAGTCCTACCATCCTAACAATAGGAGCTAACCTGCACTGTTCTTAGAACCTTCTATATACCTCTGAATAAAACAGTATTATCTCCTCAGTTTCACAGATGAGAAATCTGAGCCAACAGAATTGATGATCAATAGCATATATGAGAATGAAATAGCTTCCAAAAGCTGGCTCTCCACTTTGGTCTTTAACAAGGAGTCTATTCGCATGTAACTCTAATCTGGCCCGGCAATTCTCTTCCTGAGTAGACACCTCCAGAACCCCAGAACTATCTACAAGGGTCAATAGCCTTCTTTCAAATACTATTAACTATTTTATCCTCATTTCTTATTCTAAAAATCCTCAGAATAATTTAAATTGAAATAAGATTGGTTCATTTACTTAACCTGAGATCAGATTTAAAACCACAGAGAAATCAGAGAAAAATTGAAATCTGACAATATATACCTGTTTTGTTTAATCTAAGAATCTTGAAATTTTAATGCTTCCTTTCCTGTTTCTCGTTAATCATTTACTTGTATTAAGAAAGTATTGTAGTTTATTTAGGCCTCATCAACTTCTTGTGTAAATGATTAACAGTCATATTATTTCTCTTTTGAGGGAAGTTTTTATCCTCCCTATTATGCTTTCTAATGGGTTGCTGTTGATACATAAATAAATAAACTATTACATTTTGCATAGTTACTTTGTACTGAACATGGTAGGTAACTGAATTTTGATTAGTTTTTTAAATGTTATAGTTGATACTATTGGGTATGATACTAATATCATTATGTCCTCTAATAATTGTAATTTTGTTTCCTTATTTCAAAGGCTACCTTTTATTTATATTTACACCTTATTAAATTCATGTAGACATCTCTAAATGACTTTATTCATGACATTGTAAAAATCCCTGTTTTATTGCTGAGTTAAGTAAAAGTATTTCTACTATTTTCCTTTAAAGATAATTTTGAAATAGAGAGAAAAGAATCTTCTTATACCTATTTTAACATGAACTTAAAGCTCAGTAATTGTTATTAATTTTACTGAATATCTGATAAGAAAATCATGAACTATTTTATGAGATATATCAATATAGACATATGTATATTTCCTGGGACAACTAGTAGCTTATGAAGGCCCTGTTCCTTTAATATAATGTTTTTCTGAACTGGTAAAATTTCACTTAGATTTTCATAATATATTCAGGGAATTTTTTACATTTACTGATTTATTTACTATCTTCCCAGGATATGTTCTCAAGAATATGCTAGCCTTACAAAGTCCATGGAAAAAAAATTAACTTTAACTTTTTTATGTTGTCAAAAAGTACACAATATAAACATTTGTCTGTTTCTTTAAAAGTTAAAAAAAGAATCAGTAAAATTATCTAGCTCTAGTGAATATGTAATTTTAATTTTTAATTTTTTTATTTACATATGACAGCGGAATGCATTACAATTCATATTACACATATAGAGCACAATTGTTCATATCTCTGGCTGTATGCAAAGTATATTCACACCAATTCACATCTTCATAAATGCACTTTGGATAATGATGTCCATCTCATTCCACCATCATTTTTAACCCCATGCCTCCTCCCTTCCCCTCTCATCCCTCTGCCCTATCTAGAGTTCATCTATTCCTCCTCTGCTACCCCTCCCTATCCCACCATGAATCAGTCTCTTTATATCAGAGAGAACATTAAGCATTTATTTTTGGGGGATTAGCTAACTTAGCATTATCTTCTCTAAGTCCATCCATTTACCTGCAAATGCCATGATTTTATTCTCTTTTATTGCTGAGTAATATTCCATAGTGTATATATGCCACATTTTTTTAAATCCATTCGTCGTACTGAAGGGCATATAAGTTGGTTCCACAGTTTAGCTATTGTGAATCATGTTGCTATAAACATTGATGTGGCTGTGTCCCTGTAGTATGCTGTTTCTAAATCCTTTGGGTATAGACTGAGGAGAGGGATAACTGGGTCAAATGGTGGTTCCATTACCAGTTTTTATAAATGGGATGGATTCAAACTAAAAAGTTTCTTCTCAGCAAAACAAACAATTTGTGAAGTGAATAGAGAGACTACATCTTGGGAGCAAATCATTACCCCTTGCACATCAGACAGAGCACTAATCTCTAGGGTATATAAAGAACTCAAAAAGCTAAACACCCCGAAATCATTCAATCAATGAATGGGCCAAGGACCCAAACATACAACTCTCAGAAGATGATATACAATCAATCAACAAATATATGAAAAAAAATGCTCATCATCTCTAGCAATTAGAGAAATACAAATCAAAACTACTCTAAGGTTTCATCTCACTCCAGTCAAAATGGCAGCTGTTAAGAACACAAAGAACAGTAAGTGTTAGTGAAGATGTGGGGGGAAATGTACACTTATACACTGCTGGTGGGATTGCAAACTGGTGCAGCTACTCTGGAACGCAATTTGGAGATTATAATTTTAATTTTTAATAAACATTTATATTTTGATAATTTATATTTTCCCAGAAATTCTCCAACTAATTGGATCGTCACATATGAAACTTAAAACAGAAAATCCTCTGATCTAATGTTTCTTTCTTGTCTGTTATATTCTCTTTCTCACACCTAACTTTACTATTTTTCTTTGATTTTCCAAGATGTTATCTTGTGCTTTTTGAGATCATATCAATTCCATCTCCTTTCCATGCATTTGTTTCTTAATTTCTGTTACTCAAATTTTACAAAGGTGTAAAAAAATGAAAATGAATGTACATTGTCCTTTGGAAGGAAAAATTGTTCATGTGTATCTGTTGCTTCAATTAATGGTAGCATCAAATTGTCCTTTTTTAACATTGGGCCAATTGATCTTCTGGTGTTTGAAAGAAAAGCTCTCAAAATGTACACAAGAGTATTGTCTCTCATTATTTCTTCCCTTTGATCTTATCTACTTTAATGGTATATTATTTATGGCATTGTGGTTTCTGATTATTATAACTTCATGGTATGGAAAAATATTTTCAAAATACATTTATTCTCTTTCTGCCCTTTAGGTTTGCCATGCATTATTCTTTGTTTGAAATTAGCATTCATTTCTCTCTTTTGTTGCATTTGCCTGATAAATATTTGCACATCTCTTCATTTACAGTTTTTTCTTGATAGTCTGATTTTTATTGTAACTCTGCTGTTTTTATGGGTCTTAGTATAATACATTACACAGTGCTTGGTTTGTCTCTTGCTTATCTTGTTGTAAATTCAAATTTGTTTTACAGGGTTTCCACTGGGGGTGGATATGGACCATTCATGTTAATAAATACCATAAATGAGAAACATAGTCCTGGGAAAACAACTCAAAGCAGGGACTGAGTCTCTGCATATGTGGTTGAGAAAATGCTGAGATACGGAAGTGTTTTTACATTTGCTGTTTCTGCCTGGAATTGGGGAACCCTGATCTTCACCTGAGAAGCAGTATGGGAGGTAATGTGCTTTGTGGAAGTGTCTGTAACATGAATAATAACAGCATCTCTGGTAAATCCAATTTTGTGGGCTGATTACTGGGAACATTTTCTTAACGATCTTTCTAGATCAGCTAACACCTTTAACTTGGACAAGATATAAAACTTACAGTATGACTAAGGGATATATTGAAAAACTCAAAGTGACACAAAAGTGCCACAGATGCATATTTAAAATCTATAAGTGATCTTTTACCTGGTTTTGTATAGTAAAGAATGGCTGGTTTTAAAATTTAAGTTCTTGCACACAAACAGTTCAAGCCAAAGTGACCACATTGTATTATCACACACCATTTATCATCTTCAAAGATATTCCTCTCTACAACTGAGAGCTAGGAAATACTTCAAGCATCAAGCTTGCGGGTAGCTGCTATAACTGGAGTGAGACTGTGTTGCCTGTGGAAATCAATCAAATTGAAGTGAGCCAGTTAAGTGAATGGCGGATTGTCACTGCTAAAATTCTTACTACTTCAAGTGACTTCTTTCCACACACATTTTAATTCATCACAGAACCAATCCCACAAGTGTTGGGAAAAGCACACAGCATGGATTCTGACATTCTTCATTGCTAATGCACCTACACAATCCAAGGATTCTCAGAGCATACACAGTGAACTCCTCGTGTGTTTGGGTTTGAATGCTTTTATCCCACAGTGAGCTCCTATCACAAAAAGAATCTTATACCTAGAATTTAGCTGATTAAGCACATCAAAAATATCTTTGAATATCCCTGAATTCAGACTTCAATTGCCAGGTCCCAGGTGTTTAGATACCAGCCAATGATGCTCTTCTATTTCTCTTAAACTTTGGACAATTATTTCCCTTTTCCTACTTGTGGAAAATAAGCTGTATTTAAATTAGGAAAAGAAAGATGTTACATAGGTGTAAATAACAGAATCTCTTTATCTCCCCCCACCCCCTGCAGACTGAGTGCATACAATGGCTGGTTAAATATAGGATACCACCAAATCCGTATTGCTTGACCTGAGTCTCTTATTCCACTTTGCAAATGGCAGACCAACTGCACATGTGCTAATATATACATTCTCTGCATAGAGAATGCTATAGGGACATATGTAGATATTGACAAACAGGAGAGAAAGTTACATTCCAGAGACCAGTGTGTACCAGATCTCAGAAAGGAGAGAGCAAGGCAAATGCAAACACTAATGTGAAGAGAGATCAGATAATAAGGAACATAGACTCAGGAGATCCGCTCACCCACAGGCATCTTTGAGTAGGCAACAGTGCTCTAGAACTCTGGTGCCTCTGAACACGAATCCCACTTCTTGAATCACCCACACCACACCTTTAAAGACACGCTTAGCACACAGTCCCCCTTAAGTGGAAGCCTTTGGCTGCTGATTTAATTAAAGGACTTCAGCATGTCCCATGGGCACAGTCTGAAGCACTTCTTTGGACATAGACTTCTCCTTTGTGCCAATTTTCTACAGATACTTGGTTTAATAAGCTTTTCTGAATATGTAATTCTGACCTTGCAGAAACCTGTGACCAGTATTGTCAAACTCCTTTGGCACAAAGCACAAGCCTAACTAATATATCTGGTCTAAATTATTGGAGCTTTATGAATTTATGAATTATTTTCCCTAAAAGATATGTTCTTCCAAAAATGAATAAGTAATGAATACCTAGTATAGTCCCAAAGACAACTGACTGAATTGGTTCAAAGTGGGAGATTTTCTATAACCTAAACCACTCCTCCATTTCAAAAACTTGGCTCTTACTATCCACCTGTCTGGGTAACTTCTTCACTCAACAGCTTCTTTGATCACATTTTACTATTTTGGAAAACAAGGAATATATCTATGAACATACTGGGAAATAAAGGCAAGCAGACTATCTAGGGATTAATGTGCACGCTGCAATGAATACAGAATCAGAGGGCGAGAGCTGTTATATAATTCCCTTCTCATGCAATAGAAAACAGATTTACTTAATTGCTTGTGCTTAAGGGCAATGTCATCTTGCATGGCTTACTGTTTTATACTGATGGGAGAATATTAAGTTACTAATGGCACAAGTCTATAAAAAAATTCATAGGCCATGAACTAGCATGTTATAGAAGGAACAGAATTGGCAAGCAATGGCACTAATTTATGAAATTCCACGTTTCGGATGCTTGACTCTTCACAGAGATGATTTTATGCTTTCTGCAAAGCCCATCAGTGCCATGTAAATCAGGAGAGTTAAATTACATTATCAACCCCAATGTTCTTAACTACAAGTTCCTCTTCTAGAGAGCAACTATCGAGTTCAGCCTTTGAGCCTCTCTTTGTGGCTGTGGGGTGCATGTTACAGACAAACTGCTTGGGATATTCAGTCTTGCAATACACATTTATTCAGCATTAAATAAGACAGAGAGTGCCATATTGGTTGGAATATTACCAACAGCTTTGAATCCAGCTGATAAATCTAAAGCATAATCATCTACATTATATGGCAAAATTAATTAATATTTCAAACTGAATTTTTTAAAAAGAATTAGCTATTGATGGACACAATACCTTTATTTTATTTATTTATTTTTATGCAGTGCTGAGGATCAAACCCAGGGCCTCACATATGCCAGGCAAGGGCTCCACCACTGAGCCACACCCTTGGCCCCTCAAACTGAATTCTTGATTTAAGATTAAGTTAGGAGAACAGCTGGGCTAGAGAAGAAGCCTTTCCCACCCTGAGTAAAGGACCCTCAGGGGAGTGACATGTGAATATTTTACCCCTCCCACACCTTCCATCCAAGAAGGAGAAATTGCAAAAGACTCTATGGAGCAGCAAGTCAGCTGAAAATATTGGCACAAGCCTTTTCCTGTTGTGATAAAAAAAAAACAGTCACAATTTTTAAAAGTGGGAGGCTAAGGGACTATACCAATTAAGAATGTTCTCCAAAGCTTTGATTCAGTGAGAACAATTAGAAAACTAATACTTATAAAACCAAATAAAGAAAAAAAAAGAAAAAGAAAACAAAAATGGTACTGCAATTGTACATAATTCTAGGTAGATGTCTAATCTCTCAGTTTTCCATTTTCTTTTAAAAATTTTCTCTTTTTAATACTGATATCCAGGAATTGCCTTAGCAAAACCCCAAAGTGGATGGCTTAAAGCAACAGATTATGTCGTCTCATGGTCGTGGCAGCCAGAGGTCTGAAATGTGGGTGCTGGTATGGCCCTGCTCCCTCCAGAACCTGTAATTCTGATTTCTTCCTTGCCTGTTCTGGCTTCTGGTGCCCCAGGTACTTCTGGGTCTGTGCAGAATAACTACACTTCTGACTCCTCCATGTTCTTATGACCTTCTTTCCCCTGTGTGTCTGCATCTCTCTGTGCCTCTGTCTACAGAGCCTTCTTTTTATAAGGACACCAGTTACTCAGGAAGACCTCAGATTGATTTTACTAAATTATTTTTGCAATAATCTCTTATTTCCAAATAAGGGTCATATTATGAGGCATTGGGCATTAGGAGTTTAAAACATATGAGAGAGGACTCCCTCAAATTCCTAGCATCATCATTAAAACTGTGTAAGATCCTGATATGTTAATATACCTGTATAGGCATATACATATATTTAATAAGGTGTTGCCACATGAATGTATTTGAATTGACCCTGATATGGCTTTCTGCTTCAGGGGATGCCTACACGGTAAATGCCTAAGGACAAACCCAGGCTTGACATCTCCATACAGTAGGAAGTTTCCGAGTCAAGGCACTAAGATGGCAGGTTGGCTGGCCCTGCTATCCTAAAGTTACACACATGCAACCAGTCGATGGTCAGCCTTGGAGGCTCACCAACACTGAGCCATTATCCAAGTGTCAATTTTTCCTTGAGATCTGTGACTTTTATTCATTTATTTATTTTTAACATGGAACCCTCACCAGTGAGGAGGCAAAATGGAATGGAACCCTGAAGAAGACCCACAGATTTGGGCTTGAAGTTCCACCAGTAACCAGATAAGGGACTCTAACAAAGTTTTTGTACTTTTCAAGTCCTCAATTTGTACACCTGTACAATGAAGAGTCTTATGCTGTTGTCCAGAACAGCTACCAGGAACAGTGGGGTGAGGCATTCAGATAAAATACTTATCAAATGTAACTTACCCCCAGTTCATCATAATATGACCTGTTCAAAGTAAACACCTGTGTGAGAGTAATTTCCATGTCCTGGGATACTAACCACAACCTCTCATGAAGAATAGCATTTAGTATAAGTGCGACATGCATCAGTTTTAATTAAAATTACAGGTTAAAGTAAATGTGCTCAATTTCTGGTAATTACACAAACAAAATTAGATCAAAACAGAATTGAGACACCAGATTCACTCATTTAATATGCATTTCTAGAGCATCACCTATGGGCCTGATGTTTTTTTTTTTTTTTTTTAAAGGCCAGGTGTTACAGACTTGAGCAATAGGAAAAAGGATGACAAAAATATCATGACTTACCCCACCGACTTTCTCAAAGTGAGATCCATCTTTCTTAAAATCCGTGAGGGCCTCTTTGAAATACCAAGTGAACATAATGTCTAACAGCGGATCGTGTTGTGCCTGGCAGGGCAAAATGACGCTTTCACCCACAGAAACGTCCATGTTAGATGGCGCCAGCGTTATCCTAGTTGGTTCTATTAGGGAGATAATTCATAAGTAAAACTTTAGCATTTCTGTTGTGATGAAAGCAATTTGTACAGGCAAATTCTTCATCCACCCTATAGTGTGTGAGCTTTTATATGCTTAGGTATACACACACATCTATGCAATGAAAAGCCTCCATGGTTAAAATAGATGTTTTAATGCAGTCCTATAATACATTTCATGGGATCCACCAAATTTTTTTAAAATAATTAGCATATGTGAGTCAACAGATTACAAAAGTTTAAGATGAAAGTCACCAGTAAGCAAGAGTTATAATAAGACTGAAAAATCCATTTCAACTTAGTTTTATGGTTTTGTGAAATATAGTGGGAGAAACAGAAACTACTGTGTTTTCACCAACTTTCAATGACCAAAAAACACATTAACATCAAAATTCAAATAGACTCAAACCTTTGATGTGTACGTGGATATGAAAAGCTCAGAATAAGCTTAGAGATGCTTAGAATAAGCGCAATGGGAGGGCACTCTGCTAAAATGTTAACTGATGTCATTTTTTTCCCTAGTGGAAATGTCTGTGGCACATTCTGCCTGCCCTTACCATGAACCTTCTATCTTTTCTGAATTAAATTTCCTTGCTCCAATTTTCCCAGTGCCATTCCCCTTGATGTTACACCATGTGGCAGAAAATGTCTTCAAAAGTCACTTGCATATGTGGTCTGTACTTTCTTGATTAAATAGCCTCTTTAACCCAGTAGTTGGGCATAGGTCTCCCTGACTAACCTGTTCTCATCAAGGTCCCCTGCTATGAGACCCAATGATAAAGTCTTGGTCTCATTCTTTGAGCCTCTAAGCTCTGTCACACTTGATCACTGGTTCTCCCTCGTACTCTTTCCTCAAATGGTTTTTGGGACATCATGCTCCTGCAGTATTATTTACTGTCCTGGTCATTCCTTTTCTCTATCTCTCTTTAAGGTCTCACTTCTGCTACTATATTTCTTAATGTACAATGAATTTGTCAAGCTCAGTCCTTTTTAAAATTCTTTTTAAGGTGATCTAAGATGGTGTCTTGGCTTCAAGTCCTCATCTATATGCCAACAACTGTGAAAGGTATCTCTTCATCTTTGATTTACACAAGTCCAAGGTCATCTATCCAACCACCTACTCACTGTCTCCACTTAGGTGTTAGTCACCATTAGTTCCCATAAAGTACATTGTAGGATTAAATTCTTAACTCTTTTGAATTAAGGCAGAGCAGAGTACAATGCTTTGGCTGATGAAATGTATGTAAGAGTTACATGTAGCAGCGACAGGCAGAATTCTGCAGGAACTAATAGGTAATGTGATGTGTCTCCTTCCTGTTCTGTGGTGACGTGCACTGTCCCAGATGGTGGAGATACTGGGGGTCTTTGTTCCTGAATGAGGATGCAAAGCTGACTCTGAGGACTTGCAGTATGCATGAAAAGTGAAGCCAGGCTATTTTAATCCACTAAGATTTTGGCAAATCTCTGATCTGCTTTACAGGGAAAGATCCTAATGATATTCTAAACATCCAAACTATGCTCATGCTCTTCTTTCACCCCAAAGCTTTGAAACCCACAGCCTGAGCAATCTCAGCTCTTCTGCCATTTTTTTATTTGTTCACCACACACCCTGCAGTTCCTCCTGACTCCTTTCTGAGACCTCAAATCCAATTTGTAAACACCTTATCCTTCAGAATATATGCAGAATCTTATCCCATTCCATTAGCTCCTCAGCTGCCAATCTCACTTGGATCATCATCACTTCCTGTTGGTTAACAGTCATGGGCTCCTGAGACTTTGAAAAACAGCTAGAGTCACCCTTTCACATCATCTTATTTCTCTGCTGAAAACCTTGCAGTAGTTCCACTTTTCAATTCAAGTGAAAACTGAAGTCTTAGCAAGATCTACAATTGGTCCACATAACTGCACCCTAGAAATCTCCTGGTAAACTCCTTTATCTCCCTGGAGTCTTTGTACCAAAATTTCCATCTCACTTATCTTGATTCATACTCTAACTCATATTTCTTCATATAGTCTCTTTACTTTCTCAATTGTTTGCAATATACTTCCTTCTAATGATCTCCTTATTTCTTCTTCCTAATTTTCATTTCTCTATCTTGGGCAGAATGTAAAAAGAATGACTAAAGATTCTGTTTCAATGTTTTCACTGATCCAGCTCAAACAATGGGTACATAATAGGTGCTCGTTTTTTTTTTTCCCCTGAATGGATAAATGAACAAAATTAACCCAAAACTTAAATCTTATCGATATCAACAGTTATTTGATGAGCTTGAACATCTCCAGAAAAGACCAATTTTAATGAAAAAGAGAACACACTTAGAAGATCTGACCCAATAGGAGAACATAAAATAAAAGATTATCAGCATATGCCATTTTCCCATCATCCCAGCACAGTAGTAGCCAAGTACCCCACCATGTCCACTGTGCTGTGCTATAGAAGTATACAGTGTCATGTTCTTGACCATCACTTGTTAGAAACACAAGCGCAAACACATTTTTTACCTTCACAATGTAACACATTTTGTGGAAAACACATGCCCAGTTTCTTTAACCATAATAATAATATATGTCATGAAACGCATCTCTGATAAACCCATCTTGACGAAACACACGCACCTGTGACTACCAAGTGTGTTGTCCCATTGGCTTTCCCAAACTGGTTTTCTGCTGTGCAGGTATAGGTTCCTGAGTCAGCCTTTGTCACATTGTGTATTTTGAGTCCTCCATCTTTTAAAAAAGAAAATCTAAAGGAAAAGTACATTTGATCGATAAATGTGTAATAGTAACTTTTTTTTTCAAAAAATAAATAGCAATTTTTTTTCAGAATTTATTATCTTATGCTAATACTGTTAAGGTCTGATAAACTAAGCCATGGCCTTTTAGGAATAAAGAAAATGAAAAGAAAACATGCATAGATACACAGAGTTGAATAAGAAAAGATGCTCTACCAAATTGAACTTTGCATGATGTTTTTATGCAGCACTACTAAACAGCATTACTTAACATTGCACCTAATTTGTAAATGCCTTTATCAAATAAGTGTGAAATGTTTTCCAAAAATATATATTGTTGTAGATTACTCATGGGGTAACCTTGTAAGTTTTCAGAAAATAAAAAGCAGACATGTCATCATTTCCCTTAAATTTGAAAAAAATATATGGAAACCAAGAAACCTGCTTGTCTTTCATTATGAACTAGGAAAGTCACAGTTGACTTAATAAAAATTCAAGTTTTGTAAAAAATAAAAATTGTGTGGTCACCTATGAGCTATTGTAAAGATTCTGAAAACTTTGATTAATATTACTTTTAAGTTTTTGAGCATCCATTTGAAATACTTAAAGCTTTAGCATCTTACTAATTGATCAAGGAAATATTATAAGTGTCTTATATGCAACAGGCACTCGGGAAGTCGCTGGGGTTTTTTACCTATAGATAAAAAGTCTCCATCTTTGTGGAAATAACAGTCTACTAGAATCGCAGATATTAAGCCACTAAGTAAACGTGAAAATTTCAGAGATTTGAGAAGTATTCTGAAGGAGAGAGAGAGGGTGAAGGAGAATTACTTTATGTGAGCTTCCAAGGTAGGGGGTTTCAGAAGTCCTCTTAGAAGGGGAGTCACTTGCACCAAGAAAGAACAAGATAGGATTATCATCTCTCATCCGTCTGATCCTTGTACCTTTGTTGCCCAAGTTGTCTACTCATGATCATATTCTCTCTCTTTGAATTCCTAAAATCATTATATCTATACTATCTACTGACAACTGAGAAGGGCTTTTATCTTTTGTGATTCATATTCTTAATGCATGAGTGTTGCATTTATGCAAATGGATGGCAAACTTCTTAAAAGCTTTGGAGCCCCAGTGTCAGAATGGTTAATACATGTTTCCACTTTTTGGGCCACCCATAGAAGTGCTAGGTAAGATGACAAGGATATTAGAATAGAATGGAGGATATCAACTCAGGCTTTAAATATTATCTTATTTGTTGCAAGATTTTTAGATGTGTAACATCTTTATAACTACAGAGTCACAAAAAAGTCACTGTGAGTAGAGTTTATGTATCAAATAATATAGGCAGCATTGATTTTGTATGGTTTTTTAATAGCCTGGTGATTTACTTTCATTTGCATCCTCCTACCTTTTCTCAAGTAAAGAGGTCCAGGGAAAATTAGCACCAGTACACAGGAGCTGTTCATGATCCTGGATCCTGAGGAGAGCTATCCATGAATGTTTGCTAGTCATGTGTTATTTTTCTTAACTATATCAAGGTAGGTTAAAAACAAGAGTTTGGGATATTTGGCCTACTAAGAAAATCAAGGAACAAGAATATTGTATTTCAAATTGGGGAAATTTCATTAAAAAATTTTAAAAATTCCAAGAATTTTTCTAGGAATCAATAGAAAAGCACATTGTATTTGATTTCCTTCATGAACTGTGACTATTTGTTTAGTATAAAATAAAAGCCCATTTTTGTCTCAAAAAGGTAATCAAAGAACTTTACAAAAAATATCTTTATATCTTAGTCTCCCAGAGAGCAAAGACTTTTTTAAATTAGTATGCAATAATAACTGAATTCCCTGCAGAGTAGAAAGATGTATGAAAATTTAAGATATGAAAGTATAGATCAGGAATTTTGAGAACCGTGGGGAGTAAACTTAAGTATAAATCATGCCTCTCTCCCTCCACCTGCCCAATCCTTGCTGAGACTTTCCTCTCTAGTACCTCATTGACTGTAGGAAGAAGACTATATCCTCAATCTGAAAACCTAGAAATCACTTACGTAAAGCAAAGATAAAATTCCTAATTACTATTACTATTAAAGAAAAGGCCAACATAGAGGGAGAGGTAAAGGATAAATTGAGAAACTAATTGAGGAAAAGAGAGTGATGGGATATCTGATCGAGAAACTCCTTGGAAGAAAGAGAAACTATAATCAAGGACACTGCTCCCAGCACATTCTAGTTGCTGATCCCATCAGTAAAATCTGGGGGCCATGACACACAAAGAGAATATCACTTGATCCAAAACACTGCTCTCCAAATGTCACCCATGAAAAGAAAATGAAGATTTTCTGGAGACTTTAACTATGTAAAGAAAGGAAGCTGGCCAATGATATCAGAAGGTTAGGAAGACATTTAAATGGCAGAGGCAAACTCATCTGGTTTGAATGACAGGAAGGGGACAGAACTGGAAACTCGATGAATTAGTAAGCTTTCAAACAAAGACAAAAAAAAAATGCCTCCTGTTGACTGATCAGATGTTGAGCTTTCATTTATAGCTTCTGATCTTCATATCACAAAAGTAAGATAGGTAATTCCAGTTATCTCTTCATGTTATGAATTAGGAAATTTCCACTAAAAATAAGAAATTATTTGGAATATTTGGAGAACAAGAAGTCCTTCATCGTATTAACTCAAGTTAAAATTGGGTAAATCTGTCTTCATGGCCATGTTGACATGAGGCACAACTTCACAGGCCAGAACTAACATCTTAGGAATCACTGGAGGACTTGAAAACACACATAATGACTCTCAAAGAATGTAAACTCTGTGTGTATCATAAAAATTGAGCTAATTGGTTATTTTCTTCCTAAATTGGTTCTTCCAGTAAGTTCTAAAAGGCCCACAGGGCATTTTGCACAACATAAAAATAAACAATATTCAGTAAATGGATGAAGTAATTGTTTCTCAACAGAAAACCTTCAATAAGCCAAGCTTCCCTACAGAGATTTGAAGTGAAAATTTTATACCACTTCACTATAAATGAAATTGCTCTCTAAGCTTTCTGGGAACAGGTTTTTCTGCAAACAGAGCTGAAAATATAGATAACAATGAGAGACTCTAGTCTTGGCACAGAAGGTTAAATAAAGATTTCTGAGATTAACATTCAGAAACATGGTATTCCAGTTTGCTTTGAGTAATGGGCAATTTAAATCACTGTGGCATTTTAACTTCTTGATCAGTTTCATAATATACCTTTATGTGTAATTTTTATTGGCCTTTTCTGTTGTAGCAAGAGGTTAATTATTTCCCTTAACTTTATGCAGTCTGCAGATGGTTTGGGATAAGTCAACGTAATTACTCTGAGCTGCTCTAATGATCCATGCTATAATTCAGTGATGGCATTGAATTTATGACTTTTAAAAAACACTGTTTGCTCAGAAAGTATAATGTTGTCTAGGCAAAGCTGACCTGTGCTTTAGGATGGCATTTAAGCATCCGTAATAACAGTGTGTTCCAGAACATGGAAAGTGTGGAGTGCTCCATATATAAAGCAGGGTGTTGAAGATACTGCTTTCCCTTTGCCTGTGTTCTGAATATGATGGCAACTTATTCAACTTGGATTTAACAAACACACTGCCACTCCTCCTTTACTCAGGAAGTGCACCTCAGCAGAGATGAGACCGCATAAAGTCGAACTGATTACTGCTGTACAGAAAATTGACAATGCTATTTTGTGTAGTGCCTTCTGAGCATGTATTCTAAGGGCTGTTTGCATACAATTAGTTCCAAGAGAAAAGCACTCACCATGCATATGCTAGATAATGACAGTCAAGGAAAGGAACTATGTATTGATGAAACGGAGACAAAATAAACACCAGAGAAAAAGACAGGGTATCTTCTCACCTACAGCTACTCTCACACCTACAAGTTTGGCAGAAGCACTGTCCCCCCTGCAGTTCAAAGATCACCTGCAGACAGTGTTTAGAAAAATAATACTAGACTTTCATTCTTTATGGTCTTTCATCTTATAAACCCAACAGTGTTTGTTTAGTGATCATTAGTCAGACAATCTACTAGGAAAAGAGAAGCGGAAGGGGAAAGAGTCAACTATTAATGATCATATCTTTGAGGAAGGTAGCAGTGAAATCAGAAGTGGCTCTGTGGTTTTGCCGGACACACATGTTCCATGGAGCAGGCACCTGAAGTCCTAGAGTAGATTGAGATTGGCTTCACTCTGCAGCTGGGGAAACACTGAATTGAGACCAACAGACATGCCTTCATATTCATAAGGATGGAACTAACAATAAAAGGTCATTTGCTTCACTTCAATTCAGTCTTTCTAAATGTATATTATCAGGTCAAATATATCTGGAGCTAAATGAATTTATATGAAAGTGACAAAAATTTTCTCTCTAGAGGACTCAAATCAGTAGGGAAAAAAAGGACCTTTAAAGAGGATTTCCAGTCTAAATGATTATATTCAACTGTGCACTTAATTCATTCATGAGGCCCAGGCAATAATTCATTTGAAATATTTGCATCTGTAAACAAAAGAATATCCAAAAATATCACAAATACTCAAATATTAAATGATAATACAAACAAATAAAAATCCCAGACAAATAAGATAAATGATGGTTTGATGGCTTATATATTGAAAGAAAACTTCAAAGAGTATAATAATTAAGACTCAGAGGTCCCCACCCTGGGCTCTCTTCTTCTCTGATCCCTGATTCAAATCAATGAAAACCAAAACCATCCACTTTATTGCTTATATTACAGATAAAGTGATGCAAACTGCTTCAGTGAGCAACCATGGGCTCTTGACACCTCCTCTCAGAATGTGGTAGACTGGACGTCATTGGCACTTGTGAAAAACCAGTGGTGCTACCCTTACAGGTAGGCCCAACTGTGTAATAAACAGAACAGCAGGACATGCACCCCCACCCAACTGGCAGATACCAAATAGAGAATAGGGAGGAGACCCATTATGCTAGGATCTTCCACAGAAATTCAGGAGCCAGACAATTCCCTACGAAAAAGTTGGAGAAAGACCCAGATGATACTCTAATGAGTGTCCTCCTCCTTAGAGAGTAGAAACCCTAGAAAGGAAGTCAATTCCAACAATAACACTGAAGTGCAAAAGACTTATGGTATGTGCATAGGAGGAATTTCATCAACTCAAAGGTTATAGAGGATGCTGAATTATTTTTGTGGACCCAAATTGATTTTTTTGGGGGGGAAGCAACATTGATCTTCCTTTGGGAAGTCTTAGTAGGGCTATAAATCATGGAAGCCTGTCTTATCCTAGCTGAGGGAAGTCTGGTGAGTTACTTTACTAGGCACCAGTTACCTGGAGAATTTGTTAAATTAGCAGTTGTTGGGTCTACTGTCAGATTAGGCTGGAGATGACCCAAGGATTTGCTTTTCTAATAATTCCCCAGTGTATCTGGTGGAGTTGAAGTGGGGACCACACTCTGAGAAGCAGTATTCTGCACTATGGTCATTGGACTATCCATCTTCAAACTATGTGTCAAAGTCAGGCTCTGTAACTTGTCTAATCATTCTGTTTAAAATCCTTCAGTCAATTCTTTGAAAGAGTTCATAAATTTCTAAAGGAAGCATGCTACCAAGAATTGGTATTTTGCACACACTGTTTTTTCCATAAACATTTATTTTCTCAACAAAAATAAATGGTACTGAAACAATCTTCTATGTAGGAAGGACAAGGCTTAATTATAAATTAAGGGCAACCAACAAGCACCTATCTTATTGTTCAGTTCTTGCAAGACAGAACAGTTGTGCCCCAATGCTCTAATTCCAAGGTTATCCTCCTTTATAGATATTCATCAATATTCAAGT
Source organism: Callospermophilus lateralis (assembly GCF_048772815.1). NCBI lineage: Eukaryota > Metazoa > Chordata > Mammalia > Rodentia > Sciuridae > Callospermophilus > Callospermophilus lateralis. The sequence continues at coordinate 5,770,103 of NW_027517238.1, forward strand.
CATCATTTGAAAATTCATTCAGCATTACTAACCATTCTAGGGTATAAAACTTGTTTTAGCACTTGAAGATTCTTGAGGTCACTCTCTGTAGAACAAATGCACACATGACAAGAGTTCTGATACAAGTGAGGATGGAGAAGATCTTCTACAATTCTCCAGGCATCAGGTTGGGACCTTGTGCTGGCAATTCAACTCACCCAATGATTCAGAAGTATGTTTGGAATTTTTGTCTTAGATCCTCCAGTGTTAGCCTTTCTAGAAGTGCCTTACAGAGAGACTTTTTTCCTATGATGACTGTTGCACATTTGAGAATTTGTTCCTTATAAATCATCTTGCCCAAAAATAGAGTGCTAATGTTGCATAACTCAAATACACAGGTCTAGACTCATACATCTGTCCACCCTATGGAGTTGGTTCCAATCTGTTTTCCCAGAGAAATCTCAAAAATTACAATCTGAACTTTCTGGATCCTCTTCCATGCAGAGAAGCACTAACAGCCTATTCAGTCACAGGTCCTGGGGAGTCACCACAATCTTAGTAAGAGGATAGAAACTTCAATACTAACCTAATTGACTTTTAAGCATTTGACTTTATATCTTCACAGCAGAACTTCCTATGATCTCCAAATTCTTGATGCTGAACATACACTTGAACTTATTAAAAATATGCACATTAAAAAAAAATCACACAAAAGTAGCTAAAAGAATCATGACTCATATACTCTTCCAGAGGCTTGAGTCTTCCCCCCCAGCTGCCTTTTCTCTTGCAGCATTAGTGATTGAACCCAGTAGCTTGCATAAGCTAGGCAAATGCTCTGCCACAAAGATATGTCCCCAGTCCCTAGAATGTTTTTTTAAAACTGATAGTTCTCTCTGGACTGGGAGAAGAAAATTAATTGGTTCAATTTTGTTTTAAGGATGTTTTGCCTTTCTTGGTTCTCATGAGTATCCATTAGATTTGGATTCACATGTATGCATTTCTTGGTCTATTGAGAGTTGTATATCTCCTCATCAAATGGTTTTATTGCATTCTATGGATACTGTTTATTAATAAGCAGTATTTTTCTCCATTCATTTGTTGCCACAAAGTTCTGGGTCCAAATTGTGGACCTCCACTAAGGAGTACAACTGGTGGCACATATTCTATAAATGAACCTCACACATTCATTCTGTAGCACATTTCTAAACCTGTGGTATGAAACATGCTCTGCTATAAGCAATAAATATTCCCTGGTAAGGATTTTTGCTACCCTAATGTAACTCACATTTAAGTCAATTAGAAATCTGGAATATATTTCTCTCCAAATTTTCCTCTCAATGTTTGGTCTGTGTGTACTTTCACAAACGGTCTCAAATGCTTTGGAAAGAGACATGATACAAGTAATAACATAAATAAGAAGACACAGAGTGATTAAAACCGGGGGAAGTAATAAAGAAATAATAAATATACTGAGGTATAAGAATTTCCAATTATCTAAATTAGAAAAACATAAATTTAAGTCAAACTTGAAAGTACTATGATTTTTCCAACTAAGTCAATTAATAAATACTGTGAAAAATTCAGTGCCTAACCATATCTTCACACTAAAATTAAAGGTATTTATTTGTCTGGCACTTAAATGTAAAAGGTCAGAAAATCAGCTCTTCATTTTTTAGAAACAGAATTTTTTATATATTCTACCTTAATATATAGACTTTTCCCAGGATTTTAGATTTTAAAAGAGTCATATACTCTCATCTTCCCACAGAAACTGCCCTAGCAATGAAATCTGCATTAGGACAGAATTAGAAAATCCACAAATAAGATCACAAAGTAAAAAACAGGTCACAGAGCAAAATGATTTTTTTTAAAGTTTTGTAGGCAGTGAAAAGTTGACCTAAGTATACTAACTTGATAGAAATTTCATAAAAGATGAAAAATCAGAATATGGAAGCATCAGAATATGGAAGGCAGCAATCATCATGTCCACTCTACCTGATAACTTCCTTGTATAAAAATGCTATGGCAATTGTATCTTATACAACCATCTGAGCATCCATCTATCCATCCATCCACCTACCCACCCATCCACTCATCCATTTATCTACCATCCATCTGTCCACCATCTATCCACCCATCCATCCACACACCCAAACTTTCATCCACCCACCCATCTATCCACTCATCTATTCATTCATCATTTATTCACCCATCATCCATCCATCTATCATCCATCTACATATCCATTCACTTCTTCTGTGAAAGGCTTCCAGAAGGGGAGAAAATACTATAACTGAACTGTCCATATTTTAAATAGGAGATCTCAAGGATAGAAATCTATTTTAAAATCAATTTTAGATATTTTGCAGGAACAGTTGAACAAATTAAATTAAAAAAAATTATAGATATGTTTAATACATGGCACATTGCTCAAGAGAGGATGAAAACCTTCAACAAGTATTGTTGAGTACTTATAAAGCACTACAAATTTTTGAAAACTATGAGTAAGAAATAGATCCTATTCTTTAGAGACTTCTATTCTAATGGCCAAGGGGATCCATGTAATTCATGCATAATTAAGTGTAATTATTACATATAAAAATTTACATCTAAGGAACATATTCATCCAGTTCTACCTCCCTAATATATCCTCTTCTTCATTTCTACTATCTAACTCTAAATATTCTCCAGTTACCCTGAGTTGTCTCCTAATCAGATTCATTGCTTTTCTCCTTTTTCTATTCAAACCACTCTCCACACTGCAGACAGAGTTATTTTTAATCAGATTATGTTACTCTTGCTTTCACAGCTTAAATGATTTCACATTCCATTTAAAATAAAATCTAACATTTTTGCCAAGTCTTCAACGACATTCATCTGTGGGATTTAATGTTTTTTTACTCCCCCCAATCCCATGACACTTCAGTGTCACTGCCCTTCCTCCTGATTAGTTTTCTATTAAAAAATTACTTCATTAATAAGGCCTTTTTCAAATGCACTATATAATCATTCTTTTCATTTCTTTTATGTCTAAAGAAATGATCTCTTTTAGCTTACTTATATTTGGTCTCTTCCTTATGCAAAACCCATGAAGAAGAGGGCATGTCTTTCTAATTCATCCTCTATCCTCAGAGCCCAGAACAATGCAAAGCACATGGTCCGTGTTTCCAACTGCACTTCCCAAACATGGATACCATGATCTCCAACCCATGGAATTTTCTGGTGTGTTAGTCAGCTTTTCATCATTTGGCAAATACCTGAGAACAACTTAAAAGGGGGGAAAAGGGGGAAAACGTTTATTTTGGCTCATGATTTTCCAAAGATTTTTGCCTATGGTAGGCAGGCCTCATAGGACAGATCATCATGGCAGTTGGTCACGTTGGAGGAAAGTTGCTTAGCACACTGAAGCCAGGAAGCACAGAGAAAGAGGTGAGAGAAAAGGGACCCGGGACAAGATACAGTTCCCATGGGCATATTCCCAGTGACCTACTTCTTCCAACCGTGCCCCACCTAACTACACTTTCCACCATTTTCCAATAGTGCATGTAGCTATTAATGGATTAAAACATGGATGAAATCAGAATCCTTGTGGTCTAATCACTCAACTCTGAACATCACTGCACTGGGGATAAAGCCTTCCCCATGATTCCTTGGGGGTTACCTCATATCCAAGCCATCTTGCTTTTGCTCCTCTAAGAAGTCCACTAGTAGCTGTGTGCAGCAGCCCACACTTATAATCACAGATACTTGGGAGGCTAAACCTGGAGAATCACAATTTCTAGATCAGCCTCGGCAAATTAATGGGACCCAGTCTCAAAACAGAATTTTTAAAAAATGGGTTACTGGTGATATAACTCAGTGAGGTATGCTTGCCTAGCATGCATGAGACCCTGGGTTAAATCTCCAGTACATAAGAAAGTCCATCAGCAGATAAACACATTAGCCTTACAAAAGAAGAAAATCCATTCATTTGCAACAACATGGATGAATCTGCAGGACCTGCTGAAAGAAATAGTCCTGACACAGAAAGACAAATATCGCATGACATTGCTTACATGTAGAATTTTAAAAAGTCAGACTCATAATAGCAGAGAGCAGGACAGTGTTTGCCAGGGGTTGGAGAGTAAGAAAACTGGGGAGATGTTGGTTGAAGAATATAAAGGCTCAGTTATGTAGTATGAATAAATTCTGAAAGTCTAATGTGCAACATGGTGATTACAGCTAATAACTTTCTGCTGTACACTTGAAATCTTGAAAGAGAGTTGATCTTAACTGCTTTCATATGCATTAAAATGTTACTTATGTGGGGTGATGGATATATTAATTAGCTTGATGGCAGCAGTCATTTCCCACTGTGTGTCAAAACATTACCTTGTATTCTTTAAATATACACAACCTTTACTTGTCAAGCATAACTCAAGAAAGTCCAGGGAAGGAATAAAAAACAGGGAATCCAGCTCCTCTTCCTTTGATCTTTGGAACCAATGGAATGCAGAGAAATGGCACTGGGTCTTGGGAGTTTGGATTGTATTGTTTATCAAAAGGGCATGTGGAATCAGCTTGGTCCCCAGGTATTGGGAGCTGGTAGAAGCAGTAGGATGGGGAGCCTTGGGGGAGATCTTTTGGTAGATGAGGATGGTCTTCAAAGGGGATAGGAGGACCCAGCTTTCCTCCCCTCTTTGCCTTCCTAACTCTAAGGAGAGTGGTTTTGCTTCAAACATGCTGCCATTATAAAGTGCTGCCTCACCAAAGGCCCTAAACAATGGGTGATGATTGACAGAAACTTCTAAAATTGTGGGACACAATGAATCTTTTCTCTTTATAAGTTGATCTCTCAGGCATTTGCTATAGAACAGGAAATCAACTCAGGGGCCTAGATGATTGGGCTTCCATCTTGCTACTGTGAATCCTCACTTTTCATGCCTGTGGATGCTCAAGGAATTATTCTGACTCCTGAAAGGGCATCCCTTTGGGAGGAAACCCCTAATAGCTGTGTATAGAGACCACAATGAGAGGTCTTGGGACAGCAGGAGGAGAGAGAAAGGTCTCTCTGAGAAGCGTATTCTGGTTTCTCTTGCTCTAGCCCCGACTGAGATAGCCTGAGCATGCACCATCCAGCCAATTGCAGTGTTCCTGGACTCGTGACCCATAGAAACCCTGAGAGATGATAAAATGGCTGTTCTATTACACCATTAAGCCTCGGGGTTATTTGTTATGCAGCAATCATTAGTGGGAACAGTAGATGCTAAATGAATATTTGAGGAGTGAATGAAGGTTGACATGAACAAAGATGTATGTCGGAGAAGCTGGGAACACAGGATGGATAAGGCAAGGGTTGTGCCAGAATTCAAGTGCACTGCATTCTGCAGGAACTGCCAATTTCCTGGTGGGATAACTGATATGACAGACATGAGGGAGTCACAATGGCAAAACAGAAAGAGCCGTTATGGCTGCCCACTGTGCTTCAGGAAGAGTGCTATTGGCAGGTAAGACCAAGCCAGACCTTGAGACATGAGTTGGAGTTTCCTAGGTTGAGAAGAAAATAAACTCAAGCCAGAAGAAATTGTAAGAGCATACGTGAAGAATGTAAAGGGAAGTTTCCTCCTTTGTTCTTTAAGAGTTATTGAAAAGGCAATGGTGTATGCTCTACCACTTCTATACTGATGGTACCAAAGAGTCAGTATGCTTAGTTTAAGGGAAAGCTCCTGTTTCTTCCTATTGCAAACTTTTTAGCAGAAAAATATGCAAAAGTGGTATGCAATGATATTTTGGTTTTATACAATTAATTAAAACATAATATATTTGTTTGTTTTAATTAATTGTATACACACACATATAATTATATATGTAATTTTGAGTGAGAGCAGAAATAAGGAAAATGGATTGGGCTGTGGACAAGTGTACACTGGCTTTAGGGTTTGGGTGAGACATGCAGTATGACTAAAGGAATGTGCATGGGAAGATCCTCCAAAAAAATAAAACATTTGAGTTGGGCATAGATACCAGTTAATTTACCCAGTTCTTGCAACAAACTGAATTCAAGTGTATTCTGACAGGCAAACAAAACATTTGAGTTGGGCATGGATATCAATTAATTTACCCAGTTCTTGCAACAAACTGGATTGAAGTGTATTCTGACAGGCTCATTCAGATTCATTAATCAGCTTTCCCTCACCGAAATTATAACATTGACAAAGTTCCCAACTTTCATAATCCATCAAAAACAAATCTGGAAGCTCAATTTAAGAAACACTTGGTCATCTGCAAAGTTTAGTTGATACACTTTCAGAGACCATTTGTCGCTGATATCTTTACCATGATATTTATGTGGAATTCATTTACTGAAGAAAGTTTGAATAATATAAAAGAGATTATTGCACCATAAAGAAAGGTACAAGCTTTCCTTTCCATTCAGGTACTCTGAAGGTGTCTGACACTATGAAAAAAAAATCAAGTCAGGTTAAAAATAGTATCAAAGGCATCAGGTACTTATTTTTGAGTACCTATGTAGAAGATAGGGACTTTAAAAACACTATTATTATCTTTCCACTGAGTGGAAGAAATGGGGCAGGGGTAGTACTACCTAATTTGTCCAAAGGAACCCATGTGTTTCTCTGCTTGTCAGATACAACCAATTTCATTTGCCCACCTATTGCCAAGAGCATATACTAAGCAACTGGTACCAACAGGCTTACTAACCCTGTAAGTCAAGGATTTTTACATAAGGAAACCAAAACTCAGGGCCTATGTAACTTGTCTAAAACACACAGGTTGATAGGCAACAGACCCAAGATATGACCCATTTGATATATTGCTCCTTGTACCTGTTAAAGTTAAATAAAGAAACCATTGAAACTTAATATTTAACTTCATGTCACACAGATGATTAACACAAAGTATAATGCATACCAGTTAGGTATGACTGATTCATGTAAATAATGATTCAAATGCACTGAAACTTTAGCTACCCTGCAGTTAATGTAGAAGCTGTGTAGGAACATGCTGGGGTGGTGGATGGGCACAGTGGAGAGAATGTGATTTCACAGAATGCCTTCTGTGAGTCCCAGCCCACTTCCAAACCCTTGGATAGCAATGACTTCACTTGCACATGCTCCTAGTCTTCTCATGGGGAATGGGAGTTATGAGGCTAATGTGCAGCCCCACAAAAAGCATTGGTGACGTGGAGGTGCAGGTTGGGAAGCCAGATCGGGAAGGAGGTTCTTCTCCCCACTCTGAGACTCTTGCACACATTTACCCTGGAATCTCCATTGTCCCTTTAAACTTCCTCCAGCATTCACCTCCTTGGAAGGAGAGGGATGGGTGTCTATGGGGAAAGATCTCAAGTCAGGCTCTCCAGATTTTGTGATCAGGAGAGATGATCTTGGCCACTGACACAACTGGAATACGGGCATAGATAAGAGGCCTCGCTTCTTAACTAAGCAATGCTTTCTGTGTAGATGCTACTTTCCCTTCTCTTTTGCTGTGCTCCCTTTCATGTCACTTCCTGTGAGCGGTCCCTCCTGGAGAAATGCTTTCCCAGGACCCAGGCCTGAGACAGAATCTCTTCTCTGTGCTTCTTACTGGTGGATAAGCAGCTGCTTCATGGACAAGACAGCAGTGTCCAGTGTCCTCTACCTGTCCTAGTTCATTCATGCTGTCCTGAAGGCAGTACTAACAGTACCATCTTCCCTTTGAAAATGTCCCAATTTGTAGAACAAATTATATGGTCACCTTAATCATAAAATCTATCCATCCTGGTCATTGGCTTAGTTTTCCACATTCCACACCCACTGTAAGCTCCTTGAGGGATCCTGGTATTTCTCATTCATCTATACATTACCAGTGGGGTCGGTCCACAGTCCCCAGCACTGCATAATGATATCACAAACTAGTGGACAGATGGAGGACTCTCCCTCCAAGTAGAGGACAGGAACGTCAATGACTAATCAGCTAATGTACAGTATCTTAAAGCAGCAGCATGGTTCATATGAAAGAAAATCCTCCCCTGTGCTTCAAAGTTCAAGAGTTAGAAATGAACTTGGAGGCAAGCATTCAGGAGTACAGGCTTAACAGGGACCTCAGGCGTAGCCAAGTGAAAAAACTGAAGCTCACTGAGCACCCACATGGGCTGGAGAGATGCCCTCTAGATGGGTACACATGGGTGAAGGGGAAGGGGACAGAGTCAGGCTCTTGGATGAAGAGGCCCTGGAAGTCTCCTGGGAAGGCACCAGCAAATTGAAGAGCAGGGAGGAAAAGGGACTCCATTGTGATTAGAGGAGCCAGGGAGCCAGAAAGAAGAGGAAGGATGGATACAGAAACTATCTGGCCAAGATGGTGGTCGAGGGGTGGTACCAGCTGACTACCTGCTGGAGAGTCACAGATCTCCCAGGCACATCGTCACCAAAGCTTTAAGGTCATGACAGAGATGCCAAGTGGTCCCAGCTCTGTCACAATTATCCTGGTTCCCGGAAAATGTTTAGATTCTCCATTGGTGAATCATTCAAGGTATCTCGGATGAACAAGTGGCCATCTGGGAGAGCATCTCTTGATCTTCTAAACTGCTAGATGGACTTACTCATGGAAGCAGGATGAAATGAATGTAAAATTTCATGCATGTTAAGCATAATTTATATACAATGTTCAAGTCACTCTTTAGGTACAGTTCTGTGAGTTCTTACAAATACAAGCAGTCACGAACATAAATACCATCACAATCAAGGGTTAGAACAGCTTTCTCTCCCTGGAAGCTTCCCCTGCCCCCGACTCTCCCTCCTCACCCACACACAGCCTCCACCAAGCAGTAATTACTCTTCTCTGTCACGAAATCTGAGCTTTCTCTGGGACCTTCATATAAATGGAATCAACAGCATAAAATACTAACTGCATTTTAAAGCCAGTTCCCAACTAGACACATGCATCAAGAATTGATTAATGCATTTTGAAAATGCTACCTAGATTATGGCTACTCAAATTTTTGGGAAAAAATCTTTCCTACTTCTTTAAAAAGCACATAAATTTCTATAGTATTAAATGCTGCATAGAATATCTAAAACAATTTTAATGTGTTTAATTAGATGTAATGGGCCATTCTTTGACTTTCATATGAACTGAGGCTATTGCAATAAAATATTTACTATTATAAGCAATAACATTGAAATGAAAGCCCTCATTTTTAAAAATAATTGGCTAATGTGTTTTAAGTACCAGTGAATGACAGAGACAAGCTAATCATTCTCTAAAATATGCCAACTGGCTATTTCTTCTCCCAAGCCAGGCCTATTCATATTCCCAAGAGTCATTTTCAATTTTCGTTTCCTTAAAGGAGACAAAATATCCAATTTTAATTTGACTCTTTTTTTTTATTTGAAACACATGAATTCAAGTGAATAAGTGAATGGAGTTGCATTAAAACAGCAACACCTGGTGAAATATTATCAGATGTTCAGGAGGCCAGACGTTTTTGTTTATTCAGAAAGATGCTTCCTGCAGGGAAGAAAAAAATGCAGCAATGTAACTCAATAATGGAAGATGCAAACACAAAGGAAAAAAAATCCAAAAATGATCTTTGCTCAATCCTGAATGCTAGAAATTTCAGATTATTTAATAATCAATTACTAACTGAGCTTGCAAAAAAACAGGTCTCTCTAGTTAAAACCTGAGTGTGCAGTGCTTCAGGGGTACAATGCATACTTTAAGCCACTTAGTGACATCTACTTTCCAACACAACCATGCACTGACTGCCATCTCCATGTTTGTGATGCCTGCAGCCCTAACTCCCAAGTTCCACATTCACTAAGCCCCCACCCTGCACAAAGGTGATGATATGGTAGGTGTGTGTATGGATGGATGGAGACGCACACAATTCACTTTTCAACATGCAATTTAAAAATCAACCAATCCCAAATGGAGCTCAGCATATTTAGCCCTACTCCCTCATCTCTGGGGAGGTTCCCTGTCACAATGAATGGGTCCACCACAATGTATGATGCCCAAGTCAGAAATTCAGGATTCACCCCCATGCCTAGCTGTCTCACAAGTCTAATCAGTGAGTAGGTCCTATAGCATTAAGCTCTTCTCAGACTTCTAAAAACTTCTTTCCAATCCCACCTCCATTGGTTAGCTCTGTCTGTTCTGCTCTCGTGTGCAGGCTGGTGGAGGGCTGCTAACTGGGGTTCCACCTACTCCAATATACCCACTGCTGCCCTGGTCCCCGTTCTCCAACATAAATTTGATTTGATAATCCTGCTGCTACCTTTATTTTATTCTGTTGACTTTATCCTGTGCCTGGCCTTTGTGCTTTGCACATGCTATTTCTTTGGCCTGGATAATTCTTCTTCCAAGAACCCCAGGATCTTTCCAGTCTTCTCCAGAATGCTTGTGCAGATCTCCGCCTTGCATATCCAGAACCTTGCAAACTGAATTTTACTGTAACCGTCCTGTGCTACCTGGCTGTACATTGAAAAGCTGCAAACGATGGTGTGGCTTTCTCTGACAGAAAGTAAATACCTAGTGCCTGGTCCATGAAGTAGGTACTCAAAGAATTTCCAAATGAATGCACAGAAACATAATTCCAAGAGCTCAGGACTCACTGTTTGCACTATATGCCCTGGTGTCTACTCAGAACAGCATTTCCAGGACCTGATGGGCAGGAACACTTGTTGCAACAGAACTCACATCCTGTCCATACTTGAGAGCAATAACCCTTGTTTCTCCAAAGCAATTCAGGAATTGCTAAGTAAGTGACTCACTGACTTAGATCCAATTTCCATGGCTGATTTGTAATTTCAAAGCTGTTGTTGTGCTGATATAAAAACTTTAAAAACAGGTGGATTATAGTCACTCAGGAGTATTATGTGACTTATATAGCAATTAATTATATATAGTACATATATAATTACATAATTCATAAAAATATGTCAATATATACTATATGTTATGTATTAAATATATATATATATATATAAATCAGTTTCTACAGACACTTTTCCTGTCTTCCAGGACCTGTCATCTGGCAGGGAAGACATGTTAAATAAGTAATTAAAATAAAGGTGTGATGTATTACTGATAAGTAGTATGGATATTAAAGTCAGGATTCTGGTCAATGATTATAACATTCAAAGAAATTGAAAGTAGTCTTCCTCGTTTATGTTGATTAAATATTATAGAGAATGCTTCTAAGAGAATAGTGTTTAGTGTTTTAAGCTCATGTAGAATTTTGATCTCATCTCTGCTGATCACTACCTTTTAGGCAAAAAATTCGAACTACTTGTATTGCTTTTCCCACATACAAAAAGAATTATGTTGTCTCTTCCTTATTTTTAGCAAATAGGTATAAAGATGAATTTACATCATATTTTTTTTTCATTTTTAGATAATGGTGCTACATAGATGGGATTTTATTCCTTTCCTCAAAACTATTTTTATACTAAAATTGAAAATTATTTTTCTAATTCTACTTTTTAAATGCATGCGGCTATTTTTTTAGCTTTTAAGGTGATATGTGGACATTTCTCATAAAAAAGTAATTCATGTCACTTTATAGAGTATTGCAAAAGTCCTTTCTTGTCAATCTCATGACATGGAACAATTGTGAGGTGGGTTTATGCATATAAAGATGTTTAAGCAGAGTTTATTGATTATAAATAAAATAGCTTAAATTTTTTTTAAAAAAGACATAATTTTAAAGGTTTTTTCTTATTAGTTCATTACAGTTTTACGTAATATTGGGGTTCATTCTGACACAATCATAAAGCATGGGATTAAGTGGCTCTGATTGGACCCCAATGCCTCCCTTTCCCTACCCTCTCCTCCCTCCCCACCCCGTTCCCCTTCCTTTACAATCCTGGTCATTCTTCTATTTACTTGGAGTTTTTTTTTTTTTAATTCGTGCCTTATGGTTAGAAACAAAGGCAGCACTCACTGTGGTATGTTCACTGTGTACCCAGGTTTGATCAGATTCCTTCTGCAGTTCTCCCCCCCTCCCTGTCCTTCCTTCCTTTCCTTCAATCCTTACCTCTGTTCCACTATCTCTCATCTATTTTCAAGGAACTTCCCCCACCGAAAAAAGGACATATTCAAACTTTGTTTATTTTAATCTGACTTAGGCTTTGAATGATACTATAGATAGTAGAATGTTTACTTATTCAAAATGCATTTTTCTCTCAATAGCCACTCAGTTATATGGCTTCCCACTGATTATATATCTCTTATTCATTGAAGAATCCAAGTTTGCCTATCAAAATAATTAACTAATGAGAAAAAAAATCAAATGAATTTCAAATCTTATTATGAATAACTCAAACATTTTACCAAAAATTTTATCTTCCTTTCTATTCTCAAATGCATCCACGAATTCACATGCCCCCCAATGAATTCACTTGTCCCCTGAAAGAGACTAGAAACAGCCTTTATAAGTTGGAGCAGCCCAACGCTGAATCACCACAGCAAATCTAGCATTTGATGAGCTCCCCTGATTTGGCTGGAGCCTCAGTCCAAGTCAAGAGGGAAAGACAGGGGGCTTCCAAGTCAAAGGAAGGCTGCAGCCCACTCTGCTTGCCCCTGAACTTGGAGAAGAGTCAGATCTGCACGTTGTTCTATAATTGCTTCTAGCAGTCTTCTCCCTGAGCATCGAGGCCCTGGCTCGTCAATACTTTTGCTGTCTAAGAGACAGAAACGAATTCAAACCATAGTTCTGGGAAGGACTGCAGCTCTTTGGACCGTCTCCTTAAACACATTTCTTACTCCTCACTTTACCTTCCTATCTGAAAAATCTCCTTATTATGTGCAGCAGAGATGCTAGACATACAGAATGCTAAGTGGAGGGACAGTCGGCCCAAAGGGGTAGAGAACTATCTGTCTTTAGCAGGGACTCTGCTGCAGTGGCAAGCACATCTCCTGGAAAATGTACTCCTAGTTCTTCATTGGGCCATTTCCTTCCAAGGGGGGAAAAAAAAGCCCAAACTTCCCAGCTTCTCTTGCTATTCAGTATAGCAGGGAATTAATTTACTAATTGATGATCAATAAGGTACAAGGGAAAATGCTATATGGGATTTCAGAGAAGTCTCTTATAATGGAGAAAGTATACCTATTTCTATCATCCTCCTTGTGTTTGCCTGGGATGTCAGTGCGAGGTTGGAGCTCAGGCAGTCTTCTTGGTTCATGAGGTGAGGATGGTGGCAGAGCATGAGTGCTGGTGCATGTGTGTGTACGTGAGTCGAGGCAGACCTGATGTCTACCTTCAGAGAGACCAAGGAACCACTGAACTCCTAAACAACACTCAAGAAACTCCTTTTTCAGCCAGTGTTACTTTCAACACTTTATTTGTAGCATAACCTCATCCTTAATTATCAATGTTTCTACCAATGTCATTATGCTAAAGGTTTATATTATACAACTAGGTGAGGCTCAGAATTATTGTCTATATTTAACAGATGAAAAAAACTAAGGATTGTACATGTCCAAGTAAGAAATTCCAGTTTAGACTCCGGAACTTACAACATCCCTGTACATTGTGGGAGTGAATCTCTCCTTTATGCCTTTAGCTAAATCTCTTAATCTTTTTAAAATCCCCTTTTAAAATTAAGATTAGAACCTCTGCCTACTCTGTATACTACTGTGAGGACAAGTGGCTTTATTGTTGTGTAACCCACAGAGTCCCGGGGAAATAATCGCTCTCTAATTCATGTATGCAATCAAACTACTAAAATGTCCCCACAACATAGTTAGCAATTGTTCAGAAGACTTAGCTTCTAGCACAGTCCAAAGGAACTGGTTTATACTGTCCTATTGAAACCAGTTTACAAAATCAAACTCCAAATCACTAATTAGCTTCCTGTTCCAGCAATCTCTTCTGTGTGGCACACACTGGGCTGGACTGGGTCTACCCACTTGGGTCCCAGTTTTGCCTGGTCCCCCTGTGCTTGCCTTTTAGGACGCTGTTTGCTGTCAAGGAATGGTGGCATTGCACATGCTGTGGGGTACTGACTCAGGAAAATCTCTCTGGGCCCATAATCTACAAGCAGTTCAACTGGGTTGCCTGCAAAAGGACTTTGCAATTTTAGAAAAGGGATCTGAGTATGTTGTCCTGAGGTTTTACTGCATGTTTTTTTTTTCTTCTCATTTTCAAAAGTAATCACTGGGAGTTGCTTCAGCACTTCAGATCACCTATAAGATTCTGGAATCCTGTACAAACAGTGAGGCTGAAAAGGCTCAGTGGTTTCACCCTAGAGTCAAAAAGGCCCAGATGTCAATCAGAGAAGACTAAAGAATCACTTTAGCAAATCAAACAATCCCTCTAAGTTCTGGTTTTCTCCTTAGCTCCAGAGATGTTTCAAGGAGATAATTTGTGTGCTCAGCTTCCTGTTGCTGGTGTAATGATTTACCCAAAACTCTGGGGCCTACACTCAGGCAAATGTATTCTCAAATGTTCTGGAGGTCAGAAGTCCAGTCTAGTTCTCAGTGGGCCAATATCAAGGCGTTAGCAGAGCCTAGCTCCTTCCCAAGGCTCTAGAACCTTCTGTGCTCCTTGGGACTGTTAGTAGAATTCACTCCCTGGAGGTCATGAAGCCAAGGCCCTGTTCCTGTGCCAGTGGTGCCTACTACAACCTACAATCCAGCCACACGCACGATGATCCTTCTTGTACCTCCCATCTGTCTGGGATCATCACATCTTTGAACATCAAATCTCCTTGGCCATCCTTCTTTCCTCCTCTTCCTCCTTTAAGGACTCAGGTGAGTTTGGACCCATACAACTAACTCAAGTTAATCTTTCTATCTGAAAGCTTACCTTTTACCACTTGCTGTAACATAGCCACGTGGTTTCAACCTATGGATATGGGGCCTTCGGGGTTGTTACTGTGATATCGCAAGCTGGGAGCACAGTATCTGGCAGATAGTAAGTACTTAATAAATAGTAATAACGGCTAGGACATATGCTTATTCTCTGCCAGGGATTGATCTCAGTGCTTTATGAATATTTATGGAGTTTGTCCATATAATCTTCTCAACATGAGGCATAAACTGTCATCATTTCCACTAACAAATGAGGCCCAGAAAGATGGGGTCACTTCACTGAGCTAGTAAAAGGCAGAAGGAAAATGCGAGGCCAGGCCCAGGGGCTCTTGAATTGTGCTTTTAACTCAGGTCATTCTACCTCTTCATTTCAATGCTATTATACAAACCAGTAAGCCTTGGCTGAAAGGAAACATCCGTGTTGTGTATGATTCAGCACAGGGGCCAGCAGCGTGTGTGTGTGTGTGTGTATAGATCTCTGCATGGGCTGTTGTGTTTTCATCTGCTCTTTGTTCTGCACGATGCTGCCTTGCTTCTGGGGCTGGCACTCCTTTACCATTCTGGTTGGTTCTCCCCAGAGGACTGGGGAAGAAACCCCTTGCTACAAGACAGGCTTCTATATGGGTAGAGATTCGATGAGGGGTTGTCTGTTTTCAGACTCCACCAACATGCGACTGTCACCATGAGAGTATCAGAGAACAAAACTAGCACTGTGCTGATTCTTGAACACCTCCTGGCCCACTGAGATGCTACGGTACTGAGGCTCATGTGGAAGACCTGCTGTGACCTTACGGAATATGAAAAGGAAGTCGGCGGCCACTTGTGTGGACAAGAGAATACCTTTCTTGCTCTTGCACCACTGTGTCCCCCTTCTTCCAGAAAGACAGCGCCCTGGGGGAGGCCCTGGGTTTACAATCCAGGCTCACCAGACTGCACACCTGGGCCTGAACCAACCTCTTCATGGGATTCTTTGAAAAATCCGGAGCAGAGGCTGAAAAGAATGAAAGGAGAGAGAATGAGAGATCATCGATTTAATGAGCACTGGATCATGTTTTTAACTTCCTGTAAATCTGAAAGGTTGACAGTACAGCCGTGTTTAGATTTAAGGTGAAAGGCATGATGTTGGCACCAGATTTATTTGATTTATGGTGCACCACTCATGGGGTTTCACTGTTAAAAAAGAAATGTGTGCTATGGTGTTTGGGGCAGGCCCTAAATCTTGAAACAATTACTTTATGTAGGAATTTTTAATGTTGACTGTAAAGGCTTTAAAATAGCTCACTGAACTAAAGGAGATCACTTAGTACAGAAAACTTTTAAAAGCTCATCCCATGAAGACAGGTTAGGACTTACCTCTGCTGACTACCAGAGCACAGCACTTGGATAACCATTTGTGCAGAGGCATTCTTGTGCACTGTACAAGTGCTGGCAGCCTCTCTGTCCTCCATCCACCAAATGCTAATATCACACAAGGGGCCCATCCCTCCCCCTACTTACAACCACCAATACTATCTGCAGGCATTTCCAAATACACTTTGAAGCAAGACTGTGTTCTGTTGAAAGCCGATGAGCTACCCCATCAGGGCCTTATTGCCCTCTGGCCATAAGGATTGGTCAGTGATAAGCAGATAGATGCATAATGACTCAAATCAGGCTACCTGAGGCCACTGATCGCAGGGCTATGGCTTGAGCTTAAGCTATTAAGAAAGCCATCATTTTTTTCCCCATGGATTGACTATGATAATAAACTCAATTTCTTGGGAAACTTCACATGGAACCTAATACCCATGATGATATTTGCACCCTAGATCAAGTTAGGCTGAATACTGCAGTCTCCATTTAAATTGCATAGACTGATGAACTCCTTCCTTCCTCCCCCTTTCATTTCCTCCCTCTACCTCCCTTTCTTCTTTCATTGCCTATTTTATGCTATGCCAAAACAGGATAAAATGTTGATTTTTCCATCATTTGCAATGTAAGTGTCCTTTGGGAAAATTTCCCTAAACATGATAAAACATATAATTTCTCCTCTTACATCTGGTGCAACAAGAAGAAAAGAATTCATAATTCAGTTAGTGAAACCTTGGCTAATTAAGGCTTCAGTATGTCCAGTGTTGGACGAGAATAAAGACAAAAGCAACCCCTTTGCAATCAAATGGTATTGATTTCAATTTTGGTATTTGCTTTGATGGCCCATCAGCAGGAAAGGCCCAGATCACTTTTGCGTTAAGAAGCATTCCTTCACCACAAACCTGGAGCTGGACAGAGATGGGTCAGGCCAACGCTTTCTTCCTTCTGTGGATTTACTTCAACTTTTGGTTTCTAATTTTGTCCCTCATCACTACTTTTCCTTAGAAATCATTCAAATGCATGCTTTGGTTAGAAACCCTGAATAATCATGTTTGACACTCTAAGTGTTACTAGATGCAGGAATCCAATATGTAAAGCACATACTTCAGTTTCTGGCAAGAAGGAAGGATTCAAGAACAATGAAGAGCAGAGAAAATTGGTCTTACCGACAACCTTGAGTTCAGCACTGGAATAGACGAGGCCATGTTTGTTTTCTGCGATACACTGGAACATGACAGAATCAGTCACATATAAGTTTGATATTGTAAGGGCACTGTTTTCTATCTGTATTCTCTCCTAGACAATAACAAAAATGTCTTGCGCATGAGCAAAATTTTAGAAGAAAAAATGAGCACTACTCACTACCATTTCAATCAGACACAACATGTCTACCTTTTCCTCAGTGTATTAAGCGGGCTCACCTGAAATTGAACCTTTTCCTTCTTTGAAAGATGAGAGACACACTGGAAATATGAATAAGCATCATACAGCCCCAAAGTACATTAGTAAAATAAATAATAAATCCAGAAGTAAAATATGGAAGTCCTTTTATTTTTAACCCATGTTAAAGTTTCATACTTTAAAGGATGTTCCATTGTATCAACTGAAAAGACTTTCACTACAGTTTTTAAAAACCGTGTGAGTTGGAAAATTATAAATTTATTGTATAAAAACTGTTCTTGAAAACACACATATTTACCAGGGTTTTTTAAAGAAGTATGGATAATTATGTCTAGAAATGCAAAGGAACATAATTGGCTTAGTAAAAAAAAAAAAAAAGAGCCAAGATTACATAGCTAGAGAGCGAAGGTGAATCAGAAAATCAGTGCTCAGGTAACAGGGCAACCGAGTAATAGATACAAATATTCTCCAGAGACCATACAAGTTGAAAAACAGAAAAACTTTCTATATTTGATAAAAGAATACCTTCTCTGGTTTCAATACCAAAAGCATAGTGTATTATTTTATAGACTAAGTTCACGAAACCACAAATCACCCTTAGCCAATGAAAATATGCAAAGTTGCAAATATCTTCTCATTGGCAGACTGGGTACTTGACTGGGTTATTATTCTCCATTCATTCCACTCCTGAGATATAAAGGAAAAGAGTGAAAACCACGAGTCACTTTTGGTAGTGGGAACTAGAGAAAGCATTCAGGTAACACAGAGCAGGCTGAGGGCAGAATGACAGGCAGGCTGTCTTACCTCAAGCACCAGGACATCTCCATTCTTCAACCACCGGTAGGAGGGCTTGGGCTTTCCACTTGCCCGACATTCCCAGTAAAGACTCTCCTCCACAGCCATTTCCACATCTTTTATGAGCTGAACCAAATGAGGCTTTGCTGTAAAGCAAACAGCAAATAAAAAGTAAAAGCCTTATCCAGGTAAATATAAATGAATATTAGGCTCCAGGTAACAGATTAAAGTGACCAGGAAGACAGAATCATATTTAATCCACTAAGTATCTACTGAGTGGACGTATAAAATTTGTAGATGGATGCTGCAATCTCTCATTCCCTAAGCCAAATTCATTAAGCTTCTAATTCAGTTTTCCAAACTCTGCTATCTGTATGATATTCTTCAGGTGTCTATTAATAGAGAGTAATGCAGGTACACAAAGTTGATTTTTTTCAAGTGTATTTCTGAATCATGAGATCACAAGTGATGACAACTTAATAAGTGATTGACGGTAAAATGCTGGTCTTCATTAGGAACTAAATATTAATTTTCATAGGAAAGAAATTTCTATAACTGAGTAAAACAATTTCCATCAAGTTACAAATAACTCATAATTAAATACAAACCAGTGAACGTCTCAGGAACCTCTGAGTGAATTAAAATGAAACAGCAAAAGATGGATACATTGGTTTCACTTGAATCATATGATATTTTTACCGGAAAGAGAAGAAACTGATGCAACTTTAAATTATGTATGCAAATCAGTTGGATCGAGTAGATTAATCATTTCCATTTATGTTTTACAAGGTATTTGGAAATTCTTTTTACAGATGAAAGCAATGTGCCACTTGCCATGGAAGCCACTCAATATACACAGTGTATTCCGCCAAGTCTCAGCTTGCAATCTAGATCCCAAACTGGGAGGTGAGATGTCTTACTGGTTTCGCGTTGCATTATGCATGCGATGTGAACTGTGGAGTCGTATTTGCATTCCCCATATGGAGGAACAGTTTATCTATTTCTATTTAATTGCGACCATGGGAAGATTTGTCTCTCCATTTCTATCTCATAAAATTGCTTTTTTGTAAATGAAATTGATTTGAAACTCAGGCTATTTAGCTTTTACCAAAAATGTACCACCCTAAGTTTTTTCTTGTTTATTTTTTGTTGTTTTGTTTTTGTTTTTTATCTGTTTTATATAAAACTACTTGCCCAATATGAAGTATAGTTCAGTCCAAAATCACTGCTCTCCACTTTATATTACAACACATTTTCCTTTTTCAGGAATTACCATGCTGAAATGGAATGAAATCTCAAATAAACTCATGGGTAAGATTTTGACGGAGATTTGAGTTGCCAGCAAAAATTTCCAAGCAATGTACATATTAGTATTCTTCTTCTCCAAATGGGAGGATCATTTGCTGGACCAAGCCAACCCTGGGATTATAACTGTCACATTAATCACAGTTTCCTCCTTTATCCATCACATGAGATCCAAATATTTTATCAGACCACGTTTTACATGAAATATTAGAACAGACAGAGAACTACATGGCATTTATTGAATGCACAATCTTAGTCTTCTAAAATGGAAACTTCCGTGAAACTCTATGTATTTAATTTCTGATTTATTTCTTAGGTACATATCATATTATCTATAAAACAGACTAAAGCAAGAGTCTACCTTCTTTATGAAGTACAGCAGATGATATTGGTTTTCTATTGTGAATTGTTTTCTTCTTTTTCTTATTTCTAAAATAACCTCGTGTTTTCATTCTCTCTCTGCTCACCTTTCCCATAAACCCCAAGGAAACTTCACCTTTCACTGTGTTCCAGAAGGAGGATCTTACATTGTCTAATTCAGTTTCCGTTACAGTGATTGTTTTATGGGTAAATATGCAGCCAAAGAGATCTGAGGAGCAGGTGGCTAGACACCTCATCCCTCCTGCCCCTGGTCTGCTCCTCACTTTTTGTGGCCATTTTGGATTATAGCAGATGCCAACTTGTGGAAAAAGGAAAAGGACAAATGAGGAAAGAAAAGTAAAAATAAGAGACTGAGCCACAGTCTGATAACAAATTCCTGTTTCCCATCATCTGAGACATATAGTGCTTTATGATTGAGGCAGGGATTCTGCTACAGAGAGGTAAAGACACTGCTGAAACATGAAGACAGCTGGACTTTGCTGTGCACTCTCTCCACGGTCACTTGTTTTCCTGGGAGGGAGCAAAAAAAGACACTAGCCTACGTAGGAACAAAGGTGACTTCCTTTGTGGGGGCTTTGAGCTGTACAGCCATGTAAGTTAAGTGCTCATCTTCTCACCACTTCCACCATTTCCACATTGTCCCACCAACTGAGACCTGGACACCCAAGATGCTTCCCTCCATACCCAACTCCTTATGTCAAAGAAGAGACAATCAGAAGACAGAAGGATTTGCGCTACTAGTTCAGGTCTGTGTTTCATCTCTGACAGATCATAAAAGCTCAAGGTAACATAACAAGTATGGATCTTGTCAGACCTTTTGCTTTCACAGACTTCAGATTTTTGATGGGGACCTGAGAAGTCTGTGTACCCCGCTTGTCCCTGTAACATCCCCGTGTGCTAACCAGGTGGGCACTGCACACTGCTTCAGTTCTCAGTTTCCAAAACAAATAGACCATAATCCAATTTGCCTTTCACAAAATTGGTGAATGCACACTAGTTTTTACAATGTCTCTAATGATTAAATTGCAAATTTGTATTCAATGAGCTTACATTTATATGTATTTTACAGATGCAATTTGTAAAACCATGTATTTATACTTTCTAAATCATATTTTCATCAAAACCAAGGGGCTTGAATTTTTTTAAAACAAAAGGAAATTGGAAATGAATTTTGAAAAGAAAAAGACAATCTAATTTTCCTCCAAAGAGACTCCAAATAAGGGTAACATTATTATTCTTTCCTTATCCAAATTGAGCAGTACATCAAATAAATGTGATTACAAATTAAAGGCAGCAAATAGAGTACAAATACTTTATTGTACAGGACCAAATAATACTGATAAACTCAACAAGATTCTGAGTTTATTTGGATTCTCTGATACAGTAATTGTAATTCTTCCCAGTAGGCAATTTTTTCTGCTTAGAAAAAGACGAGAAAGAAAGATATAAAACCTCCTTTCATAGAGAAGAGAGCAGACAGAAAGGAGATCTCTCTCTAATGTATTAAGGGTATAAAAGGTCATTCTTAAAAAAGTATAAAATACTTCATTACCATATGATTTATTTTAAAATGCAAAGGAAATAAATATCCAAACTATTGCATATTTTTATTTCTTTTTAATTCCTTCCTGCCATGACAGATGTCCATCCTCACTGAGCAGAATAAGAAAGAATAAAATGCAGAACAAGTTAAGAAAGGAGATTCTGCTACAATCTCCCCACAATTTGCAAATCCAATTTGCCCAAGCCAGGGATGCTCACCATAGTAGGTGAGACGCCCTCTGGCCACATTCTTTCTTTGTGAATTCTCAGCGATGCATTCATAGGAGCCTGCATCTTCCTGCTGGAAGGTAGGGATTTCAAACACACCATTGAACTTCCTCAATTTGATTTTGCTGGGGAAAGGCATCCCATCACTTCTTCTCCAGTTAATCTGGGCCTCCACTAAGTTGTTCTTGTGAGGTATTTAAGTCACAGCAACTCAAAAACTTACTTATACAGGAGCTAGCAGGCACTAGATGGAGACTAGTTGTTTTAGGCTTTATGGGCAAAGTAAGAAATTTGTATTTGACTTTTCTCTGATAAGCAGCTGCTCAAGTGTTGTAGGCAAGAGAGCAATGAGGCAGGTTCTGATGGTGTGGACAGCTGCTGCAGGAGGAGGCTACAGAGGAAACAGATAACCAGACAGGAGCCACCTCCAGTGACCAAGACTGATGGTTTCAAGGAGCCTTAGTGAGTTGTAAAGATGAGCAACATTTAATTAAGAACTGTGGGAAGAACGTGAGGAGAAACTGGAAGAGAAGAACACACCTCAGATGTGATATTACATATCAAGACACCTGGGAAAGGTCAGGAAGCACCAAGTGGTTAAACCCACAAACCATATGAAGCAAATTTATCACCTTAGGTTTCTTTTTTTGAGGAATGATTCAATCCCAACCTGACCTAGCCTGGGATTTCATTTGCAATATATGAAACCTGGGAAGCAGTCTATGCTCAATATTTAAAATTTCCAATCTGTAATTTTATTGAGTATTTACCATTATAAAATGGTTAAAGGAAAACAGAAGCCTGTTTGAAAACAGGATATTTCTGGGCCTCTGGATATACTCTGACCTCCTGTATTTTTCTTGTTAGTCATTAAACTAATTAATCCAGAGCAGCTGAATTAAAATTCCTCTTCTGGTTTTCTTTTTCTCTCTTATCTCTGGGCTCCTTGATACTCCCTGTCTGTCTCCTCAGGGTTTCCATTATCAGGAAATGGCCCCTCCTTATCACAAAGTAAACTTTCTACTTGCTTCCTCCTCCCTGTGGCCTCCCCTCTTCTGACCTCAGGTACCCTCATGCTCTAGGCTCCTGCAGGACTCTGTTCTTTCTCTTGTCTTACATATGGCCCGGTCTACACCTGCCTCTGAAAATCGCAGAGTAATTAGAGAAATGTGAATCAAAACTAAGATTTCATTCTCACTCCAGTCAGAATGGCAGCTATCAAAAATACAAACAACAATAGGTGTTGGCGAGGATGTGGGGGGGAAGGCACATTCATACATTGCTGATGGGCCTGCAAATTGGTGCGACCACTATGGAAAGCAGTATGGAGATTCCTTGGAAAACTTGGAATGGAACCACCATTGGACCCAGGTGTCCCACTCCTCAGTCTATACCCAAAAGATTAAAAATCAGCACACTACAGGGGCACAGCCACATCAATGTTTATAGCAGCTCAATTCACAATAGCTAAACTGTGGAAGCAACCTAGATGCCCTTCAATAGATGAATGGATAAAGAAACTGTGGTACATATACACAATGGAATATTACTCAGCATTAAAAGAGAATGAAATTATGGCCTTTTCAGGTAAATGGTCAGAATTGGAGAATATCATGCTAAGTGAAGTAAGCCAATTCATAGGCTAAATTTTCTCTCTGATAAGAGGATGCTGATTCATAATGGGAAGGGGGGGGACATGGGAAAAATAGAGGAACTTTGGGCAAAGGGAAGGGAAGATATGGAGGGGGCATAGGAGCAGAAAAGATGGTGGAATGAGATGGACATCATTACCCAGGTACATGTATGACTGCACACATGGTGTGAAACTACATCATGTACAACCAGAGAAATTAAAAGTTGTGCTGCAATTGTGTGTAATTAATCAAAATGCATTCTGCTGTCATATATACCTAATTAAAATAAATTAATAAATAAAAAATGCAGAGTAATGCTGGATGATCTATCCCATAGAAATCCCACTCCCAGAACAGAACTTTGAATACTGGAAACACACAAAACATATGTACAAAATAAGCAATGACATGAATTGCTAGGCTAAACTGATCTCCTTAAGGAGTTCACCGTCCTGTTCAGCAAGTGCCAGGAGATCAGGGCTGTTCTTTCTTCACCAATCTGGTTGAAAGTAAATTTGCAAACATTCACTAGCTAAGCAAATACTTTCTTAGGCTTAGCAATGTGCTGGGCGTTTCATCACACTGGAGTAGCAGAGGAAAGGAGGATGGCTGCCAAGTCCTCTCTGGGTCCTTGACCCTGGGATGAACTATTTACATTCCAGTCTCCCTTCCAGTATGAAGCTACCTTTAGTTCCCAACAAAATGTTTGTCTCCATTTCAGAAAAATCTTCAAATAAAAATATTTTTCCATGCAAAATTCAACATGTCCTTAGTATCACCCAAGAGACAACAATATATATAGGTAGAAAGGTTAGAGACATCAAGACATCTGATTTTAAGTATGACCCTACCATATGTAGTAAGATTGGATCCAAATCAATTGACCTGTGGTGGTCTCATTGTCCTCAAGTAAAGAAATAAGACTAGATTTTTCTATTGGGTGTTTCATGCTCAGCACCCTACTAAGAAGATTATAAAATAAAGTATGTAGCTTACTCCATGGTCACTGATACATATTTTTTTGGGGGGGGCAGGAGTTGGGGGTGGCTATAGAAACATTTTGGAATGAAGAAAAAGAAGTAAAAGAACAGATGGATTAGACAAAAATGGTTCATATGCCAATTGTAGAAAGATCACTACCAGTCTTGGCTAATTGTGCTCTTGAAGTAAAATCACACACACACAATGTTTCAAAATAGTCCAAACTACAGACTAACCTTCATGATCAAAGATTCTCATCACAGCCCTAGAATAGCAGGATTACAACTGGATTGACCAACAATAGACAAAGGAAGAATGAGAGGCCACTCCTGTAAACATGAAGAGCATCTGTCAGGACTATGGAAGGTAGTATCCTTGGTGATAAAAGCAATGGAATTATCTTCAGAGATCATTCAAAAATGACTCTTACAATTGCATTTTCTGAGAATTGATGGAAGGCATGCAACAATTCTCTAAAAACTAAATGTCCCATAGACTTAGTAAATGAATATGGAAAAATAGTATTTTTTATAATAGTCACAATCATTTAAAAGCAATATGTAAATGGATATCTTTCACAAAAGAAATCTGTAGTTTAATGCATAAAGAAACTGTAATTGGCTGGGAAATGTTAAGACTTCATGTAAAGATATAAATCACATTCATGAATGTGAAATTTCAATATTATAAAGACATCAATATTCAAATAACATACAAATAATAGAAATTAAAAATCTTGAAATTTTAAAAATGATTTTGATTTGCATTTAGAAAGTGAATGTATTTGATATATAACATACATATACATGAGTATATGTAGACATGTGTCTATTTGCAAAACAAGCTGTATAATAATATAACTTTCCATAAAACTGCTAAAACAAAATAAAATTAAAACAGGCAGAGCATGTAAATATAGTGAGGCTGTCAGAAAAGAATAATAAGACAGAATAAAGCAATACAAAACTGATTCTTGTATGTATTTAAGTATTTGTTAATCTAACAAATATTATCTGAATGAAGTAGCTTTTTGGGGGGGTACTAGGGATTGAACTCAGGGGCACTCAACCACTGAGCCACATCCCCAGCCCTATTTTGTACTTTATTTAGAGACAGTGTCTCACTGAGTTGCTTAGCACCTTGCCATTGCTAAGGCTGGTCTGGAACTTGTGATCCTCCTTTCTCAGCCTTCAGAGTTGCTAGGATTACAGGTGTGCACAACCGCACCTGGCATGAAGTGGCATTTAAGAGAAATAAGAGAAACAGTTGATTGAAGAATGTTGGGGTAACTAGTCATCCGTTTGGCAAATATGACAAGTTCCTCCACTTAAATTTAAAATTTTAATTTGAAAATTTTAACAATAGTTAATATTTGTTAAGCCACTACTAGGGGACAAGTGCTCTGTTAATAAGCTCTTGTGAACACATGCATGATTATACACCATCTGTATAGCAACCCTGTTGGAAGGTGACACATCTATTTTATACACATGAAGAATGTGTATATTCCCAGAGCAGGACAGCTAGTGTGGACAGATCCAGGATTGGGACTCAGATCTGTGGAATCCTGGGATCTATCTAGGTTTTTTTCTTTTTTCCTTTTTCTTTTTGACAGATAAATACAAATACAAAAGTTTTTAAATAAATAAAATACTTTTTTATTTTAAATATAAGTGCTAAAATAAGCACACAGATGAATGTTTTCAATGTAGGGATACATGGTTGGCTTTATCAACCATGACAGAAACCACATATCTAAGAGATATAACTATGTAGAATTTTCATACATCAAAGGCAAAACCAGAAAATAAAAATAAAACCCACTAAATATAATGTCAAAAGGTATAAAAATAAGAAAAAAATGAACTGTACAGGGTAATCAAAATAGTGTCTTAAAAGATAAGGAATGATTGAAGGGTATTATTTTCATAGTTTAGTTATTTATTTTTACAAAAAAAGATTGTTTACAAGGTGTTTTCACTAACATTGGCAAGTGCTTTAGTTATAATGATAAAGTGCAAATTTATTTGCACAGGGATCCTTGATTATGGGGAAAATGTACACAAGAGAAGAGAGAGAATAAATAGAGCAAAATGATGGTTGTTTTGGCACTGGGAAAATATGGATGATTTTATCTTTGTTATTTAAACTTGCTTAATTTTCCCAATCTTCTAGAGTAAGCATCAGTGCTATTATCATCTGAAGAAACCACCAGGGACTTCTCCTTTTTAACTGTCTCTGAGGGGAAGGCTGGGGCTTGCTGTGAATCCTGCCTTCTCTGTCTTCTCAGGCTACCTGCAAGCAGTGGGGGTAGAGGTGGGTAAACACTTCCTCCACCCATGTGCAATTTCCCTTCATCCAGGCAGTTTACTGTCTTAGCAAATCTATAATTCCACCAAAAAAGAAAAGAAACTACATATGTTTGTGCCTGTGCACATTTACCCAACGGACACAGTGAAACATAAATAACAGCTACATTATCTTTTATTGCTTGTAATTATTTTGTTTCTGCCAGAGGAAGAAAGCAATAATGAAAAGATAAATAGAAGGATTTCAGCAGAAACATATACTTATTAATTCTTTTAAGAACTAAAATGTCAACTCCACTTTGTTTATTATAGCAGACCTTGAAAATTATACAAAGGAATAAAGGAAAAATAAAAATTCTCCTGCTCAGCACCTTATTCTCAAAACACAGGATTTATGGAAGGAAGTCACACGATGGAAGGCACCCTGAATTCTCAGTTTAGTTCTAATTTCAGTTTCAGTACTAAAACTAGACTTTGTCAACTCTTTTGTTTAATGTCATGCTTAAGATAAAGCAATGTGGGACCCTGGTAAAACAATGAAATGAAGGCTTTACATTATCTCTGAGCACTACAAGAATCACCACTAGAAAATATAAAGGTACTGGTAGAACAGAGACATGCCCAGTGTCTAGCAGAAGATCCAGAACTCCTGGATCCCTCCAAAGCGTCTTCAAACAATGTTGAGAAAATACCAATAAATAAATGTTTGTGACAAAGCAGGACCCCTCATTGCGTGGACTCAAAGGCATCTCATTTTGAAGCAGGATAATAATGTGTCCACATTTAAGGGAACCATACTGTCCCTCCTCTGTGAACAAGCAGCTCATTTGCAGAAGCCACACACAACAGGCTCTCATGACCACTGGTGGCTGTGGGCAACGTGGTGGGTCTCCAAATAACCTTTGATCCGTTATTTTCCCTGCTTAGCCATAATGGTCCAGGTAACTGTTGGCATCCCACAGTCAGCTTACAACTCAGGATAGGTTGGACCTTGAGAGGTCATCAACAATGCTTCAATAAATTGTGCTCCGCTCCAGGAAGAAGTCAACTTCAAGCTAATGTGCTTCAAAGGAAATTAATTTCCCACTGGTCTTACAACTTTGTGTTATATAAATCCCCGGATTTAAGACTAGGAATAGGGCTGAGGTGCTTTTGGAAATGTCTTAAACTAGTGTTTAAGAAAAGGAATAAAAATCGTTAGAACATGGAGTTGTGAACCTTTCATAAAAGGTTTGCGTTGAATTAATCTTATCCCTGGATTGCCTCCATGATAAAGCAACAGTGGTTGGTTTTTAAAAGGAACCACAGAAATAGGAAAACAAGAAATTCTCAGCAGTTGGTTTATATTTTCTTTCACTTAACTGCTTTTAGATCTGGAAGAGTCTTTGTCTTAGAGGGCACACGCCTGAGCCTGAAGGGCTTTTTGTGTAACTCTACTTTACATGCATTTCCAAACCAGGCCAGGCTGTGAGGGCCATTCTCAACTACAACCTATCTAGATCCCAGCCCCCAAGATATGGCAGCGATTGTGTTGAGCCTTTATACTCAGAAGTGGTGTTCTCCAGAAAACATCTCAGGCTTTCCATGTGGAACCTTGCATGCAGCTTTGTGAGGGACACCTCTTCTTTCTCTAAGGCACCTCTTCCTTCTCCAAGGCTCCCTACAGTGGGTGCTCTTGCACTCTTCCCTTCCAAAATAATTTCCATAGTCCATCTCTCCTTTCATCTTGCACTGAGGATTTCATTGAGAACACTTGGAGACTATTTCCTCCTTGTCATCATAGACTTTTTCTGGGACTAAGATGAGTGTCATTGTTGTTTTAGCCAACTTTTTGCTGCTATAATCAAAAAACCTGACAAAAACAATTTTAGGAGGAAAAGTTTGTTTTAGGGCCTACAGTTTTCAGAGGTCTCAGTCCATAGATAGCTGGCTCCATTCCTTGAAGATTGAGGTAAGGCAGGATATCATGGAGGAAGAGAGGGGCAGAGGGAAGCAGGTCAGGACATGGCCACCAAAATCCAGAGAGAGTGCCCCATTTCAATAAGGACAAAATATAAATCCCAAAGATATGCCCCCAAGGACCCACCTCCTCTAGACACATCCCACCTGCCTCCAGTTACCACCAAGGTAGTCCCTGTCAGGGGATTAATGCACTGATTGGGCTAAAGCTCTCATAACCCAATCATTTCACCTCTAAACCTTCCTCCATTAACTCCCATATGAGCTTTTGGAGACACCTCACATCTAACCCATAACAACTGTCCATGCAGTTCTCAGCCCTGGTAAATTTGTTCAATTTCAAGGGCAAATGTTCTCTATTCCTTTTGCTAATGATCTACATTCAGCTCAGAAGAAGTAGTTTTCCAGGATAGAAATTATTCAAGGACCCTGCTTACACACACACATTTGCATGTACTCCCTGTTATGGTCCTTATCAGGAGATCTTATCATAGTCCTAGTAAAGCAAATGAGGAGGTCATTAGCCTGGGGCTGTCTCTATAGCTTGAGTTCCAATCAAACTGAACTTGGAAATATTTGTTGTAACCAACTAAAAGTGCAACAAACAAAAGTCCCAGCCAATCACAAATAGCCAACCAGCTTATTGATTACACAGTTAGACACCTCTGACTAGACCACATCCAAATAGATCAAATGCTTCATCACATCATACCCAATTTAGGCAAACACCTAGCTTAGCCAACTCAATGACATTTCTACTTAAAAGCCACTAGAGTACAAGTCTCCGAACCTCTTTGGGTTTTGAGGGCTATTGTATTCATGAATCATTCCTGGCTCAAATAAAGTCTGTTAAATTCATTTTGTCTAAAGTTTTAATTTTAACAAGTCTGATAACCTAATTCCTACTCAAATTTGCTCTATAATCTGTCCTTGATTATGTGTATAAAAATGTTCACTGGGTGAGGTGGCACACTTTTGTATTCCCAGTGGCTCAGGAGGCTGAGGCATAAGAATTGCAAGTTCAAGGTCAGCCTCTATAATTTAGCAAGGCCCTAAGCAAATTAGGTAGACCCTGACTCAAAATTAAAATAAATAAATAAATGAATAAATAGGCCTGGGGTTGTGGCTCAGTGGTAGAGTGGCCCTGAGTTTCAATCTCTAGTACCAACCAAAACAAACCAACAAAAAACTGAAAGTTCAAAACAACATACTGAGATACTATTCCTTGAGCAACGCATTCTTTGGTATCAAATCTTCTATATACCATTTTTGAGAATTACAGGTTATATATTTAATGCTTACTTCCTTTTGCAAAAAATAAAAAATAAAAAAAGTCCATTCTTTGCTTGTTTTAAGTTCTGCCAATATGGAGCCATTCAGTTATCCACTCATCTCTAAGTTCCTCAACACTTTCAACTTCCTGTAAAATTCCATGATGGGATTATGATGGTCCAATCATGATGACTTGCCTTTGGCAAACCCTCATTTCTTTCAGTTTAGCTCCAGGTTCTTGTTGATGCTTCCTATCTTGGAGTATGTATTTTCAATATACCTCACCAGGAATCAAAAGAAGTGGTGAATTCTTTAACACCTTCTGTGGAATGCAGGATGAACACTGCCTTTACAGAGGGAATGTTGCTCCTCCTAAACGCCTAGAAAGATCCAGAGTATCTCAGCTGTCCCCTCTGGGTGTTATGCCCCTCCTTAGGCATCTCTACCTTTTTCTAATAGTCCACAATTTGACTGATTATCTATTGCTGAGAAAAAAATCCATTCGTGTGCGGCTCAGGATGCTTCATCATCTGCCTACTTCTAACTTAAGACAATAAATCTGAGACTCAAAACTCCAGCTACAGACCCAAAAATAACTTTCATAGATTTCTAGTACTGGATTAAGAAAACTCATACAAAATCTGTGTTGCTGCCTTGGGAAAAATAAAATATATCACATGAGTATCTTAAGTGGTTGGTAATATTAAGTGTGTGCCAAGAATTAACATTTCATGTTTACACCAGATGTCAGGTAGAGTTGTTCTCTCACAGAGCTGTCAAAAAACATAACACAGAAAGAAAAGGGCAAAGATTCCTGGGGGAGGTTAGCAGTGCTTAAAGGTTATAATGATTGAAAACACTGCTTAAGGTCTACATCTATCACCACTTCAGGTGTCATTTCCTATCTCAAGTGGAAACAGAATAGACCTTCTTCAGAGGTTTGTGG
This sequence comes from Callospermophilus lateralis, assembly GCF_048772815.1. Taxonomy (NCBI): domain Eukaryota; kingdom Metazoa; phylum Chordata; class Mammalia; order Rodentia; family Sciuridae; genus Callospermophilus; species Callospermophilus lateralis. The sequence continues at coordinate 5,800,975 of NW_027517238.1, forward strand.
AAGACTATATATTTTGGCAATAGAGTTAAGAACAAGCATGGCTACTGGCACCAGCCAGAATGGATCCCCCTTCATCTGAAGATCAGTGATTATAAATGATGGATGGACTGGTTCCCCTACCAGAAAACACCAGCCTGTTGTTATGAATAGAACAGATGTCATGTCATCCACACATAATTAATTGAATTTACAAAATGCCAGAAGTATACTAACTAGTCAAAGCAAACCTTTAATTTTCTCCCCCAGATTTCATACTGATATAATGAAGAAACTACCCACTAAATATCAAGAAGTCTACAGCCAGGCTGACTCTGAACAATTCAGGCCAATACCTCATTTGCTCAAAGAAAAAGTAAGAAGAGAGACCCCTCCTTTTCTCCCTCCTGGTCTCTGATCTCCCTTCTTTCTTGGCCTCCCTTCCTTCCTTCTTTCCATCCATCTTTTCTTTCTCTTTGCAATGTGTCAGTACAGGATTTCATCTTTAATGAATATTCATATGGAAGTTGATTCACATATTTGAAGAGGAAGTTGTAGCTATTAGAAGGCTGTATACAAAGCCAATCCTAAACAACATTCTTTAACAGAGCACTCAGTAGGGAGTATATGCAACTTCAAGCAAGGTCAACATTTCCTAAAGGGAGCATTTCAGGATATTTGGTCCTGTGGAATGATCGCTGAACAGAGGGCTCTCTTCTCAAGTAAGTTTGGGAAATGCTGTGTGCTAATTCCTCCTCTTGCGCATGTGAAGTTAGGATTAAAGGACTCTGGTAGCAAATGTTTCTTTCATTTGCTTTCCTCCACATTTATGAAAACATTTTTTAAAAATCACACTCATATTTTCTATTATGCTTAAAACAACTGCACAGGAACACACTGAAAATGCCACTTAGTGTGAGAGTGAACTCTGAAAATAACACTTCGATACAACCACAAACCTACAAGAGAAAATGCGAAGCTTGCTCTGGCAGCGGAGTCTTAATGTTTACTAATTGTATCTAATGTATCAATCCGCCCATCTGAGAGTCCTGTCAGGGAGGCAGTAAGCTTAGTGGTTTATGCAATGCAATCAGTAAATGAGTGATTGTACAGAAGGCCGGCCACATGCTGCGAAAAATTTCAAAAGGAAATTTAAAAGCAGTAAGAGGAGTGTGCTGCAAAAGTGTAATATTTCCTAGTATGACAATGTCACTAAAAACACAGTTTGTAACAAAAAGGGGTAAGAGACCCTCAAACTTTCCATATTTACATAAAAATGGGCATTTGGGAAAACCAGTAGTTTACTTGTAGCTGCAGCAGAAGGATTCAGTACTATCCTACTTATTGTGCTTTTTGGGGGGGCATCTTCATTAGAATGGGCTTTAGCTGACACCTGTCATTCATTTTTGAGGTTTACCTCTTTCCAGATAATATCAATCCCCAGCATTCCTGAGTTGGGGTGTATATTTAATGGACTCACTCATTATACACCTACAACTCTGCTGTGTTTAGCTGACTGGTTTGCCTCACACTAGGGACATAAAACATTTGCTAAAGAAAGGCAATAATGCAAACTAGATAAGAAGGGAGATGCTTAATTACCTCAGAAAAGTATGTAAAGCAAATATGGAAAACTCCAGAATGGAGATGCTACTTTGAAATGCTGCAGGCCTCCAAGAGCCCATGAGGAGATGCTTTAATTAGCCTTGTTTGGAATCATTTTATGTACTGCTGAACCTAATAAAGGTGAATTTTTAAAGACTACAGATCATACCCTGTCTCTCAGATTTGTGTTCCCTTGGATTATGGTAGGAGTGGGGTTTATTCAATTTTTTTTTAAATTTGCATTACTTTAATGTCCTTGAAAAGAACTTTGAAAATTTTTCTGACAGATTTTCATGCTTTTCTTTTGAAACTGTACAAGGTACTTTCTCTGTGGCAATCATCAGTGGGGGCCGAGCATCACCTGCACTCCTTGGGTGTGGCATGCAGGGGACCATTGTCTTTCCCAGGCTGGGGGAGGGTGCCATTTATCATTATAACATATTGAAATTATTTCAATGTTTTCTTCTTGGTAAAGGTACAATATGATAAACTAGCTATTGTTTCTAGATCTCTATCAAATGGGGAAGAACTCACAGATGAGTACAAAGTTCAGAGCAGAAAAAAATGAGAGAACATGATAAATCATGGTACTATTAAGATTTATTTTTTGTTCTTCTCTATGTATGACAGGATGGGTTTTGGCTCATTTGGTTAGCACTGGCCATGATATTTGTTCTATAAATGGAATGAGGTAGAGAATTAAGTCATATAATTATACACATATATACATGTATATGCTCACATATATATGTACACACATCTAATATATATATATATATATATATAATATATATATATATAGATTACATGTGAATTATATAATATATATAAAATATGTATTATGTGTCATACATAAATTATATATCTTATATTTGATATGGGTAAATTATATATTTGCAAATAGAATAAAACATTGAATTTTCTCTGTGTCATTTAAATAGTATGTCTTCATTAGAAACAACTTGTTTCCAAAACAAAGATGTCACATGGAAAACAGTTCCTCAAGGCTACAAGAACATGAAATAACCTTCATTATCATGAAACACTGAAGCTTTAGAGTCATTTGTTACTGCAACATAACCTAGTAAATGTTGACAGATACAGAGCAAATTTCATATAAATGGTGGAAAATGTGTCTCTGTGGTTAATGGGCAAAGTGTGTCTGTGTCTAATGAACTTAACTTAAAGGGATATTAGGAATAAAGCCATGGTAAGAATTGTGGCCTGGAAATGGGAAATATGTGTGACAAAAAACTTAATGAATTCAAATAAGAACTGCATTTTCTATTTTTTTTTAATGCAAGTAAAGTAAATGATGCTGTTCAAGAGAGTCAGCTATGTTGCCAGAAAAAATAATTGCCCAAGCCTCAAACCGCCTTCCCCCTTCATTTGAATCACTCGGCTGGCCTTGCAGACTCTGAAACTAGAGAGCTGACTACCACACAAGCTCTGTGAACCAGTTCAGAGACAGTCTGGAAGTCTCCCTGAAAGCTGCAAACATGACCCCCTTTATAGTTTCTTACCTTTAAATCCTGCTATTTATTTCAATGTCCAACTTACTAATTTTAATGCAGAAAAACACACTGCAAATAAAAGATGAGTCTAACCAGAAAGGTTATTACCAATTTTGAAACTCATTTCTATAAGATTAATCTGGGGTTTACTCTAGAAAGAGACTCCTCCTGTACCCCCCTAGAATTCAACACTCAGACACAGACACACAATGACCACAACAACCACAATAAACAAATTCAAGTACTCCTGTACAAGGTGCCAAGCAGGACCTGTGAGGATCAAAATCTAGGCAAACTTAGCTAGGTGCCAAGAGGGGTAACTGTGAGCATCCACAAACACAGCAAATGCAGGGTGCCCACCCCTACTCCACACTTGGGAAGGGGGAAGAGAGTCAGGGTGCCCTGTGATGTGCAGCTAGACACACCAGCTACGCTGCTCCTCTGCTCTGCAAGGCAGTAGGGTTCATGAAGAAAAAGTGCTGCTGAGATAGGGACCAACCAGCTTGTCAATCAGTGAGCATCACTGTTCTGTATAAACCAAGAATCTATTCCCCTTTTTGAGTTTAAAATGTCCCATTTAATAAAATTCACCCACTAAAATACTTGGAATCTTACACATGCTCCAGCATATATCTCTATCCTTTCAAATATTCAAATGTGTATGACTTAAAGATAAAGTGAGACTCAAAGAGCACCGGAATCAAAAATCCCCTGGATCAGGAATAGAGAAGTAGATTACCAGGAAAGCTGCCACTCTGTGGAGTTGGAATCTCTGGGAACAGGACAGTGCAATCTAAATTTTACAAAAGTGCTCCAACTCCACTTGGTAAAATGGCTGACAGAGATTGCAAAGCACTGGCCTTAAGGCACAGGACAATGTCATGTGTTTGTTTGGTTCCCAAAGGGCTTATTTATAAAAGCACAGATCTACGTCACTGTGGCAGAGATGTATTCTGCCAATAAGTTTCCACTGCCCCCTTGGCACAGGGTGGATTCCATTTCCTCACATCTTTGGCTCTCAGATGGGAACTTGTGACCAGGGACAAGGCCACAGTAGGTTTAGAAACAGATTCTTGGAATCTCACTGAAAAACACACCATGCACACAACCCCCTTTAAGTTGAGAATGTTTAAATCCTGGTATCATTTCAAGTCCATCTGGGTCCAACAAGGAAGGGGATCAATTTTGAAACTCCAGTCCTACTAGATTAAATTGGATTTAACTCTACATAGCCACACCCCCTTGGGATGCAACACCCAATAACAGTGACAACCACAATCAACAAATTCACACCATCCTTGGGAGAGATGCAAGCAGAGCCTGAGGTGCTCAGAAGCTTTGCAAATCTATCCAAGAGAGGTGTCCGGTCCTGTGTCCACAACAAGGACATTTGAGGGTACTTGGGTGATATGTGGCCACCAGGCTTACTCCATAAAGACCACAGCTCACCCTTTTCCCTCTGCCAGCTTGATAGAGTCAGAAAGATCAATCTTGGAAGTTATGTGTCCCAGTAGAAAAGCAAAGTGAAAGGAGCTATAGTCTTATGGTCAGAAACACTCAACTTGAACTGACCTGAGCGAGAAACAGCACTTGGTGTGAGTGAGCTACACACATTTTCAGGTTTCTTGGTTGCAGCCGCTGGTGTTATCTTACTTAAAACACAAAGTGCACATGCACATAGTTTGAGAACAAAGCAACCAACACTTTTACTCTTCTCTTTGTTAGTGCACAGATTAATTTTTAGTCTCCAATTAGTGGTGATACTACCATGTTTTTCTGCCTGATGATAACAATGAATAATCATCCTCGCTTTTTTTTTTTTCATTCTTTTTTTTTTTTTCCTGGACGGTGTCAGAAAACAAAGCCTTTACCAGATCTGATTTGCACTAAATTCACAACCTAATTTTTACCTAGAGGAGAAAACATCCGTTAAGCTCTGCCATTTTAAAGTAAATGCTTGCTGAAGCTCTATCTCGGTTACATGAATTTAAACTCCCAAGCTTCCACATGTAATTTTCTTGATGGGCTTAAGGCTCTGTCTGACTTTTGTCTGGGGGTGGATGGAATGAGAGGAAGGAGTACTCTGCTGTCTTTCGAGTGGGAGAAAATGATTTTCTCATCATACCATGGCAGACCATTTAGGGCATCTGAGAGTGGATTGGGAAGAAAAGGCCTGAAGCATGGCTACTGGGATAAAAATATATAAGGAATGGCTGGTGGCATCTCTGATCTTCAGGACAAGTTCATCCATGGACTTAAAGTGTAAGCAGTAGTGAATGAATCTATAGTTTCTTCAAATTGTCTTCCATGTCCCGACTCTCTCCAGGGCTATGTGTGATGTGTTCAATGCTGACTTTAATCAAAAAAAGGATGCTGGGATAGCCCATGGGGCAGCTGTCAAATGTGTAGCTTTTGTGACTTTTTTTTCCTTCCTATTCTCCATAGCTTGGTTTCATTACTAAACACACACTACATGTACACATAAATACACACACACACACACACACACACACACACACACCCACACACACACACACAGAGTGGTGTAGCTGTAATCATAATGCCCATTGCAGAAGACATAAACCTTTGCTTGCAAGAAATAGAAGCTTAAGTAAAGGCAGGATTGCAATATCTGGTTGCAGGCAGGCAGGGCTCCATCTCTGCTCCCTGAATAACAGCTTTCCCAGCTGCCTACTGCACATGATAAGAAGGAACAGCTTAGAGTTCCCCAATTCAAGATTACAGACTCTCAGGTCAAGTACCAAGTCCCCTGGAGAAAACATCTGATTGGCCCAGCTTGTGGCAGGTATATCCCTTGGGCCAATCAGTGGAAGTCAGATGAAACAGAGTACCTGCAGGCTCTACCTGTGCCTGTGACGAGGGAGCCCCAGGGAGGGTCCATCACTGATGCTCCCACAGTTTGGACACCTCAAAGGCAGCCCTTTCCTCCATCTCTGAACATAACTGTCCTGTTACAAAGCAATCAAGTCTTCACCCTCAACCACAGATAATCCAAGAAGCAGAGAAACCCAGCCATTTTCTAGAATCATGTTTTCCAAAGGGTAAAACATTTCCAGGCAAGACAGTCCCCTGAGGTGTAGGCCGGAGGAGAATCTTTATAGATTTACTTCTATATAATTTTAATTTGTGCCCTTCCAAAGGGTAAATATTTCTAAACTTGCAGTATATTTCTATCTATGTAGATAAACCAGGTATTTCAAACAATTCACATAAATTATCTTCTTAAATTCTCTCAAAGATAGCAGAAGGCTAGGTGCTATGGCCTTCCCCCATTACAGAAAGAAACAGATACAGAGTTTAGGCTACCTACCTCAAATTCCACAGGTAATAATGCTAGGTTCAAGATTGGAATTCAAGTGTAATAGCTCTGATGATAACATCTATGGTGTGTGTGTGTGTGTGTGTGTGTGTGTGTGTGTGTGTGTGTGTGGTGAATGATGCTTAAAAATGATTTAGTTATACCATCAGGAAGATTTGAAGAGCCCAGTTCTAGAGGGTGAAAAATGTGTGACTTTAAAAAAAATTGCAAAACTTAAGACTGTGAGCATAAGAAAACTGATCATATTTTTCATCACAAAGCAATGGACCTAGACCTGAAGACCACATCTGGTGCTTTGTGAGTTTGCAGGAATCACAGCACTGCCCTGAACCTCAGCTGGTCAACACAGAATGAGAGTGCTTTTTCTCTCCTTGAATAAACCCAGTACCACTAAATAATTGCACCTATTATTATCATTTTAGAGCTACTAGCTTAGTTACCAGCAAACACCTGTCCTGCTCCCTAGAGAGGCAGAAGTCCCTACAAACAGGGAATCTCCTAATTACCTTTCAATTTACAGCAAAGTCAGCTCAGTTTTTCACCTGGGGAGTGGTTTTTGATGAAACTCAACAAACACTGATTTGAAAATATTCCTATAAAGTTTATCACAGCAATGCTCTCAGGTTTTCTATTTAACATCAAGCTTATCCAAGTGAAGGGTCATATTTATGATGGTAAGACGTACAACATCTTCTACATATCAGGGGTTTGGCTGCATGAACAAATTAATGCATGAATAAAATGAATGGATAGATGGAAGGACAGAGTGATGGATGAATAGACAGATGGAGAGAAGGCAGGCAGGGAGACAGGCAAGATGAGTATTTTTAATTCACAGTTTCCACATTCCAGCAATTTGAGAAACTCAGGATTATTCATCTTCATTCTCCACTATGAAGTAGCTGAGCATCCATTAGGATTATCCATTACAATGGCCATTTCTTTCAGAGATCTAAATATATCCTGGACATCTATACAATAGTGCCTGAGGTTTATGCACAATTGATTCAGAACATATGTGTCTCAATGCACTATTAATCCACTAATATTTTAGACTCTAAAAAACGTTAGCAGTTACATAAGCATTGACATATATTCAAAATACAGTTTTGCAATTGTGATATATTGTTTATTGAGTCTATAGATGGATTCTCTAGTTCTCCTAGTTAGAAGCAATGTAATAGAAACAATGCCTTGAGATATAGATGCTAATTCTTCCATAACCTACAGTTTTAGTTTTTGCAGCTGTGACCAAAAGACCTGAGAAGAACAATTAGAACAGGACAACTGGTTCATGGTTTCTGTTGATGATCAGCCAACTCCATAGTTCTGGGTCCAAGGTAAGGTACAACATCATGGCTGAAGGGCCAGGTGGAAGAAAGCTACTCAGGCTCAGGACATGGCAATTAGGAAGTGGAGTGAACTCCATTCACCATGGACAAAATACATACTTCAAAGGCACACCCTTAGTGACCTGCCTCATCCAGCCACACCCCACCTGCCTATGGTCACCACCCAATTAATTCATATCAGTGAATTAATGATCTTATTAGGTAAAGGCTCTCATAACCCAATAATTTCACCTCTGAACTCCCTTGCATTGTCTTACACATGAGCTTCTGGGGACACTTCATGTCTAAACTATAATACTTACCAAACACCTACTTCTTCATATCTTCATTTCTTTGAAATCACTTCCACTGTTATTGTTTGGTTCATTATTGGTATGTCATTCAGAGGTGTGTCTTTTCTCACCAGAGTAACCAGTAGGCAATTTGCTGTCTGTAAAATAGAGATAAAAATATCTAATTACTTACTTAATTTAACTCAAAACATTAAATTTTAAGTTATAGGCTTGATTAACACTTAAATGATTAGAAAGTGAAAAATTATGAAAATAAATGCTTATGCTTTCTCCAATTCTTTTATATTTGCATTTAATTGACAAAATAACCAATGTCAAATGGCTGAAAAGTTCATGGTGCACATCTGTATTCTCAGCTACTCAGGAGGTTGAGGCAGGAGGATCACAAGTTCAAGTCCATCCTGGGAAACTCAGTGAGACCATATCTCAAAACCAAAAGGTCTGGGAATGTAGCTCAGTGATACAATCCTCAGTGTATTGCCAATTTTCTTTTTTTAAAAAGCAAGATTAAGATGGAGGATATAGCTCAGTGGTAGAATGCTTGCCCAGCACAAGAAAGCCCTGGGTTGGATGCCTAGTATCTCAAGAGGGGGTTAGAATTAAATTACATTCTCATTATTCTGCATCTTGTCTTCCTCCCCACCTTGTCCTTTCTTTCTTCTTCTTCTTCTTCTTCTTATTCTTTTTTTTTTTTTGGTGGTATGGAGAATTGAACCCAGGACCTTGTGCATGTTAGGCAGGTGCTATACCACTGAGCTACAACCTATTCCTTTGAATTTTTTTCTTTCTTTCTTTTTTTCTTTCTTTCTTTCTTTCTTTCTTTCTTTCTTTCTTTCTTTCTTTCTTTCTTTCTTTCTTTCTTTCTTTCTTTCTTTCTTTCTTTAAACAGGGTCTTACCAAATTGCTAAGGCTGATCTTGAACTTGTGATCCTCCTACCTCAGCCTCCCAAGTTGCTGGAATTACAGATGTGATGCCACTGCACCTGGCTTCTTTTGCCTAATTTTAATGTTGAATCTCTAGCACATATATGCTTAATTTCTAAAGGACATTTTTTAAAAAATATTTTTAAGTTGTACATGGACGCAGTGTCTTTATTTTGTTTATTTACTTTTATGTGGTGCTGAGGATGGAACCCAGTGCCTCACACGTGAGAGGCAAGCACTTTACCACTGAGCCATACCCCAGCCACCTAAAGGACATATTTGAATTCTGTTTTTATAGGTTTATAGAATTTTAAAATTAAGAATTTTGAGGAGATGGGGGGTGCTAGGAACTGGATGATAGAAGAGACCTCTAAGCTATATCCTTTAGTCCTTTTTACTTTTTATTTTGAGACAGGTCTCACTATGTTGCCAACCCTGGCCTTGAATTTGTGATCCTCCTGCTTCATCCTTCCAGGTTGCTGGGATTATAGACAGACATGTACCACTGTGCCTGAATTTCTCCCAACACCATGCTGTGAATTGAACCCAGGTTTTCTTACATGCTAGGCACATGCTTTTCCATGGAGCTATACCCAGAATTAATTTTTTTTTTCTTTTTTCTAAATTAGGGTTTTTTAAGTGACTTCACAATTATTGTTTGTAAGGTTTTTTAAATTATTAATTCAACAGTAATAAATAAGGCAATGGTCATAGTATTTTTATTTGAATGAAATAATATTTATTTAGTATCTGCTGTATTCTAGTCATTGTGGTACACTCATTTCATAGGCTCATTTTAATTTTTACAACAACTATATTTTTTACAACAAAGGGAACTAGTTCCCTATGGTTGAATCTCCTTGGGTTGAAATTGAGGAAATTTGTGATGGGGTACAGTTTGAAGATACCCATTGTAACCCCTTTTCTATTCAGATGAGCAACCTGAGTTCCTAAAAAGCTTTTCTTGAGCAAGTAGTACTATAGCCCAAATATCTTGGCCAGGCTGGAATTCCTTCTACTATCCCTAGAGTAGTTTGCCTTAGCTTTGATCTTAAAGTAATTTTAAATTAACAACCATAAGTGAAAAGTATGGTTGTATTTTGTTTGCAATATATTTTACTTAATAGGATGAGAAATTTAATATTTGCTTTTAATTTTTTAAAAAATGTTTTCTTCTTGAATTGTTAAGCATGATTTGACCACATATATTTAAGTAAAAGTAGACTATTAGACTATTAAGAGCTATTTTTTGAGGTTCTTTGCTTAAAAATACAGAAGTTCTTCATTTTATTCATTGTAATTTTTTTTAATATTTATTTTTTGGTTTAGATGGACACAACAGAATGCATTTATTTTTATGTGGTGCTGAGGATCAAACCCAGGTCCCGCCCGTGCTAGGCGAGCGCTCCACCACTGAGCCACAATCCCAGCCCCTCATTGTAATTTTTAATAATTAATTTTTATTTTTTGTGGGCTGGGGAATAAACTCAGGACCTCACCCATTGCTAGGGAAGTGCTCTACCACTGAGCTATACCCTCAGCCCAAGTTCATCATTTTAATATATGTGAGTTTATTAATATTTTCCTTTAGTCATTTTTTATAATATAAAAGATATTCTCCAATACTCTCTTCTGAAAACTTTTTTGATATTTTTAGATTCATAATTGATCTGGAGTTGATTTAGTGTATAGTGTGAAGTAAAATTCCAATTTCAGTTTCACATATTTATACCTATATTACCAGTGTGCATTGGAAAAACAACACTTTTTGTGTTCATCTACAGAGCCAGTGTCATTAATTCTCTATATATCTGTGGGTCTCTTTCTGAAGTCTTTTTCTCTTATTAGTATTTGTCACCCTTATACAAATACTATGCTATCAATTTATACAGTTTTTTAAATAAAATTTGGTTTCTGACTTAGCCAGTCTTTTACATTGTTTGACTCATTTAGGCCCTTTTCACTTTCACACCAATTTTAGAATCATGTTATCAATTTTTGCAAAGACTAGTTGGGACTTTAGTTGGGATGGGATTGCAATTTATTTATAGGTTAGTTTAGAAGAAATAGACAACTCTTGTAATGTGAGGTTTCCATTTAATTGACAAATCTCTTAATTTTTAAAGGCACTCTATAATTACTTAGTAAAAGGTTTGAATGCTTTTGTTAAATTTAGACCAGGGTACTTAACTGTGGTTTTTAATGCTTCAGGAAAACTTTTTTTTTTTTTTTTTAAATCTGCAGTCCTTTAAGCTAGGTGTGTTTGAGAATTGAAAACTTGCATTTTAGAAATGTTAGGCATGATTACAGTTGGGGCAGACTCTGATGTCCATGTAGTATTTCCTGTACATTAGCATTTCCTGGTAAAAAACAAAAGTAATCATGCCTTTTGAGTTACATGAAAACTAAAATACTTTTACTTCAGTTCAGGAGAGGTTTTGCTGTCAAATGAGTTAGACATAAACCTTGTCTTCACTTTGGATTTTGGAGTTGTGGACCTTTATTATGATCTTTTTTTTTTTTTAAGAAACCCAGTTTTACCAAGCTCAATGGTACACACCTATAATCCTATCAGCTCAGGATGCTGAGGCAAGATTGCAAGTTCAAAGGCTGGGGTTATGGCTCGGTGGTTGAGTGCTTGCTTTTTTCTTTCTTTCTTTCTTTTTTTTTTAATACTGGGAATTGAACTCAGGGGTGCTTGACCACTGAACCACATCCCCAGCCCTATTTTGTATTTTATTTAGAGACAGAGTCTCACTGAATTGCTTAGGACCTTGCTAAATTGCTGAGTTGGCTTTGAACTTGCTATCGTCTTACTCAGCCTCCCAAGCCACTGGTATTTACAAGTGTGCGCCACCATGCCTGGCTTAAATTTGATTTAGTATTCAACAGTCTTGCTGGATATGTGTATGTGCATGTGCTGTGTGTGTGTGTGCTGTTGAGGATGGAACCCAGGGCCTCATGCATATTAGGCAAGCACTCTTCTATTGAGCTACATTCCTAGCCCAGAAGTATTGTTTTATATAAATCATTACAATTTACTTATTTATTCTGTCAATGAAAAAGTTTTTTATAATAATGAAAAATAATTGCTTTAAACATTTGAGTAGATAAAAATTTGAGTACATCTCTCAGATAGTTATCTAGGAGAGGAATTACCAGGTCATAAGAGATGTATCTTTTTGCCTTTAGAAGATATGACCATTTTCCCTAAGTTGTTGTCCAGTTTCACACTCAGCAGTAGAATGTAAGTAGTTCCATATTTATCCAATGCTTGGTATTTCTAATTTTTAAATTGTAGCCATTCTGTCTATCAGTTAATCTTTGTTCAGGTTATGAATGGAACATGTGTTATTTCCCCTTGTGTAGGCATTTGTCCAGCCTGGATGGTGCTTAGCCTCTTGGTTTATTTAATTCTATTAGCCAATAAGTTTCTGACCTGATTATAATATATGGTAGTTGACATCTAGAAAGATATTCACTCACTTGAATCAGATTTATTAAATTCCTACCAAACTTCCTGGTGCCACTGTCAGAACCAGGACACTGAACAAAATAATAGATTGAATATAGGTTCTCAGCAATCAGAGATTAGTTTCCAAATCTTTCAAACAACCCACCCCCTACTAATAACATTGTGCATATTGAAAGTATGCACAAAATAAAAAAAATATAAAATAAATAATATTTTGAAATGTTTTGCTTATTTTCACAGGAGCATATTATCATTAATAAATAAAAAGTTTAACATATATTCTAGGTAAGACTCTGTGATAGCAAACAAATCTAACATCTCAGTGGTTTACAAAAACATATATTTTCATTTTGTTCATTTTGTAAGTCTGTTATGAGTTGGTAATGGCTTAGCCCAATATTGTCATCACATTGCTTTCATCTGGACTATGTGATGGAGTGGCCTCTATTTGGAATTTTTTTTAATATAATTTTTTAAATTGTTGATGGACCTTTTTTTAATGTATTTATTTATATGTAGTAATGAGAATTGAACCCAGTGCCTCACACATGCTAGGGAAGTGCTCTACCACTGAGCTATATAACCCCAGCCCTGGGATGTTTTTAAGTGGAAAAGAGAGCACAGCCAACCATACCCTAATTATTACAACTTCTGCTTGGAAGAAGTATTATCTATTATTTCCATTCATATTATATGAGCCACAGCAAGTCATATAATTCTTCCCTAGAACAGGTAAGAATAAAAAATGTGTGTGTGTGTGTGTGTGTGTGTGTGTGTGTGTGTGTGTGTCAGCTTTATTGAGAAAGAATTCAGTTGTGCAGTTCATCCTTTTTTTAAAATTGTTTTTTTTAGTTGTAGATGGACACAATATTATTCTATTTATCTATTTTTATGTGGTGCTGAGGCTTGAACCTAGTGCCTCACACATGACAGATGAGTATTCTATCACTGAGCCTCAACCCCAGCTGCAGTTCATCCTTTTAAAATGTGTAGTTAGTGTATTCAGTTGTGCCACCCATTTCTGCTATCAATTTTAGAACATTTTTATCACCCATAAAAGAAACCCATTAGCAGTCACATTCCTAATTTTCCACCAGTCTCCCCAGTTCTGGGCAGCTACTGAATTACTTTCTTACCTACTCTTATCACTTAATATAAATGGAATCATTATTGTCTTTTGTGATTGGCTTCTTTTACTTAGCATACTGATTTTAAGTTCATCTGTGTTGTAGCATATATCAATGCTTCATTCCTTTTAATTGCTGAAAAATATACCATTGTATGCATATACTTATGGATATATCATTTTATTAATCTGTCCATCAGCTAAGATAATTTTTGTTGCTTAGAATTTTGTTGCTTAGAATGAATAGTGCTGCATGAACAATTCATGTGCAAGTTTTTAAGTGAACATGTTTTCAGTTCTCTCATGTATAAATCCAGGAATGGGCATTAATCACTCAGTTTTTAACATTTTCAAAGGAACTTCAAAACTGTTTTCTGAAGTGGATCCACATTTTGCATTTTTAGCAGCAACGTATGAGACTTCCAGTTTCTCTACATCTTTGCTAACGTGGTATTTTTTTTTTAAATATTTATTTTTTAGTTTTAGGTGGACACAATACCTTTTTTTTGAGGGAGAGAGAGAGAGAATTTCAATATTTATTTTTCAGTTTTTGGCGGACACAACATCTTTGTTTGTATGTGGTGCTGAGGATCGAACCCGGGCCGCACGCATGCCAGGCGAGCGCGCTACCGCTTGAGCCATATCCCCAGCCCGCTAACGTGGTATTTACCTGTCTTAACTTTTTAGCCATCCTAGTCAGGTGGTAGAAGATATTTTTGGATAACAAATATAATGTACAACACTCAACTTGTCTGCCCATACCTACATAATAATGTATTAAAAATGTTTTTGTTGTTGTTGTTTTTGATGCTAGGGATTGAACCTAGGAGTGTTTTACCTCTGACCTACCTCACCAGCCTTTTATTTATTTATTTTTAATTTTATTTTGGAAGAGGGTCTCACTAAGTTGTCCTGGCTGGCTTTGAACTTGCAGTCCTCCTACCTCAGCCTCCCAAATCACTGGGATTATAGGCCTATACCACTATATCCAGCAAAAACATTTTTTAAAATCAAATATTTTTCTCTTCAGAGTGGTAGTTCTTTGATGGATGAGACCAGCTCACTCATCAGTTTCAATTTAGGGCCAAATGAATGAATGAATGAATGAATGTTAAAGACATGTTAAATGATATAGAGACATAACAAAAGAACTTTGTGAGGGTTTACCATGAGAAACAGTAATTTCACATCTGGAGCTCAACCATTTTATAAGAGTTTTGAATGGCATATTAATCTGTTTTATGAATAGTGGAGTTAACTAAATCTCACATTAGTGCCACTTTTGAGGTTAAGTAAATTATTTAAGTTGTCTATAATCTTCATAGTGTGCACACTGAGCTATATCCCCAGCTCTTTTAATATTTATTTTTATATTTGTAGTTGAACACAATAACTGTTTATTTATATGTGGTGCTGAGGATCAAACCCAGGACCTTGCACATGCAAGGCGAGCACTCTACCCCTGAGCCATAACCCCATCCCCTCCCCAGCTCTTTTGATTTTATTTTAAAATTGGGGCTGGCCTTGAAGTTGTGATCCTCCTGTCTCAGGCTCCTGTGTACCTGGGGATATAGGTATATACCATAGTGCCAAACACAGAACATGTGTTCTTAATTCAACATTAAAAAAAATTGTAATGTCTTGGGGCTGGGATTGTGGCTTAGTGGTAGAGCACTTGTCTAGCATGCATGAGGCACTGGGTTTGATTCTCAGCACCACATATAAATAAAAAATAAGTAAATAAATAAAGGTCTACCAATAACTAAATTTTTTTAAAAAATTGTAATGTCTTATTTTAAAATAATATATTTGAAATCTGTGAAGACTATCATAATTTCTACTTCTGAGAATTTGAGAAAAATCCTCCGTTAAGTTAATTTAGGGAGGAAGAACTTGGTGAAATTTAATAGCATAAGAGTTCTAGAAACTGTTGAGTTCCACATTCAGAGAAAAAATAATGTCATATGCTCTTTACCAAATAAAGCAGATAGTGTCCCTTTTTACTATGGAAGAGGGAATTGAGGGATGAGTAGGGAAAGAGAGGTTAAAAAAAATTATTGTTTTTGAATGCTGTAGAATCAGAAATCTACAGCAAAAATATTTGAAATAACTTTAATTCTAGAGAAAAATGTAAAATCAGGTGTTAGAGAAGGTAACCTAAAAACTTCCATTTGGGAACTGAGTAACCTGATGACTTTACTTAAAAACAAACCCCCAGTAATTTTGATAACTTAGGGTTAGTTAATAAATGCTATGAAACAGTGTTCCCTTGGCAGTGTTGTACTTAAAATCTGATGGATTTTAATTTTTAGCCTGTTTCATTATGCCCTTGGATAGAAAAGAAAAATGCTTTTTATATATGAAATGAGAATGCTTTGTATCCCTGCTTGGCCGGGCAGTATTTAACTCATGCTTATAAGTTAAAGTGGTCCAGCATTTATTCATTTTTGAATCTTATTGGTAAAGGAAAGTGTAGCCAATAGAGGAGACTTGGCCTGGACAGGAAGGTGGAGCTTTTCAGCCAGGAGAGTTTCTGGGGAGGATGGAAGGAGCTGTGTATGGTGTTTGAGAAATATACATCAAACATGTGTGTGTGTGTGTGTGTGTGTGTGTGTGTGTGTGTGTGTTTATATGTCTCACACATATTGAAGTAGTGCCCTTAATGAAAACATTCTGCCTCCAGCAATTAATGAAAATAAAAAGAAAGAAAGAAAGAAAGAAACCAACTCAACTCTGCTTGTTTTTCCACATGACTGCTGAACAATTGCAGCTTCTACTAGGAGCCCTTCTCCTGTTCCTGGGAAAATACTCAGGCTGCTGGCATTTGCATAATCGTCTTTAGGGCTATTGTGGGCGGGCTTGGGCTGCTGACACAGAGCTGCAGACTGGCCACCTGTCCAAAACAAATGAACTCAGCCTTTGTGCAGTATTATCTGGTTCTCCACAGTGTCACTTCTGAGTAATGAATAATTTGATTAAAATATTATGAAACTATTATTTAGGAAATGTTTGTGTTGAATTTAAATCCTCCATTTTGAAAAGAGAGAAATTTCCTCTTTCTTGAACTGGCATAACTGTTTTCATGCTCTTCTGGCATAGTTTGTAATTGCTTTTGTGAAATTATCCTCATGAATATTAATTAGGGCTGTGAGAATTTTAAAAGAAACTTTGAAGATGATTTGTATTTATCCTTATATAAATTATAAATTAAATGTTGTCTAATGTTTTCTAGCAGAGCATTTCACTCATGTTGAATAATGAATTAAACATTTAAAGTAAACAAAGAAAGAAGAAATATCTAAGGTCCTGAAATAGTAACCAATTCATCATTCTTTTTCACTGATAATCAATCCAATAACTCATACATGAATTTAGGAAGATTTTGTCCTCACAGCATACACATTACTATGTTAACTAGTTTTATTAATCATCTGCATTTAGCTTGTTATTACACATATACATTGAGATTATTTTTAATTACATATGATAGACTTACATGTGACACACTGTTGACGTTTATTGTACATAATGATCAACTGAAGTGAATTTATATGTTAGAATTGTAATTGTTGTAGTCATATATAACAAAATTCAAATGTCAAATAAGTGCTCAGTGAGTTAGTAAACACACTTTAATAATTACTTGCTTGAGTTTGTTTTGCTTATCATAGTAATCACTTCTCCTAGTTTTCATTAAATATTTATTGAATGTGAATGAAAGATCCAGTGCCACTAAGAGATATTGTCAACAACCTGTAGTAGTAAATACATGTGATATATATTAATGTTTTTATTAATGCATAATAATTATACATAATAATGTGTTTCATTCATTTTGACATAATCATACATGCATGGAATTAATTTGTTCCATTTTAGGCTCTAGTAGTTCCTCTTTTCTTATCATCCTCTCTAACCCTGCTCCCCTTTCTCTACTGGTCTTCCCTCTATTTATTATTTTTTAATTGAATATATATATATATATATATATATATATATATATATATATATATATACACATAATGGTAGAATTCAGTGCACTGAATTCTATAGAATATGTGCACTATAATTTGGTCATCTTCATTCCACAGTTCTTCCTTTTCCTGTCTCTCCTCAGTCTTCCTCAGTTTCCTTTCTCTACTCCACTGATCTCCCTTCTAATATCATGGGAACCCCCCTCCTTATTTTGTTCTAGCTTCCACATATGAGAGAAAACATTCATCTCTTGACTTTCTGACTGGCTTATTTCACTTAGTGTTACATTCCCCAGTTCCATCCATTTTCCATTAAATGCTATGATTTCATTCTTTTTTATTGCTGAGTAAAACTCCATTGTGTATAAATACTGCCTTTCCTTTTCCATCCCTCTGTTGATAAGGCATTGGGGCCAGATCCATAATTATTGATTTTTACAATAGCTTTTATGGTTTGCATCTGGAATGCCCCCCAAAAGTCTCATATGTTAAAGGCTTAGCCCCCAGTGCAACAGTGTTCAGAGGTGGAAAAGTGATTAGGTCATGAGGGCTCTGACCTAATTGGTGAATTAATCCATTGATAGCTGAGTGGACTACTGGGAGATGATGTAAACTATGTAAGAGGTAGGTCTAGTTGGAGGAAATAAGTCCCTGGGTCTCTGCCCTGGAAGAGTTTTATCTTGTTCCTGGGCCCTTCCTTACTTGCCTGTGTTCTCTTTCTCTCCCCCAATCTCTGCTTTCTGGCTGCCACACTTTTCTGTCATCACATTCTGCTTTGCTTTAGGCCCAAAGTGATAGAGCCAGTTGACCATGGGCTGAAGCCTGCGGAAATCAAGAGCAAAAATAAATCTTTCCTCCTTTAGGTTGTTTGTTAGGTATTTTGGTCACAGCAATGGAAAGCTAACTAATCCAACATGTTTTGAGACATATTGGAATTGTCCTTGTTATATAATAAGACTAATTTTCAAGAGTAGTTTTAGTTTCATAAATAAATTGAGCAGAAAGTTATAGAAGTGGGCTCATATACTCTTGTTCCATTCAGGCACAGTTTTCTTCTCTGTCAACATCCCACTCCTGTGGTATATTTGTTACTGTCAATGAGCCTGACACACATTATCACCCTGAAACCATGATTAGAGTTCACTCTTAATATTGTACATTCTGTGGATTTTGATAAATGTAAAAGGACTTCTGTCCTCCATTATAGTGATACATAATACTTACACATAGTAATTTTACTGCCCTAAGAAGTATCCTCTGTGCTATTTGTTCCTCTTTTCCTTGAACCCCTCACAATCACTGATCTTTTTACTGTCTCCAGTTTTGCCTTTTCTATAATGTTATATAATTGGAATTATATAGTATGTAGCTATTTTAGATTGACTTCTTTCACTTAGTAATATGCATTTAAGGTTCTTACATGTCTTTTCAGGACTTGACGCTAATTTCTTTTTAGTGATGAATAATGCTCCGAAGTCTGGATGTACCATGGTTTATCCTTTATTTACTGAAATTCTGTCCATATTTTATGACTAATGATACTGAATCTGAGATCTAGTAAATTGCCCAGATTCACATATATAATTCATATGAAGTTGAGAATAAAATCCATCATCTAAATCTAAAAGTAGAAAGTTCACACATATTTGGTGAGTAAAAGATGATTTTATATACATGAATTGGTTTTTAGCAGCACCTGCCCTTTTGTTTGCCTTTGTGTATTGACGTATATAAAAGTGTTCATGTGACTATGTGGATTTATGATGATACTTTGAAGTTTAATTTTTTTTTTTTGCAAACTGCGCAAATAGCTGTAGATTATTCCTGGAAAAATAATAAAGAATATATTGAAAATAATTCTGATAATGCAAGCACAAGCAAACAGATCAGAGAAAAGAGCAGAGATGAGGCTTCTTTCCAAAAAGCTCATGAGCTTAATTTTAATGTAAAAACAAAGATAGCCCAAACAGACCTGAAATGGGTAAGGCAAAAATAAGTTGTAAGACCACTCAAAAATAGATTTATATATAGCTACTTTTGTACTGATGAACTGTATCCTATAGTCTCTTGAGAGAGTAACCATCAATATGTAATATATGAACCTTTACAATTAGAAAGACATTGGAAAAATTGCTTTATATTTATCTTATTCTTTTAAGTTATATTTTATGATCTAAAATAAATACACAAAGTATCTGGATATGTTTTATAACTAAATATACTTGTTTATTTATTTTAGGAGCATGTATCCAAAAGTTGTTTTTACTAATGAATTATATAGTCACAAGGATTTGGAGATCTATATTCTAAACTGTATTAGTACTGTTTTGAAAAGTTTCATGCCAACTTAACTGAGTTATTTCAATGTTGTATCTTTCCTTTCCCTTTTACATTTATGTAGATATATGTTACCTTCCCTTCCTTTAATGAAAGACTCATTCATCTTTCTAACTAAGAACAGGCCTTCTGCCTTTGTGATTTTGACCCTAACACTTTTCAGTTTTGTTGACTTTGTTTTTATTACTCTCACCCATTTTCTTCTGGATTTCAGTCCCTCTTTTGCCACTAGCTTCTCCTCAGCCTATAAGTTTTTCTTCCATTTTTTAAATTAACCAATAAATGCTTTCCTTAAACATATCTCTTTTAAATCTTCTGCCTTCCCTTATTTTATTTCCACTTGAAAATTTATACTCAGGGCTCAGTGGTAACGCACTTGTCTGGCATGTGTGAGGCACTGGGTTCGATTCTCAGCACCATATATAAATAAATAAAATAAAGGTCTATCAACAACTAAAAAAAAATTCTATACTCACTGAACTTTTTGAGGGCTGACAATACACAAGAATCACCTCTGTTCTTTCCAGAGTTCAGTAGGTTCTGTGGTATGGGGTAAATATTTTCTAAATGTTTACCTAATGATGAATATTACATTATGAGTAACTCACAGTTCTAGTCACAAAGTCTCAGACCTGGCCCTGCAGAAAGTTAGGCTCCATTAGGGAGGTAAGACCTGCTTATGAGGAATCAGCAGGAGACCAAGTCCAAGTAACAGAGTTATTTCTTCCCAGTGAGCCAGCTGCAAACTAGATTGTGAGAAATAGATAGGATTTGGAGAAGAATGGTATTACAGCTTGAAAGTGATTGTGGATAAAAATAAAGTGTTTCTGAAATTATTATGAGGACAGATAACGTTGGAAAGAAGTAAGAAGATCCATTTGGGATATGTCAAGTTGATATAACTTGATAGAGGTAATGAGGTGAGTATTATTTTTGGTACTGGGAATTGAACCCAGGACGACTTAACCACTGAGCCATATCCCCAGCCCTTTTTTGTATTTTATTAGAGATAGAGTCTCTCTGAGTTGCTTTGGGCCTTGCTAAGTTGTTGAGGCTGGCTTTGAACTCATGATCCTCCTGTCTCAGCCTCCCCAGCCACTGGGTTTACAGGTATGCACCACCATGCCCTGCAAGCCAAAAAAATTATGTGTTGGAAAAAGAACTTTGAAGTAGAAGTCATTGTCATAATGTATACGAGTGCTGTCCCTCTTCCTTAGTAGTGGTCTTGTGTAAGTAATTTGTTTCCTTAGTCCAAGAAAGTTCAACTGGATAAATTCTAAGTCCCTTTTAGAATCAGTCATCAAAATTTCTTTGTGATACATGGTATTGTATATGATGTTTCACCTGGAAAGGTGACTGTCACTATTTCTGAGGGTCTGCACTGTGCATAACAAGTTTTGTAAAGCTAGAAGGAAATTAGGACTCATATTCAGAATATAAATTCTAATTGATAAGATAGATATACATAATAGTTAAAAATTATATAATGTCATTAGAGCTAATCAGATTTATATAACTAAATGCCACATTCACGACATAATGTGTAAGGGCCCTAAATTTGTAGGAAGATATGAAATGTGGAATTAGAATAGGTAGAAAACATAGGTATATTGAATAGATATGGAGTAGGAGTACATTCTTTTTGACCAGTGAAAGGATTTTATCAAAAATGCAGAGTTAAAAATTATAGCCAGAACTATGGAATAATTACAAATTCAGTGGTTGCCAGGGGATAGGAGAAGAAGGAACAAGTGCATAGAGCATAGAGGACTTTTTTTAGGGCATTGGTAATACTCTGTATGATAATACATCTGTTTCCAGTTGTGTTAATGTTTACCTTTAAAGCCTGCCCGTACTCAGTTCCAGGAAGCTTGGAAGACCCTTGTTTTGATCCCAGTTGTGCTCTTGGCTCACTTTCTTCCCTCTCCAAGCTGGTTCACTGTTAGCCTTTGGTTTCTTCATCTAACTCAGCAACACTGAAGTAGATACTATTGTTGCCTTTATTTTTGTGATAAAGAAATGCAAGATAAAGGCAAGCAAATTAACTTACTAAGGTCCAGGAATTAAACTCAAGTATGTGTTCTTCACCACTGTACCAGTGATTTCTCAATAGTGCTTGCCCATCAAAATCACTTGTGAAGTATGTTAAAATAATAATGTCTTAACCCTATTTCTGGAGTCTCATTCAGCAGGTGACATTTATTCTTAGCGGCCCTGTGAAGTTATTTTTTAAATTTTGCTTCAAAAGTTCTTGTAGTACTTTGTACCCAAAGGATTTTCATTGGTATTTGTGTTGTCGACAGATCAGAAGTCTTGCTTGTTCTGATTTTCAGTCCTAGTGTATAGGTATTCTCTTTTGTTACTTAGAAGTTCTGTGTCAAAGTTTACCTGATCTTTGATAAATGAATTAAAATACTTAATTTTACTTGAAAATTTGCAAATAATTCATTTTTTTGCAAATCACTTTATTGAAGTTGAAAAGAAAGGAAAAACTTTGGCACTGTAAGGAATGTAGTATCAAAATAGTTGAAACTTACTTTGACCTTTTCATTGAGTGCAATTTATCCACCAATAGAGATTTTGTTTTTCTCCCCCTTTGTACTGGGATTGAACCCAGGGACTTGCATACAATAGCAGGTGTTCTACCACTGAACTACATCCACAGCCATTTTAAAATTTATATTTTAAGACAGGCTCTCACTGTGTTGTCCAGGGTGATTCTCCTAGGTGTCCTTGTGATTCTCCTGCCTCAGCCTCCTGACTGTAGGATGCTATGTTTTGTTGATGTAGTCCTAAATTGAGATTTTTTTTAAGAGTAAGGAACTGTAAGCCTGTATCTTATTAATACAAGCTTAGCCTCTGGTACCTAATTTTAAGATTGGTAGTAGTTTTTGGAGGATACTCATTTATGCTATAAGCTTAGATAGCTGGGAATTACTTTAGGAAGAGTAATATTTGAATCTTTGGTGCCATTAAAGTCACCTTAGCTACTTGACAAATTTTAGCTTTGTGTTTTGAAGTAGGTACAGGCAGTACTTAAAAGGCTTTAAAATTTTTTAGATTTAACTTATCTGTAAGTGTAGTTAAAGAAAACTTTAAAAGGAAGCAATAACTCTTTAAAAAGGCAAGATATTTGCTAATAATGATAAATTGGTTTTTTTTTTGAAAAAATGTTTATTTTTTGGTTATAAATGGACACAATACCTTAAATAGAGTATTTTATGTGGTGCTGAGGATTGAATCCAGGGCCTCAGACGTGCTAGGCAAGTGCTCTCCAACTGAGTCACAACCCCAGCCCCTGATAATTGCTTTTTTAATTTCAGTCATTTCTATTTTTTTGCAATAGTTATATGCAGGAGCATCACAAGTTTGCAACCAGCTTCAGCAAATTAATGAGACAGTGTCTCAAGATAAGAAGTAAAAAAGGGCTGGGGATATAGCACCCTGAATGGGAGAGCATCCTCAGTTTAATTCCCAGTACTATAAAAATAAAAAAAAAAATTAAATGACTAACAGTGCTGAATGTTCATGTCATAAGCAGTGCTCAACATTCTGTGTAAACCTGTGTACTCTTTTTTCAGTCTGATCACTAAAGACTCCTTCACCTTAATTAATAAGATATGTTTAAAAAAAAGATGTAAAATGAAAACTTCTGCCAAGAGGAAGATACTGTTTAAGTATGAAAAAAGCCCACAGACGGAGAAAATATTTGCAAATATGTATCTGATAAATTTATATCACCAAAACATAAAGAAGTCTTAAATATCACCAGTGACAAAACAAACAACCCAATTTAAAAGTGGGTAAAGACCTGAACAAACAGCAAAGGTACACAGATGACAAAAAAAGCATTTGAAAGATGCTGGGTATCATCTTACGAAATTGACGGTGAGATACCAGTACATACCTGTTTGAATGGCTAGATTTCAAAATAATGACACCACCAATATAAGCTAGAATATTGAACAACAAGATGTCTTCATTGCTAGTAGAAATGCAAAATGACACAGCCATTTTTGGAAGCTAAACACATTCTTATCATATGATCAAGCAGTTGTGTTCCTGGACATTTTCCCAAATGTGTTAAAAACTTATGTTCACACAAAAATCTGCCCACAAATGTTTGTAAGCCACTTTATTCCTAATTACCAAGACATGGACACAACCAAAATGTCCTTTAGTAGGGTGAATGGCAGATAATGTATCAAGCCACTAAAAAGAAATAAAGAGACCTTAAAATGCATATTACCAAGTGAGAAAAGCCAATATGAAAAGACTATATACTGTATGATTCCAAATATGTGTGGGAAAAAGCAGAACTATAGAGATAGTGAAAATATCAGTGATTATCAGAGATTGTGGGGAGGAGGTAGAGAAGGAAAGGTTGATTATATGGAATATTGGAGAATTTCAGTACAGTGATATGTTATAATAACTCAATGGTGAGATATGACATTGAGCATTTGTCAAAACTTATAAAACAGGGATGGGGTTGTAGCTCAGTGGTAGAGGACTTGCCTAGCATATGTGAGGCAATGGGTTCAATTCTCAGCACTGCAAATAAATAAATAAATAAATAAATAAATAGATGTCCATCAATAACTAAAAAAATATATATTAGAAAAACCTTATAGAACAGTACAGAATGAATCTTAATGTGCCAATTAACAATGTGCTAATATTTTTTCATCAATTGTAACAAACATATCACACTAATTATAATAAATGTATCATACTAGTAAAAAATATTAGTATTTAGGGAAACTGGTAGGAGGGACTAGTCAATTGTATTGTGTAATTGTTACATACGATAGTGTATTGTATGATTGTTCACCAAAATGGAAAATGGGTCAGCTCAGCATTTATTTACTAAATACTGAAATGGGAAATGGGTCAGTTTAGAAATTATTTACTAAACAACCTTTCAAAATTTCCTGTGTATCTACTATATAACGTGGTAGTCATAAAAAGTTCATTAAGAAATGTGAACCATCTGATACAAAGTAAGCACTCAAATATTATTTTCAATGATTAGTTATATATTTTTTTCATCTGAATGTTTACCTTGAATGTTCAATCCCATTTTGGCTATTTTTTTCCTGGATTTCCACCTCCACTTCCAGATCACTACAGTCAAGCATGTGGGATTATTATTTGCTTGCTGATTTAATGCATTCTAGTTTCTACATTGGAGAAGGAATTGCTTTTACAGCTGTCTTCAGACCAAGCAGGCAGCCCAATTATGATAATATAACACTTTTAAAAAAAAATAATTTTAAAACAACAGAAACCAGCTCATGCCCACAAAAATGTACATGTCAGGGACCTGAAGAATAGGTCTCAGACAATCTTTTCCTTGAAATATAAGTTTAATGAAAAAACTTTTTTCAAAAATTACAATTTTAAGGATGTTTTCTGACTCATTAATGTTCTAAATAAACCAAAACTATGGATATTTTACTCTAAAAATCCAGAAGTTATTTTTCTGTTTTCTAATGTTGTAACAGACTCCCCTAAATTCAGTCTTTAACACCTAATAATTTGATTATTTATAGAAAGATGACTGTAACTGTGTATCTTTTTCTTTTTCCCAAAATATAGGGAGAAGGAAACAAGAAATAGTTACAAAAGTGTAACTATCACTTTTAGGTTAGACAATCTACAGAAAAATAGAAAACAAATTTAAAATTATTGAAATTATAGAATGAGCCTAAGTCAGTACATTCTATTTTGTCTCTAACGGGAAATTGCTTTAAGAATAAATGGAGGAACTCTACAGGACAAAAAAAAATGTTTTTCCCTGGGGGAGATGGTTTAAAAACTTTAAAATAAACCAAGTATTTATTATTTAACATTGGGTAGATTTGGCCTTGCTCCTCCTTAAAAGGAGAATACCTTTTTTTTAAATATTTATTTTATAGTTGTAGTAGTCAATACCATTATTTTATTTATTTATTTATTTTTGAGGTGCTGAGGATCGAACCCAGGGCCTTGCACATGCTAAGCAAGCTCTCTACGGCTGAGCCACAACCCCAGCCCCCACCCCAGGAGGACACCTTTTATTAAATAAATTTCCAAGTTCTATACTCATATTGATAACAGCATTATGTAAACAGGACAGTTAACATGTTCTCAGACTGATGCCAATGTAACCCGTTTATGTATGTATGTATGTATGTATGTATGTGGTGCTGGGGATTGAACCCAACATTTTGTGCATGTGAGGCAAGCACTCTACCAACTGAGCTATATCCCCAGCCCTAACACATACTTTCATGAAGTTGTCAGAATGATACCAGCATTCGGTAAAGCTGAGCATATGTTAGGCAGATGACTTCTGTGTCTTTTCTGTATATTAAAGGCAACGCTATGAGTTTTGCGTAAACAGAGTAAGTTGAGATGATACATCTGAGTTATTATTAGAACTGTAACTTTCTGAGGAAATGTCTTCTAAAATTTTTTTATGATTCTACTTTAAAAATGATAATAGTAATGTTGCTGTTAATCTGAATTCAATAAAAGAAAGACATTAGGCTTTTTAAAATTTAAAAAAAAACAATTTTTATGGAAAACTACTTTAAGGACAGAGATTTCCTGGGCACTAAAGAAGAATTCATTATGTAAGTAAGAAAAGCTTCAAAGAACAAATTGGATGTGTACAAGTTAAAATTTGTTCCAATAACTCAATCCCACTTTCTCCTATTTTTTATATCACCATTTTTTTCAGTTATGCCAAATTATTACTCAAATAAGTACTTGATTCTTTTTTAAGAAAAATCTTTTTATTTTTATAGATGGACACAATATATTTATTTTGTTTTATTTTTATGTGGTGCTGAGGATCAAACCCAGTGCCTCACATGTGCGAGATAAACACTCTGCCACTGAGCCACAACCCCAACCCATGCACTTGTTTCTGAACATCCTAATCTTGAATGTCCAGCTCCCAAAAGGAGCAAAAACTAAAGAGAGAAAAAGGGAACTGGTCCATTGAGCACCTTGGAAATGACTCCAGCCTGAGCCTGATGTGCTTGAAACAGTTGGGGGAGAGGTGCAACAATGGCTTCCTACTTTATGTCTGTGCCTTCATGATCATAATGAGTAATCAGTGATCGTAGCACAACATAGGATACTATTTGCTCACTCTGGTTCTTCTTAACTGTATGGAAACGTTACAAGAGCGTATTTATGACTACTTGCTACTGGGCTGGGGATAGAAAATGAATAGCCACTCCTAAGCTAAGACTGCAGTTGACCAAAATTGTCCACCATTTACTGTTCAGATCTTCTGTGGAAGTTGGAAACTGTGTTAGTCAGCTTTTCATTGCTGTGACCAAAGTACCTGGCAAGCACAAACTAGAGGAGGAAAAGTTTATTTTGGTTCACAGTTTCAGACCATGGTTGGCCAACTTCATTGCTCTGGGCCAGAGGTGAGGCTGACTATCTTGGTGGGAGGGCATGGCAAAGGAAAACTACTCAGCTCATTTGGCAGTCAGGAAAGAGTGGGGAGAAAGGGCTTTGAGAAGTTAAACCCTTCCAGGACATGCCCCCAGTGATCTGTTTCCTCAAACTAGATCCCACCTCCGAGCAAATTAATCAGTGGATTAATTCACTAATGAAATCAGAATCCTCATCCTTAAAAGCCCCACCTCTGAATTTTGCTGCATTGGGGACCATGCTTTTAATACTTGACCTTTTGAGGGGACATTCATATCCAAACCCTGACAGAAGCCTTCAGTAGTCTTCAAAGTTCCAAAATAATTGCATCTGACACATTCTGCCAGTGTCTGTATTGGGAGACCTACTGTGTCTTCTATTCTGCTTGTTTCCCCAAATCCTCTCCTGTGATGTTCTAAGTGGTTTCTATAATTTTTGCTTAATCCCAATTTTTATTTCCACTTAACTATGAAAATGATGTTTCAAAAATACAAATTGAAGGGGCTAGGGATATAGATAAAGTAGATAAAAGTGCATGCCTTGCAATGCACAAGGCCCGGCACCATACACACAAACAAAAACTGATTTCTAGCCTCTTATATACATACCTGTAATCCTAATAGTTCTTGAGGCTGAGGCAGGAGGATTATGAATTCAGAGCCATCCTCAGCAACTTAATGAGGCTCTATCTCAAAATATAAAAAGGGCTGGGATGTGGCTCAGTGATTAAGCACCCCTGTGTTCAATCCTAGCAATCAGAGAAATGCAAATCAAAACTACTCTAAGATATCATCTCACTCCAGTCAGAATGGCAGCTACTATGAAGACAAACAGCAATAAGTGTTGGCAAGGATGTGATGAGTCCCACTCATACATTGCTGATGAGGCTGCAAATTGGTACAGCCAATTTGGAAAGCTGTATAGAGATTCCTTGGAAAAGTGGGAATGGAACCACCATTTGATCCAGCTATTCCTCTCCTCAGACTATACCCAAAGGACTTAAAAGCAGCATTCTACAGGAACACAGCCACATCAATGTTCATAGCAGCACAATTCACAATAGCTATACTGCGGAGCCAACCTAGATATCCTTCAGTGGATGAATGGATAAAAAAAAAATGTGACATATATACACAATGGAATTACTCAGCATTAAAAAAGAACAAAATCATTGTATTTGCAGGTAAATGGATGGCATTGGAGAAGATAATGCTAAATGAAGTCAGCCAATCCCCCAAAAAACAAATGCTGAATGTTTTCTCTGATATAAGGAGGTTGACTCATAGTGGGGTAGGGAGGGAGAGCATGGGATAGATGAATTCTAGATAGGGAAGAGGGGTGGAAAGAAAAGGGAGGGGACAGGGGATTAGCAAGGATGGCAGAATGTGATGGACATCATTATACAAAGTACAAGTATGAAGACTTGAATTGGGTGTCAGCATACTTTATATACAAACAGAGATACAAAAATTGTGGTATATATGTGTATTAAGAATTGTAATGCAAAAAAAAAAAAAACCCAAAACAAAAACAACAAAGTACATATATAAAGGCATAAAAAATAATTAGCATGATGAGTTACACTATAAATAATGTAATAATTTGTGCCAAAAAATTAAATAATGGTTTCTATGGAAATAAAAATAAATTATCTCTAGATTACTCAGAAACAAAAACAAACCCAAACAAACAAAAGACCTTTTAATAGCATTCTGTTGTTTTTAGTATATCCTCTTATACTTGAGGTGTCTGTTATAATTTAGACATGAGGTGTCCTCCAAAAGCTCATGTGTGAGACAATGCAAGAAAGTTTAGAGGTGAAATGATTGGGTTATGAGAGCCTTAACCTAGTAAGTGCATTAATCCACTGATATGGATTAACTGAGTACTAACTGTAGGCAGATAGTGTGTGGCTGGAGGAAGAAGGCCGCTGGGGGCTTGTCTATATTATTTTGTCTCTGGTGAGAGCAACTCTTCTCTCTTCCTGTCTCCTGTTCCCTCCCCCTTCCTTCTTGGTAGCTTTGTTATGAGCTGCTTTCCTCCATCACATTCTACCAGGAAGTTCTGCCTTCACCTTGGGCCCAGAGCACTGGAGCCAGCCATCTGTGGACTGAGACTTCTGAAACCATGAGCCCCAATAAACTTTTCCTCTTTTTCGTTGCTGTTGTTGGTTGTTTGGGTACAGTGTTCTTCCTGGTGTTCCTAGTGTATCCCTTGACTGACTCTCTACTTTTATTGCTGCATGCCCTGCTTCTCTTAGCCAGTTAACTCTGATCTGTCTTTTTGATCTTTAATTATGTACACATTTGTCAACTAAGTCTCTCTGGATATGCAACCCATTTCCCCTTACTCATAGGTCCTTTTTCCATTCTTTCTTAGAGCACTGCATATCTACTTTTCATATGACTCTGCACTATTATTGTATTTATCTATTTAATTTTTTTTTTTTTACTGAGAACACAGCTTGTAGAATGATTTTGAGACAGCTGAACATTGTTACTCAATTGGTATATCATTTAGCAGAACACATTTAGATGTGGTCTGGGACTATTTAGCTTTTTAAAAAATTCTTAATCGTAAGGATATACTGATAGAGATAAACTTTAATCACAATAAAAATTATAATTCTGTAAACTAATTCCAGATGATCTGTGTTTGATTCTTAAGTATTATTTATTGAAATTATTATCTAAACAAAACCAAATATGTTGCCAGGTGCAGTAGTGCATGCTTGTAATCCCAGAGACTCAGGAAGCTGAGGCCGGAGGATTGCCAGTTCAAAGCCAGCCTCAAGCAATGTTGAGGCCCTAAGCAACTCAGACCCTGTCTCCAAATAAAATACAAAATAGTGTTGGGGATGTGGCTCAGTGGCCGAGTGTCACTGAGTTCAATCCCTGATACCCCCCAATGCTCCCCAAAAGAACCAAAAACTAAATATGTTACCTTGTTAACCATTGCCTCCAGCCACTGCACATGTAAATATTTATTTTTCTTTCTTTAAATTTTTATACATTTAAATTTTTTTTATTAGAAAAGGGGGCAAAAATCCTGCTTAGCCTATCAAAGTGTCTTAAAGTACATTTAAAAAATATGGTAGCTATTAAATTCAGTTTGCCTTTTTACTTAGTAGCAGTAAATCTGCACGTATCCATATGTTTTGAAGTTTTCTCATATTGTTTAAAGTCAACAAAAATTACAAAATATTTTCCTAAGTGTTAAATTAGAAAATTCTAAAATAAGATTCAAAAACTGTTTTATTTCCATTTTTTAAGAATAGCTTTTAATTTACAGACAAATTGCAAAGATAATACAGGGTTTCCATATGTCCCTCTCCTGATTTCCCTTATTACTATTACTATATTAACATCATTTTAGTGCATTTCTCACAACCAAGGTATTAACATTGGTACATTTCTATTAATGAACATGTGTACTTTTCTTACTTGGATTTCACTAGTTTTCCCCTCTGTCTTCCCTTTCTCCTTCCCTGATTATCTAGTATACCACATTATATTTAGTTCTTGGTCTCCTTAGGTTCTACTAGTCTGTGATTATCTTTTTTTTTTTTTTTTTTTTTTGGACCAGAGATTAAACCCGAGAGCACTTAACCACTGAGTGACGTCCCCAGCCCTTTTTATTTTTTTATTTTGAGATAGGGTCTTGCTAAGTTTCTGACACTGGCTTTGAACTTGTAATCCTCCTGCCTCTGTCTCCTGAGCCACTGGGATTACAGCCTGCACCACCACACCTGGCTGTCTGTGATCATCTTGTTTTTGGTGATCATGATAATTTTGAGGGGGTATCAGTCAGGTTTTTTTTTTTGTACAGTGTTCCTCAACTTGCATCTTTCTTAGGTTTTTCTCATGATTACATTATAATTATAGGTTTTAGGGAAGAACACCTCAGAGGTGAAGTACCATTTTCAACATATTACTTGAAGGGTACATGCTGTTATGGAGATTACTCAGAAAACTTGGAATGGAACCACCATTTGACCCAGCTATCCCATACCTTGGTTTATACATCAAAATCAGCATACTACAGTGATGCAGCTACATTGATGTTTATGAAAGCTCAATTCACAACAACTAAACTATGGAACCAATCTAGATTCTTTCAACAGATGAATAGATAAAGAAAATGTGGCACACACACACAATAAATATTACTCAGCCTTAAAGAACAATGAAATTATG
Organism: Callospermophilus lateralis; assembly: GCF_048772815.1. NCBI lineage: Eukaryota > Metazoa > Chordata > Mammalia > Rodentia > Sciuridae > Callospermophilus > Callospermophilus lateralis. The sequence continues at coordinate 5,832,524 of NW_027517238.1, forward strand.
GCATTTGCAGGTAAATGGATGCAACTAGAGAATATCAGGCTAAGCAAAATAAGCCACTGCTAAAAAACCAAAAGCCAAATGCTTTCTCTGATACAAGGAGCTGTGGTGATGCGAAGGATGGTAGAATGAGACAGACATTATTACCCTATATACATGTATGATTTTACTAGTGGAATGACTCTGAATCATGTACAACCAGAAGAATGAGAAGTTATGCTCCATTTGTGTACAAAGTGTCAAAGAGCATTCTACTGACATGTATAATTAATTAGAACAAATTTAAAACTTTTTTTTTAGAAAGGGTACATGTTGTCAGTATGATTTATTACTGATGATTTATTATTATTTATAACTTTTATCACTTGGCCAAAGTAGTATTTGACAAGTTTCTAAGTTACATTCTTTCCTCCTTATTAATGTACTCAGTGAAGCCATCTTCAGGGGGTGGGGATTTAAGCTCTATTTCTTTGAGTGGCAAATGTCTATTCAAGTTATTTGGAATTCTATATGGGAGATTTGTCTCTTTTCCCCTTTTATTTACTCAATCATTTTTTAATATGAGAATGAACTTGTGAGTATTCATTTCATACTTTTTAAATATTTGTTTAGTTGTAGATGAACACAATATCTTTATTTTTATTTATTTGTTTTTATGTGGTGCTGAGGATCGAACCCAGGTCCTTGTGCATGCAAGGCAAGCGCTCTACCACTGAGCCATAACCCCAGCCCTCATTTCATACTTTAGGTTGATCATAATCCTATACTACTTTATTTTGTGGTTTAAATTGTTCCGTTCTTGGCCTTTGGGAGATCTTTTAGGTTGATTCCTGGATCCCTTTGACAGGGTCCCCATTTGCATGGAGGGTACACTTTCTTACCTTCTGGCATATTCCCTACCCTAGCCCTTGAATCAGACTTTTCTGTAAGGAATCTTGCTTCCTTTTAGTAGAGAATGGAATTTGACACCAAGATCTGGGCACTACTTTGGGTAGTGCAGTTTTGTGGGATTTTGACAAATGCAGTCATGTATCCTCAACTGCAATACCATATAAATAAAAAATTGGAAACAACTGACAGTAATATGAAGTCTTCCAGCCCATTAACATCATATCTCTCTGTTCATTTTTTATTTCTTAACTGTATTTTAGAGTTTTCCACATACAGATCATGTACATATTTGTCAAATTATACCTGAAATATAATGATCATAATTTTTAAAAAATACCAATTTCTCACTGAAATCATATAGGAGAACAGTTAATTTTGGTATAATGACTTTGTATCTTGCAATCTTGCAAATAACTCATGCTATGTGAAAAATTATAGCTTTATAGCTTTATTTCTTCCTTTTAAATCTGTAAGTCTTTTATTTCTTTTTCTTGCCTTATCATACTAGGTAAATAGGACTTCCGGGAAAATGTCAAAAAGAATTAGTAAGAGAGGACATCTATACCTTATTCTGAAAGTATGTTAGCAGCAGAGTTTTGGTGGATTTTTAAATTTAGATTAAGGAGGTTTCCATCCACTTGAAGTTTTTTGAGTTTTTATTATAAATTAGAGTTAAATTTCATACATTTCTTATTCTATATTTGATCTTTAAATCAAGACAAGTTATTTAAAATGTCTATAGCTCTTATTTTTTACATAATTAAATAAAATTAATCTTTATTTTTCATGAAAGCAAAAAAACTAAAATATATATTTAGTGTTTAAGCACATAACAACATTAGATTAATATTTCATTTCATCATGAAATTAATAGAAAAGTAATTAAAGGTAATTTATTATGTTATTTAAAAGATATACTGCTTAACTTTTTTTTCCCAATTATGTATTATACAAAACCATGAAAGATATTTCATAACTTAAGGAATAAAGTTCTTAATCTTTTACTGTAAATGTGATTTAAGAATATAGCAAAGACAATTATTTGATCATTCCATCAGTTTGAAAGTATTTAGCTTATGTAGTGAGCCTAATTTTTAAATGATACTTTGCCTGATGTTGGGAAATTCATGATTAAAAAAGTGTAGTATGGGGCTGGGGATGTGGCTCAAGCAGTAACACACTTGCCTGGCATGCGCGGGGCACTGGGTTCGATCCTCAGCACACATAAAAAAATAAAATAAAATAAGATGTTGTGTCCACCAAAAACTAAAAAATAAATATTAAAAAAAATTCTCTCTCTCTCTCTCTCTCTCTCTCTCTCTCTCTCTCTCTCTCTCTCTTAAAAAATAAAAGTGTAGTATGTCAAGAGTATGGTTCCTAATATTCCTAAACATAGTATTAAAGAATATGGTTTCCTAATATTTTAAAGAGTCATATGATAGTAAACCTTTATTTTAAGTTTTATTTAAAACATTAAGTTTCAGTATATGCTGGGTCAAGAACAGTATACAAAATAACCTGTGCCAGAGCCATGGAGGATCCTCCTGCTTAGCTTGCTGTGGTGAATGGGCCAAAGGTTAAACCATCAGTCCATTTCCCAGTGTCTACTCAACAGTGGCTTTCTTTGTATTTCTTCATTTGTTAAAGCAATACAGCAAGAGTTATTGAGAGGTAAAACAAAGCAAGTCTCACATCAGACACTGATGGCTTTTTAAAAAGTTGGAATGGGATGTCACTGAATGTTCTAAAGGGCATATTGATAGAACTACATCTTTATGGAAGTCACTGCTCCAGAATGAACTATAGTAGAAATCAACATTATGCATCAGTGATACTCCTGTCAATATAAATAAACGTACATCACGTCTAGTGGACAAATTTCAGAGAGTAATGCTATAGGCTGGGAGAGTGAATTTTATTTTTTATTGTAAGCCATAGTTTATTTTCCTTAGCAAATTAATTAGGGTAGATAATTTTCTATATAAATAAACCTTTCATTCATCACATGTAACTTTAAGCATGATGTAAGAGAAAAACTAGTTAATTTAAGTGTAGAATGCTACTAGAGGCATGAAATATTGTTTAGGGCCTTTCCTGTAGTGGCCTCAGTGTATTTCTTAGCTTCCATGCAGATTAGGTTTTGAACAGCTGCGCAGAGCACACAGAAATTGTGATTCCTGCCTCTGTGAACTAACTTGAATAAAGTCTTTCATCTAGAGATCGCACTGTTTTTGTCTGATTCATGAATCCCTCATCTTATCTTTGAAGGGCCCATTCAGTTTAATACAGTTCAACTTTGTGGTTTAGAGTTCTAGAAACTGATGTTGTAATTTATAATGCACAAAAAATTTTAACATAATTTCATGCTTTTTTGAAAATTAGATAAAATCCACTTTAAAATTATGTCTTTTGTAAAGACTTTTTGATAACTTGCAATTCTAGCTTAAACTTAACTAGGCGCCATCTTTATGACTTTAAGAATCTTAGCAAATGTCCTATTTTTCTGTATTTATAAGAAGGTAAAAGAAATGTATGTGTGAAAGGACTTGGTAATTTAGTTCATTTGTTCTGTATGGAGAGTACTGTCACTCTGCACAGTGTTCTGGTCCTGCTCATGAGTGAGAAGAGGTCCATGTCACATCTATGTTCTGTGTGAAGTGTTCTGCAAATACCTAAAGAGCCATTTGATAGTTGTTCAAGACCTAATCTGCTAAATAATTTGTTAGCAGCAATCAAACAGAAAATGTAACTTATATGTAATTTGTAAAGAAAATGCCACCTGATCTTTTCCTTATTTGGGTACTTTACCACATTGTACCACTTATGTGGTAGTAACCAAGCCTAACATTTTATTTTGTATACTTATTCCTCTCTAACAGATGAGTTCTTGTAATGAATTCTTGTTATTCAGGGAGCTTGACTTATTTCAGCTTTCATAAAAATTAACATGTGATACCTTCTCGGCATACGTGTGGAACATACTGTGGATATTCCATTTCAATAGTGATAATGGTCAAATTTGATTATAATTTTATTGATCAATTTATTTATTATATTAAGGCACCTACTCATAATTTCAAAAATCTAGTGCAGCATGTTTTTTCCTTTGAGTATACAGACATTAGGAATCAGAGAAGTTTTTTGTTTTTTGTTTTGGCAGTACAGGGGATTTCACCCAGGGGTACACAACCACTGAGCTACATCCTCAGTCATTTTTATTTTTTGTTTTGAGACAGGGTCTCATTAAGTTGCTACAGCTGGTCTTGAACTTGCAATCCTCTGGCCTTAGTCTCCCGAGTCCCTGGAATTACAGACAGGCACCACTGTATCCAGCAGGAACCAGAAAAGTTTTAATCAAGTATTTCTAACTCAGAATATCAAAAATGCAAAAGGAGATTACTGTTATATATTAGAAACAGTAATGTAGGAGGCATTAATTTATACAATCAGTGAATGTTATTAGTAATTAAATGCTAGTCTCTGTACCATAACCTACGGCTATAGTGATTTAAATAAATAAGAGAAAATCTTTACCCGATGGAGCTTGTAATCAACCAGACAACTATAATTTAATCAGATACTAACCATCTATAAGAATTATGAATGAGTAGTGTTGTATGAGAGAAACTAACTGGATAGAGGGTGAACTATTTTATGTAGAGTGGTTAGAAAAGTCATTTTAGAGAAAGATACAAAAACCTGAAGTATGAAAGTGTGCCTGGATTGTGTGCTCTAAATATGGTTTCTTACTGAAAGGAGTCAGGTATTACAGAGAGAAGCAGGTCTGTGAAAGGATCTGTTAGAGAAAACAAAGAAGCAAACAAATTCTTGGGGTACAATATAGAAGCCAACTTGAAAGGCACAATTTGAGGACAATTTGAGCATCTAAAGAAAAATAACTGCAATTAATTGGAACATATCATTGTTTAAAATACATGAGTTTACATGAGTTTAAAATGTTACTTTTAAAATTCATTACTCATCTGTGGAACAAAATTGAACAATCAAATATTTATCCCATCTTTTCTCGCATCTTTTCTCTTAAGAACTGCACCTCAAAGCAATAAAATAGTTCAGGGATGGATATTCTTTGTAGAATTATAGCTAATAAATGCAGGAAGAATGATAAATTGTTACGCTGGATTGAAATGAAATTAAATACCTATGCAATGAAACTTTTCACATTTTACTGTATGTACTTTTGAGTGTTTTGTGTTAGGAAATATATGTATCAGTTTAAAAAGCAGTGAGACAGAGTTCAGCAAGTTGGAATGGGAGTGATGAGAAGATATTTCATGCCATGGGAATTGTAGGAATAAGGTACAGAAGTGACAAAATACTGCATATATTCAGGGAAACCTTAGTAATTGGGTTTCCCAAAGTATGAGATAGGTTAATTGAAAGTATTATATATTGTAGAATACAATTCCTGGAAATAGTGGAACCAAACTATTGCCAAGTTCAGGAGGAACTTGAGATTCTAAGATGCATCAGTTCCTTCTACACTTTGGAATAAAATGATGCTATTTCAACAAAGACTCTCAATAATGAATTTAATTAAGCCAAATTGATTTGCCAGCAGATCTTATTAGAAAGTTACCTTGTATAGAGTGAAACATTGATTTTTTAGTCGAACAACGTTTGCTTAAAGTAGATGGTCTATGAATTTCTGTGATTGTTCTTCATTTCAGCATAGTATTCTTCTTCTTATTTTTTTTTTACACCTACAGGGTAGAAGTCAATATCCCAAAATTAATGATTTCTTTAAAAATCCAATTATGTTGGCCCTGCTATAATATTAGAGGACCATGGCTGTTATTATCTAAAAGTAATATGTTACATAATTGGAATGAGTATTTTAACTTCATTTCCCAACAAAAAAATCTTCAAGAGTCCCATAGCTCCTCCATATTATAGATATTGTTTTGTCCAGATTTATATTACATAGATAATAGTAAGTGGGTTTATTTTTTGGTAGAACTAATTTATTTGATTTGAAATGATTTGTGTTATTATTTTTTGTTTTGTTTTTTGTTTTTTAAAGAAAAAAAATCTCGAATCTGTCTGGAGAATTACTAGTATGATACACCACCAAAGTCTGCTCATTAATCCTTAAGCCATTGTTTGTCTGTTTGCTCCAAATTAAATGCAGTCTTCCTTCTCTTGAATGTGAGAATTTGTTGCTAGCACTTAGAAATGTGCCCACACCTCAGCTAAGGAATGGTGAGAAACTGAGATGTCAAACTGTGTGATCCAAGCTCTGGAGTTGGACAACTGTGGTCCCTGTTTCATACCAGAGATAGTTTGTTCTATGGTTAGTCAAATGGTCTGGTGAAGTGAAATGCATATCACTTAAGTTTCAGTGTCTTCATCCTCAGGCTCATCTTTTTCCTAAAAATGGAGACGAGAGGACTGGACAATAACGAGAGAAGTTTGTGATGTTATGTCATTGGCTCTTTACTTCTGAATTAAATTTTCATTTGGAACAATGGGATTTTCTAACTAATGTGTTTTAATGGAAAGAGCTTCCTTTATGACACAATACTTATTTTAGAAAAAAAAATATTTTTTTTTTAACAGGGTATTCAGAAATTGGTTAGTCAGTACGTGAAGAGAGATTGGCCTGGAATAAAAGCTGATGATCAGAATGATTACAGGTAACTTAACTAAGTGGTTTTTTCTTGTTTTCTTTAAAAATGGTTTTACTCAGAGCCTTATTACATACAGCTAACATAACAGTCTAATTTTTGAAAGAATTGTTTCTTTGCTATGTTTTTAGACACAATTTCAGAATTATAAATTTTTTTTTATTTTCATTTTTTACATTTTTAACATATGCAGATACTCTGTATAAATTAGGTCATTTTCCTATGTCTTACACTGAGGTTGCATATAATTTTTTTAATATTCACATATGAGATATAAAGAATCTAGATGGCAGTGGAACACAAATTTGTTTTCTTGCTGACCTATGATAAAACATATTATTGCAACAATAATGAGGCAGATTGTACTATACTGTGATGACCATGGATTGTTTATTTCTGAAGTAAATTCTGAATTTGGAAAGATGAGATTTTGTGGTACTAGGGGGAAAAATTTCTAATATGTTTTAAGGGAAAGAGCTTCCTTTGTATAACACAATACTTATTTTAGAAATGTGTGTATGTGTATATAAACAGGGTATCCAGAACCTGGCTTGGTAATATCCTATATAATTAATAATAATATTAATTAATAATTTTAAAGAAGATATGTTGTGATGGGATATAAATTGTCCTTAGTAACCTATCAATATTGAATGTGTAATTTTGTTTAGAATTCGATGTCTTTTGGGGGGTTAATTTGGTAGTATGTGTTGCTTTTTGTGCTCAAGGCTGTTCTTATTATTGGAGGACCCAGAAGTCAAAGATCTTAGAACTGGCTATATGGTTGGAATTAAGAAACAATAATAGAGAACCCGTGGTAATGAAGAACTCAGTATTGAAGTGTATGGTTTAGAGTCTGAATGTGAAATCAAGCTTTTGAATTGTCAGTAAAGACTGGCAACTATCAGAATTTCTGAAGTATGTGATAATGGGGCTAGAAAGCTCAAGCATATACAAAAAACCCTAATAGTTCCTCCCAGTGACTAACTTAAAAAGTAGCATGATAGCTTTGAATAATAGAATGGTATAATTCCAACTTAGAGTATTAAAACAGAAAATAAAATTCTAGGCAAAAAAGACAATTAGAACAAAATCTTGATGTGAGGCTGAGCATGCTTAGAATTACTGATATGAAGAATTCATCCTGACCCAGAAAAGGATTGCTTGTTAGGGAATAAAGGAGTCCAACTTACAGATGAGCTATATTCCAACTTAGTTTGAAATTCAGTATTAAAGTTACCAAAGAAATAGGGAATTAAGGTGGTAACTCAGTGGTAGAGCACTTTTCCTAGTATGTGTGAGGCCCTTGATTTGATCTCCAAACCACACAAACACACACACACACACACACACACACACACACACCCCAAAAGAGAGAGAGAGAGAGAGAGAGA